>NC_092388.1:15068825-15385968 GCF_030028105.1 Mobula birostris | reverse complement strand
AAAAGGTCTGGCTGGCCTAACGTGGGGCTTGATATTTTATGTGCTAAACATCAAAGGCCAATTCCATATTTACAATGCATCCACAATGCTTTCTTTGAACCTACACACGAACTCCACACCTCCTCATTCACACCCACACCACAGACATCAAAATGAATTTTAATCAGCATTGTCTGGTCTGGGATTTACAGCTTTTAAGAACCCATTGTTCAGATCTGCACTCAAATGAAATCCACAACACATATTCAGATGTGAAGACTGGTAGCTGAAGTCATTTGCTAAATGTAAACGTGTTAAACCAAAAATCACTCGAACAGAAAAGGCCCTTCAAGCGACGCTGCCCGGCAATCCCCCAATTTAATCCTAGCCTAATCACAAGATCATTTATAATGACCAATAACCGGTACGTCTTTCGACTGTGGGAGCAAACCAGAGCACATGGAGCAAACCCACATGGTCACGGGGAGAACATACAAACTCCTTACATGTAGTAGCGGGAATTGAACCCATATCACTTGTACTGTAAAGCAATCCGAAGGAATACTGCTCCATTTGGTTGCGTATATGTAGTCAGATGACAATAAACTTGAACTTGAAATCATTGATGTTTGCTGCATATCATCAGTATCAGGGTTCACTAAAGACTAAGCAAAAATCACTGTTTGAGAACATCAACTCCTGCAGAGTCACTGTGGCTATGAGCTCACATTTATCAGTTCAATAAGCCCTTTTGTAAAATATCAAGGTTTACTTGGTGGTAAACCTGTCCAGACATAGGCAGGTTACAATGCATTCATGAAATTGGTATTCCCACAGTGTTCAAATGGTGGTGGGGTGGAGATACGTCTCTAGCGAAGGAGGTGTAAGTTGCTCCTTCCCTCTACTAGCCTGCAGGTTGCCCACGGGTAAGGTCTAGCACCTGCTTAGCCCTGATCAGGGTCATGTGAAGACATGGGATGGTTGTATGAGCAGTTCGTGCATATCACAAGTCCTGGTTATGCAACCATTGATGCCAGGCAGACAATCTCTGAAGAGTATTAATAATGTCTGGGGTCACCTGTCTAGTAAAGGCACTGCCCAGAAGAAGGCGATGGCAAACCGCTTCAGTGAAAAACCTTGCCAAAAACAATCATAGTCCTGGAGACCATGATCACCTATGTTATATGACACAACACATAATGATGATGACGATGATGACAGCTTTCAAATCTAAATGGTTACCAAAAGCAGATAAGAGTATGAATTGGTAAGCAACAAGCAATAAAATCGCGATTGACAGATTGCATGGCAGTCAAAGTGATGCTTAGTTTTTTGTTGGGAGATGTTTACTTTTTACTCAAATCCCACTGCACCTAACCCAAGTTACATGAAGTCAACAGTGTTCTAGTGCTTTGATCACATCAGAATCAGATTGGCACTGGCTTTAGTCTCAGTTCACTGCACACCTCTTCTTACTAAACCCAATTTTAGTGCACCTCTCCTTTTATTGCTTTGCCTTCAAACACCGCAGTGTTAATGCCCAAAGAAGGTGCTTGTGAAAACTGTGGGGCTACTAAGCTGGACTGCTGCAAAACTTAAATGAAAAAGGTTCTAATAAAGTTGCAAAAATCCTATACAAAACTCTTGGGGAATAATAATACTTAAATGACCCAACCTAGCCCTGTACAGTGTGACATGCAGGTTATAAGCATTCAGTAGTCTCATTAAATCAAGATCAAGGCACTGGATGGAATGTTTGCTGGTGCCTCTCATAAAACAATTCCTTTTAAATATACTGTAAATAATGGTTTGCATCTGGATAAAAGAATTGAATGAATTCAGTGATTTTTGCTCAGACATTACAATGCCATTGTAATAGTTGCAGTGTTTTTTTAATAATACAGTATCAGACTTTCAGGAAAGCTTCAACACTAATGAGCTTGTTTGTTATCGTCTTTCATAGCCTTCGACTGGGAGACACCCGACAGAATCAGTCGCAGACACAAATCTTTTTTTTGCATATTGAGCCATGCAGTGAATATGATACTAATTGTGGATGTGATGTTTTAATACTCTGAGCAATTTACTTTTTTTATGGTTAAAAATAGTGGAGAGATAGTCCTTTAGAAATCTAGACCACATAGTAATGGGGAGACAGTAGGCTAATCCATTTCAAAGGTAACCTTTATGATTTAAAGCTGGTTGCATAAGAAAACCGAAGACTAACAGGAATTTGAATCATTATTTTTATTCTATTTCAGTTGCTGGTTGGTTATTTTACAGACTTGGATATGATTGTCTGAAGTCATCCTGTTTAAATAAATTTCAATATTTACTTTCATGTCTAACTTATGATTGAACTGACAGTGTGCTGGCTCTTTGTGTGTCACCAAAACTGTCACAGCATCTGTAGAAACATACATGGTAATAGGCAATTAGTTACTTCTGTGAGATTGATATAAAATTATATCCAGCTTTGTATGTGTAATTTTTCTAAAAGCGAGTTACGTTTTCAGAGAGCTGATGAGAGGGCGCCATCTACTGGTCTTAGATATATTGAAATTTTATCTGTGAAATATAATTCCAGTGGCTTTACTAGTAATTACAACTTGATGCACTTAAAGTACTTCTCCAGGTATCAACATTCCTCGAAGATTCGGCTGCATTCTCCCACCGCACCACAAGGATTTTGAAAAAGAAAATGTAGAAACGGCCAATGAGAGCATCTTAAGTGAAAAATCATTAATACTTGGACTTCCGAACCGCCAATATCAAGAGTTGGATTTACTTTTAGCACGAGGAAATGCTGTAAGGAATTTTACAGGGGTTTTATTGAAGAGACCCCAAAACAGAAGAATATACACTTAGTAGCCACTTTATCAGGTATCTCCTGTACCTAATAAAGAGGCCACTGTGTATATTTGTAGTCTTCTGCTGCTGTAACACACCCACTTCAAATGATACACTTGTACTCACCTCACCCACTTCTTCTGGTAGCTCATTCTGTGTACTCACCACCCTCTGGGTGGAAAAAGTTGCCCCTCTAGTCCTTTTCAATCCTTTCCCTTGTCACCTGAAATCAACACCCCCTAGTTTTGGGCTCCTGTAACTCAAAAGATGTGCTGGTGAATTAATTTTCTACTATAAATTAGCCCTTAGTGTAAGTAAGGAGTGGAAAGAATCAAATGGGAGTTACAGGAGGTGATAAGAGAGTAAGGGATGGTAGCAGTTAGCATAATGCTCTTACAGCATCTAGAGACACGGGTTCAATTCCATCTCTGTCCGTAAGGAGTTTATACATCCTACCTATGGTCACCTGCTCCCGTTCCTTCCAAATTCCTAAGACATACAGTTTAGTAGCTTAATGGTCACATGGCAGTAATTGGACAGCAGGGGCTCGTTGGGCCAGAAGGGCCTGTTACCATGCTGGATCTCTAAATCTGAAATATAAAATTAGTTTCAAGAGCTTATAGAATTAAGGACAGATTGGATTACTTCAAGAGCCAACATTGGATTGATATCATCTTGTGTTTGTAAATAGGTCATAAACTCAACTTTCTAATGATGAATTTGAACTCAAATGATGTGAGGTGATGTTGCAGCTCTATAAAACCCAGGTGAGACCAACTCTTGAACTAGTGGTTCAGTTCTGGTCACATCACCATAGGAAGCAAGTGGAGGCTTTAATGTCAGGATAGAAAAGAATTGGAGATACCAATGGAAGACCAGCTTGTGAAATGACAGTGTAGATAAGTGATAGAGTTAATAATTTTTCATTTTGTGTGGCCCACTTTGTGGTGGATAGTGGAGATCTAAGGTACATTTGATGGCTATAGTGTACTGCAAAAAATTCCATTTTTCAGCCTCATTATTGGGTATCTGTGCTTGCAAAGGAATATGGAGGGCTCCAACTCAGCAACATCTACTTATCCATGTTTCATTTTCATCCTCGAGCAATATTCTGCAATTGATTGTCCACATGATCAATCAACCACTCGTTGCTATGGCAGGAATAATGCGCAGGATGAAACATGCTCTTCGGATGAGGGCCAAGTGGTACCCTGGCATTGAAACTCAGCCAAATATTGGACAATTGACCTACAACCTACAATTATGTCAGGATATTAATGATTTAGGGAAACTTTATATTTAGAGCTATGGCAAAAGCAAATGTGAAGGTTATTAATGCTTTTTGTATTATTCTGCTCATATTGTATTTTATGATTACAATAATCTCAATTTATATTTTAGCACAGAAAAGGTAATTGGCTGTAAGAACGTCAAGAGTTAAGGTAGTTTTGTTTTAACTTAGAAACAGATGACATGTGAAGAGAATAAATAGCAGTTTTTCTCATGTTCAAAGGAAACAGGATATGGGTATAAATCACTAACTTTATTAAATTGTATTTAGGCAGTGATGTATGACTGAATACAGAAAACTCTATTGGAACAACCTGCTAAAGTATGTGTAAAGTTTCTTTCTCTGAAACTACATTCGTGTATATGGGATTTTAACATATAGTATATCATGACACGATTTTGGAGGAAAATAAATGCAAATTATCTTAAAGATTAGCTTTATTTCTTGCATGTACAGTACATCAAAACATACAGTGATCAACACAATCCAAGGAGATGCTGGTGGCAGCCTGCAAGTATCGCCATGCCTCTAGCCCCGCATAACATACTCACAACTTACTAACCCTAACCTGTATATCTTTCTGGAATGTGGGAGGAAACCAGAGCACCTGGAGGAAATCCACACACTACCACGGAGACAGCGGCGGGAATTGAACCGGGTTTGCTGGCGCTGTTAAGCGTTATGCTGTTATGCTACCATACTGCCCCTCGTAGTATAGCCAGACTAGTATATTCTACTGTAGTTAAAAGAGGCTGTCATGTAAAAACAGACACACAAGGTACTGCAGGTGCTGGAAAATCCTGCCTGACAAACCTATTAGATTATGAGAACACTCAGTCCTCCTTTATTGTCAATTAGAAATGCATACATGCATTAGGAAATGATACAATGTTTTTCCAGAGTGATATCACAGAAAACAAGACAGACCAAAGACTAACACTGACAGAACCACATAATTATAACATATAGTTACAGCAGTGCAAAGCAATACCATAATTTGATAAAGAACAGACCATAGGCACAGTAAAAAAAAAGTCTCAAAGTCCCGAGTCGATCGACTCCTAAGTCCCCGATAGCAGGCGGCAAAAGGGAGAAACTCCCTGCCATAAACCTCCAGGCACCGTCAACTTGCCAATGGGTTGGAAGCAGCCGACCCCAGCCGACCCTGAGTCCATCCATCCGAAAACTCTGAGCTTCCGAGCAGCCTCTCTGACACAGCCTTCTGAGCGCCATCCTCTGCCGAGCGCCTTCGACCTCTCCCCTGCCACTGAAACACTCAAAGCCAAGGATTTCAGGGCATTCAGCTCTGGAGATTCCGGTTACTACACAGTAGCAAGCAGGCATTTCAGAAGTTTTCCAGATGTTCCACTGTGCTCTCACAGCTGTCTCCATCAAATCAGGATTGTGCACTTTTTTTAGGAAATTACCAGTAGGCTAGACAAGGGAGATGCAGTGGATGTTGTATATTTGGATTTTCAGAAGGCCTTTGACAAGGTGCCACACATGAGGCTACTTAACAAGATAAGAGCCCATGGAATTACGGGAAAGTTACATACGTGGATAGGGCGTTGGCTGATTGGCAGGAAACAGAGAGTGGGAATAAAGGAATCCTATTCTGGTTGGCTGCCGGTTACCAGTGGTGTTCCACAGGGGTCCATGTTAGGGCCACTTATTCTTACATTGTACATCAACGATTTGGATTATGGAATAGATGGCTTTGTGGCTAAGCTTGCTGATGATACAAAGATAGGCGGAGGGGCCAGTAGTGCTGAGGAAACAGAGAGTCTGCAGAAAGACTTGGATAGATTGGAAGAATGGGCAAAGAAGTGGCAAATGAAATACAATGTTGGAAAGTGTATGGTTATGCACTTTGGCAGAAGAAATAAACGGGCAGACTATTATTTAAATGGGGAGAGAATTCAAAGTTCTGAGAAGCAATGGGACTTGGGAGTCCTCATACAGGATACCCTTAAGGTTAACCTCCAGGTTGAGTAGGTGGTGAAGAAGACGAATGCAATGTTGGCATTCATTTCTAGAGGAATAGGGTATAGGAGCAGGGATATGATGTTGAGGCTCCATAAGGCGCTGGTAAGACCTCACTTGGAGTACTGTGGGCAGTTTTGGTCTCCTTATTTAAGAAAGGATGTGCTAACATTGGAGAGGGTACAGAGAAGATTCACTAGAATGATTCCGGGAATGAGAGGGTTAACATATGAGGAACGTTTGTCCGCTTTTGGACTGTATTCCTTGGAGTTTAGAAGAATGAGGGGGGACCTCATAGAAACATTTCGAATGTTAAAAGGCATGGACAGAGTGGATGTGGCAAAGTTGTTTCCCATGATGGGGGAGTCTAGTACGAGGGGGCATGACTTAAGGATTGAAGGGCACCCATTCAGAACAGAGATACAAAGAAATTTTTTTAGCCAGAGCGTAGTGAATCTATGGGATTTGTTGCCACGGGCAGCAGTGAAGGTCAAGTCATTGGGTGTGTTTAAGGCAGAGATTGATAGGCATCTGAGTAGCCAGGGCATCAAAGGTATGGTAAGATGGAGGAGTGGGACTAAATGGGAGAATGAATCAGCTCATGATAAAATGGCGGAGCAGATTCGATGGGCCGAATGGCCGACTTCTGCTCCTTTGTCTTATGGTCTTATGGTCTTATGGAAATCTGGAGCAATGCCCACAATGTGCTGGAGGAGCTCAGCAGGTCAAGCAGCATCTATGAATAGGAATAAACAGTCAACGTTTTGGGCTGAGACCCTTCATCAGGAGTGCTGCTGAGCTCCTCCAGCACTTTGTCTCTAATGCAAAAATATTTTTTACACATGCTTAATAAAACAGCAAAAAATCAACAGCAAAAAGTTGATGGCCTATGCTCTCTCATGAGTTGAAAGGCAATTTCTTTCTTCTTTCTAATAAAATTTGACATAAAGGAAAACTTAGAAATTAAGAACTTCTTTAAAAAAAATCATTTAACTTTCCAGATTGCAAACATGATTTCAAAAAAAAAAGAAAACCTGCAACTCCTATTTAGTTGCCACTATCATCACATTGATTCTGTTTCTCTGGGACATAACCAAAGCCAATTCCGTCATCACAGCTCGACCTGAAGCTCCTTGCTAATGGTCTGCAAAGCTCTCCAACCCACAACATGATCACCATGAACCATCTGGAAGAAGTAACATTACTCTGTGTTACTGGAAGTTTTTAAATATCTCCAAGAATTCTTCAGCTTTGATCCACAGTCAATAATTTTTTTCCATCATCTTTAAGGTTACGCCCTCCATTCTATGTGCATTCCGTTTCTTTATGCCAGAGTGTGAAAACCTGCAGGTGAAGTTCATTTCTGCCATCCAAATGAGAATGGTTTCGGATGATAGTCTTTGATTTCTCCTCCAGCTAACACAAAGACTCCTGCTCAATTCTTTCCCAATATCACACCACTTGAAATGAGAAACATCTTGCAAATAAAATACTCAAATTTGTGTAGCATCAACCATCACCTCACGGTGACCCAATATCAATCACGCTGGGCAGGTGGTTGCTGTCACAATGTGGAAAACTCTACAAATATGAATTGAACAACACAAAGCACGTCCTAAAATTTTAGTATAATTGTCAAAGGAGCCTCTATGATACGAGCGGTAGACTGGTCACGATGTAAATGAAACATTCACATTGTTTTATGTAAAAGGAAACTAACTTATACCATGCCTAATATTTTCAGAAATTTCTTGCTTAGAATAGAAATAATCATTTGGAATCACGGAGCACCCAGTACAGAAACAGGCCATCTAGTTCAGCCTAGATGGCTCCAAGTCCCACCCACCTGCAACCAGACGATAGGTATCGATATATCTCTCATCCATGTACCTATCCAAACTTTTCTTAAATGTTATAATTGAACTCACGGTGACCACATCTACTGCAGCTTATTTCACATTCACACCACCCTCTGATTGAAGAGGTTTCCCTTTAAATATTTCTAGCTTTAGCTCTCATCTCACCTAACCTGAGGGGGGAAAAACCCTGCATGCAATCACCCTATATATACCCCTCATAATTTAAATGCCTCCACAAGACCTTCCCTCATTCTCCCGCACTCTACTCCACTTCAGCTTGCTCCGAATGCAGCAGAAAAGAAGCACGTGGTTACAGTGGCTCTCTGCACCAACGTGACAGGTGAATGAGACTAAAATGAAGCCGGCAATATAACATAGAAACATGAAAACTCAGTGCTTATGACAAACTTGTACATGGCAAGTTCCGTAAGTGTCAATATAAACTCAGTGGCCACTTTCTTAGGTACCTCCTGTATGTTCATGGCCTTCTGCTGCTGTAGCCCACCAACTTCAAGGTTCAACTTGCGTGTTTGGAGATGCTCTCTTGCATACCACTGCTGTAATTTGTGTCTATTTAAGTTACTGTCACCCTCCTGTCAGCTTGAACTAGTCTGGCTCTACTCCTCTGACCTCTCTCATTCACCCACAGAACTGCCACTGACTGGATTTTTTTTTAGTTTTTCCACACCATTCTCTGTAAATTCTAGAGCAGTGGTTCTCAACCTTTTTTATGCCATGGACCCCTACCATTATCTGAGGGCTCGGTGGCCCCCTGCTCTAGAAACCGTTGTGCTCAAAAATCTCAGGAGATCAGCAGTTTCTGAGATACTCAAACCACCCTGTCTAGCACTAACAATCATTCCACGGTCAAAGTCACATTTCTTCTCCTTTCCAATATCTGGTCTGAACAACAACTGAACCGCTTGACTGTGCTTTTACACATTGAGTTGCTGCGACATGATTGGCCGATTAGATATTTGCATTAATGAGCAGGTGCATAGGTGTACCTAATAAAGTGCCCTCTGATACAAGAATGATCAATTTACCAAATGCTCCTCAACACAAAACAATAACATTGAAAATCATTTCAGAGTTTATGCATGCTAAGATTTTCTCTAAAGTGACTGAGTTGGAGGAGTCATTTTTATGGGAAAGCTTAAGATGAAAATTGTAAATTGGGGCTGAGAGCCTGAGGAGGCCACGGCCTCACTGAGTCTCTGGTTCCAGTGGGCTTCAGCACACTGTGGGGGCTGCCCTGTGACCAGTCATGGAGATGCGAGGCAAGAAGCACAGAAATGTTTCCTGGCAGGCCTGGAATGCTGAGTGGGGCCAAAGGTCACCTCCCTATTGATTGACATCAATCGGCTAAGAGTGGGTCATGCCCGAGCAAGGATCGAGGCTGTTTCTGCCAAATACAGCTCGTTCCTTCCCAAAACTGAATGCTCAATGCATGCTGATACCATGGTGTTGGTGGAAGAAAATGGTGGTATTTAAGGATAAGCATCTCACTCTTGGCTGCCTGCTCCTTGAACTATGGAAGACTGACCAACCTTCAGCCCAGCTGCTAAAAATACCCCAGGTTAACAATGAAAAAGGCACTGATTTTGTCACTACACCACACCAAATGATTCTACACAAAGAGCAAGAGATTACTCAGTAATATGGTTTGTTTAATGTAGTCAGTGAACTTGCAAAGAAAAGTCCTTTAAGAGTTAGAAACCATAAGCACTAACAAGAGAAAATCTGCAGACGCTGGAAATCCGAGCAACACACACAAAATGCTGGAGGAACTCAGTAGGCCAGGCAGCATCTATGGAAAAGAGTACAGTCGATGTTTTGGGCTGAAACCCTTTAGCAGAACTGGAGAAAAAGATGCAGAGGAGTAGATTTAAAAGGTGGGGGCAGGGGTGAGAGAAACACAAGGTGATAGGTGAAACTTGAGGGTGGGGGGAGGATGAAATAAAGAGCTGAGAAGTTGATTGGTGAAAGAGACAGAAGGCCATGGAAGAAAGAAAAAAGGGGGAGGAGCACCAGAGGGAGGTGATGGGTGGGCGAGGAGATAAGGTGAGAGAGGGAAAAGGGGATGGGAAATGGTGAAGGGGGTGGAGGGTATTTCCGGAAGTTTGAGAAATCGATGGTCATGCCATCAGATTGGAGCTTACCCAAACAGAATATAAGGCAATGTTCCTCCAACCTATGCGTGGCCTCATCACAACAGTGGACGAGGCCATGGATGGACATATTGGAATGGGAAAGGAAAGTAGAATTAAAATAGACCATAAGCACTACCTCGCTACTTACTTATTTATTGTAACATATTGTAATTTTTTATGCTTTGCACTGTGCAGAACAATAAAGTTCATGACGCGTGTCATGAACGTGATATAAACGTGATTGTGATTCTGAAGTCACTCCTGAGGTTACAGAGCATCCTGATCAGTTGTGCTCCAGGGACCCAACCTGTTCAAGTTCAATTCCCAGGAGTGGTCCGTGAAGAGGCATTACGGTCTTCTCCACTCACGGACAGGGAGTTCACGGCAAAAAGGAAACAGAATGCCCTGATAAAATAACCCTAATCACACTCCAGCATGTTAGATCCAAACACATCCTCAACAATACCATCATTTTTGAAAAGCTGGCAAGTGATAAATGACTGTTTTCTTTTCAGACGTAGGCATGAGATGGAGATACATACCAAACTCATGGGTCAATTTTCCTGTCAACAGCAGCTAGAAGCCAGACTGTAACAATATTTTCCCCATGTCAGTAGCTTTTAATAAAAGGCCACCACTCTAACTTGCCTTCTATCCAGCAACATTCATCAGCATTCATGGAGGACAATCGAAAGCTGCAGGGGTTTCCCTCCCTTAATCATAAGTAGGAAAGCAGTCATTCAGGAGTGTGGCAGGCTGCGTTTTCCCCGCGTTCCAAACTACGTTACTCATTTCATTAACCCACAACAGATTGAAAGACGTTCTCCCACAATGTTCTTTGGTATTGTACCCCAGTCGTGACATTTTAATTGGACCTGTTATCATTCTTGTCACCTGTCTTTAAATCTGATGAGAGACAGAAGCATGGGCCAGGAGGCAGAGTGGTATCTCTTTAAACCATGTGGAGGTGGTTCAAAGTTCAAAGTAAATTTATTTTCGAAGTACATACATATCACCATATACAACCCTAAGGTTCATTTTCTTGCGGGCATACTCAATACATCCATAGAATAATAACCATCTTTATCATCGTGCCATGTTTAAAGACCATGATTGCTCTTGGTAAATTTTTCTACAGAAGTGGCTTGCCATTGCCTTCTTCTGGGCAGTGTCTTTGCAAGTTGGGTGACCTCGGCCTCTTCACAGTATGTCTGCCTGGCGTTACTGGTCGCATACCCAGTACTTGTGATGTGCACCGGCTCCTTATTCAACCGTCCACCACCTGCTCACATGGCTTCAGGTGCTACACCTTGCCCAAGGGTCACCTGCAGGTTAGCGGAGGGTAAGAGTGCCTTACACCTCCTTTGGTTGAGACATATCTCCACCCTTATAATAACCATAACAGAATTGATGAAAGCCAGCCTCAAATGGGCACACAACCGGTGTGTAAAAGACAACAAATTGCAAATACAAAAAGAAAGAAATGACAATAATAAATAAATACGCTATAAATATCGAGAACCTGAGTCCTTGAGTCCTGAGTCAAGAGTCCTTCAAATTGAGCCCATTGGTTGTGGGAACATTTCAATGATGGGGCAAGTGAAGTTGAGTAAAGTTACCCCCATGGTTCAGGAGCCTGATGGTTGAGAGGTTGAGAAACTGGCATGAACTCCCTCTCTCCATTGAATTGAGTCGAACACACAAAGAGCAGATGACCTAAGTCAACCATTCTGTATCGCAAACTTTGAAGTTCTCGCCACTGTCAAGAATCTCATATGAAGAATGGTTACATGGAGGATTTGCCAGAGACATTGGTACATCAGAGATAAGCCCTAGCAAAAAGCAATATTTAAATTCAAAGACTTGCTGTAAGGCAAGGATTATCAATTGGGCTTGCTTTGACTGACCTCAGATTTCTGAGAATCTCTCTCCTGGCAGAAGCAGCCCAGAGTGGGAGTGGAGTACAGCCAGCATTCTAACCTGCAGAAATCGAGCCATTCCCAGTACAGAAGAACACAACATCAGGAGCGGTGTCAGGCTGTTCTGTTAGTGGAGAGGGCATGCAAGAAACAATGAAGGTTTAAGGTAATAAAATTGGATTATATTTTTATAAGATTAGTTTTATTTATCATATGTACATCAAAACATACAGGGAAATGCATCACCTGCGTTAATGATCAAGACAGTCTGAGGGTTACTGGGTGCAGCCCGCAAGTGTTGGCATGCTATGTAACACAGCATGCCAACTACCTACTGATCCTTTACTACTCTGTACATCTTTGGAAAGTGGGAGGAAACGGGAGCACCTGGAGGAAACAGAGTGGTCGCAGGGAGAGCATACGAACTCCTTACAGTCGGTGCAGGGAATTGAACTCCGACCGTTGACATTGTAATGCATTATGCTAACAGCTACCCTACCATGTTGCCCCTGGATGGGGGAAAGCCTGGATTACTTGCCTCCAGATTTTCCCCAATAGACTTAAGTGGTAATTTTGAGATTCACATGACCAAACAGAATTTTCATGCTAGCTATTAAGATCTCCAGTAGTGAAGTCTACTTGGGGGTGGGGATGAGGAGGCTGGTGGTGGTGATAGGACACCTACAATGGTTGATACATAGGCTTATATACAACATTTTGGACCAGTGGAAATGGTCCAGAAGGGTTATATGGAAACTATTATTACCATTTTTCTTAACAACTAATTCCATTACTTAGCCTAATAGGTTAGATTTACCACAGTACATAATTATCTATTTAAATGTTTATTTTCCTTTTATATCATCTCAATGTGTACTTAAGAATGTATAAATAATTGTAGTTTTATACATATAAAAAAATGGAAAAGGTTATATGTGTGAAAAAAGTACATGATACTTGTGAATTTCTTATCCAAATAAAAATAAAATTAAAAAAACTTTCCAAGTACACGGTACAACTAAGCAGCACTGCTGTTCTCCATTCTTTTCATCCACTATCACAGGCAGTGAGTATAATTTCACTTTCAAATGTTGCTGCAGAATGAGCCACATCATTTCACCTGCCCATCAAATCCCTCCTGATCACAACAGGCAGCGTCTGAGGAAAGAGAATTCGAACTATATTGTAGGTCAGCAGCCTTTGATTACTGTTCTGAACTCTGGAAAAAAAAAGACATTGACCCAAAACATTGACTCTTGTTGCTACTGGGTTTTCCCTGAATTTTTGTTCAGATTTGGATAAGTACACAATGGGAGAGATATAAAGGACTCTGGTCTGGGTGCAGGTTGATGGGACTAGGCTGAATAATAGTTTGGCATGGATTAGATGGTCTCTTTCTGTGCTGTTGTATAAGAGAACTCTAATTTCCAGCATCTGCAGTTCTTTACTTCAAATTTAGAGTCATATATTATTACTGACAACACTGTTATCATGTTTTTACCCTATTCCCATTGAGTTTATAGTATAGCAAATTTCAAATACTGTTTTAGTGACACGGGGGAAAGGTTCTGGCTTCCAAGATAAATATTCTTGTATGTGTAAAACTGGCCTGCAAATCTTTCATCACACTCACGCAGCTGAGGCCTCAGACACGCAGGCAGCAGGGTCAAGGCAAGGCACCGAGAGGCATTCTGTCTCACTGGCACAGCTCGCTTTTCCTGGCAGCAGACCACAGCGATGAGCAATGGCACCTCAAGAGGCTGGGACATATTAAAAAAAAACTCGAAATAGTGTAGCTTGTCCATCAAGTCTCATGTCAAAGTTGCAATTTACTATTATTGCGTGTCCTTAGTTAAGCCAGGATCATTCATGCCCATAAATCAAAAGCCAGCTTTGAACTCTACAAGTGACAATCTTTTTGGTGTAACATTAGAAAGAGGAATGTAATTTCACACTAATTCTCAGTGGTCAGTGTGGTGCATGTATCAACTGCTTCTATTCGGTGGCCATACAAACTTGGCCACAAATTTACATTTTATCTAAGTGGTCAGAAATGCCATGTCTGCATTCCACAATGCCCTCATACTTCAGGTTTTGCAAACTATCACACTTAATTTTCCCTAAAAGATGCAAATAATCCTGTTATTCACTTCTAGTATTTTGTGACTTTGCTCTACTCACTTGTTAGTATGTACTTACACAACTTTCAGCAGCTTATCAACAAATGGCATCAGGATATCAAAATACGGCAAGGTACTTTATACTTTATTGTCGCCAAACAATTGATACTAAAACGTACAATCATCACAGCGATATTTGATTCTGCGCTTCCTGCTCCCTGAATTACAAATTGATAGTAAATATTAAAAATTTAAATTATAAATCATAAATGGAAAATAGAAAAATGGAAAGGTAGTGCAAAAAAAAACCGATAGGCAGGTCCGGATATTTGGAAGGTTCGGCCCAGATCCGGGTCAGGATCTGTTCAGCAATCTTATCACTGTTGGAAAGAAGCTGTCCCCAAATCTGGCCATACGAGTCTTCAAGCTCCTAAGCCTTCTCCCGGAGGGAAGGGGGACGAAAAGTGTAGCAATGCAACATTTTACAGTGTCGGCTGTAAGATCGGGGTTCGATTCCCACCTCCGTCTGTAAGGTTTGTACTTTTTCCCCCTGACCACATGGGTTTCCTCCGTGAGCTCTGGTTTTCTCACAGATTCCAAAGACGTACAGTTACAATTAGTGAATTATGGCCATGCTATATCAGTGTCAGATACTTCCAGGCTGCCCAGCACAATCCTCACAAATTCGACCCGATGTAAAAGGTGCATACCACTGTATGTTTCAATGTACATGTGACAAAAAGCTAATCGTTCTCTCTTAAGTAAAGGTAGCGCCTGAAAAAAACAAAAGTATTTGTTCTTTTTTTACACATTTTAAATTGATGATGTAATATTTCCTTAATATTTCTAAGGAATAACTCTTTAATTTTGGAGTTTATTCACCTAATAACATCAGTGCTTATTTTGATCAATTAGGAGATTAATTGAAATGGTCATTGGATTTTCGGAACCCATTGTAATTCTCAGCCGGAAGCAAAATTGAAAATCCTAACCCACTATCATTCTGCAGGATGGAGGATCAGCCAAGCCAGGAGGCTAGTAATTCCAGGAAATTGGAGGTCAATGCCAAAGATTCCAAGGGAACAGTCTCCCCCAATAATCTGGGGATGGTCCAAAGTCATTTGTGGCTGGCTCTGAACGCAAGCTCCCAATTTCCATCGACCTCACAGATTGACAAATTGCCTCTCTCTTCACCATTCCCAGACCTTATTTGAGCTGGGGAGGAGCTGAGAAAAAGTCTTTGAGCACGTTAAACGTGCTAAGCCTCTTCCATTCTGCTTGGCACCTTGGACTTTATATTCAACATCAACGCAAGACCAATGCACATTTGCCTGTCATTCACTGCATTGCTAAGGTGCTGGGAATTTCTCAACTGTCTCTTCCTGACTGTTTCATGACTCAACTTGCCACTTTATTCTTTGACCTATCTCCTTAAATCCATAAATGCCCATTCTTCTGTATTTTTTCCTTGAGTAATTCAAACCTTGAGGAGTTAGGCTTTTCAATGCACTGGAGTCCACACTCACCATCAGGCAGCCATTTGCACAAACCTCATTTTTATTCTTCCCATCAATTCTCCTCAGATTCTACTAACTTTTTTTTTAAAAAAGGTTAAAGTCCACACCGTCTGAACACTGATACTGACCTGAGTGGAAATGGCTTCAAAGCAGTGGTATAGCTCATTGCTGGAGTGGACTTAGAGGCGATTCAAAGCGGCAGAACCAAGGTGAGGCAGAGTCGAGCCTGAGAGTGAGGATAGACCCAAGGTTTGATCGATTTAAGCACCAGACCAAATTGGAAAGTTCAGGTACCGGCCAAACTGAGGTGGCGGGGCTCGGGCCCGAAAGTGTATCAAAGCACCAGGGCGCAGTTCTGAGAGCAAGAAACAACCCAAAATCTAAATGATTCAAGTGCTGGGCAAGATTGAAAAGGTCAGGGTGTCGGGGCCCAGAGGTGATTGAGGTCTACTCGTCTCTGCGCTGAACTGAGGCTGCAGCCTGCAACTAACGGGCTCCTAAATCGGCTGCTGGCTTCGTGTCTGTGGACTTACCTTCGTGAACTTCAGTTCTGAACGCCGTTTGCTTACTTTTTAATAAATTGTAACTTCAACATGAGTCTTGATTGATCAGCTACAATATTTCATCCATCTCACCATCTTCAGTAGGCTAAAGAAATCCAGATTGGCCCCGTTGATTCTTACCAACTTTTAATTGATTCACCATAGAAAGTATTCTGTCTGGATGTGTTGGCATGACAACCACTCTGCATGATTCGTTTTCTTCTCTCTGCACATTGGGTACTTGACAGTCTTTTTTTTTAATGGGTTCTATTGGGTTTCTTTGTTTAGTGGCTGCCTGTAAGGAGGCGAATCTCAAGGTTGTATATAGTATACATTCCTTGATAGTAAATGTACTTTGAACTGATGCCAGTGTCCCATTAAGCAAAAACATTCAGGTTTGGTCCCAGGTACTCTTGGTCTCAGTGCTGTGATGTTGGCACAATGCCATGCAAATCATGATATAAATATTGTCAAAGCATTTCATGCCATGCCATCAATAAGTCACAAGATGTATATCACGCTGCTAAAATATTGGGATGACATTACCAGACCGTGACATCAGTGTTATCATCTTGCAGACCTCAGGCCATGTGACAACTATCAAAAAAAATTGGACGGGATGCACAGCACCAAAAGGAAGGCACATGAAAAGCTAATAAAAAACATCTTCTCTTTTTGGATTAGACCTTAGAGTAATACAACATACAGTACTTGCAAAGTCATTCTTAGCGCCAAAGAATCTATCCCATGTGTTCCCTGGCCAGATGTTTGTTTTGTCTGGATCACCCGCACTGATTAGAGAATTATGAAGACACAGGAGACTGTAGATGCTGGAAACTAGCTCACCAATGCCTCTCTTCCTCAAGAGGCTAAAGGACTTCAGAATGTTCCCATCCACTCTTACCAATTTTTAATTGATTCACGATAGAAAGCATTCTGGCTGGATGTCTAACTGTTAGGTATGGCAACCATTCTGCATGCGACCACAAGAAAATGCAAAGCGTTGAGGACACAGCTTACCACATCATAGGAACCAGCCTCCCCTCTATGGACTATGTCTATACTTCCTGCTGCCTCAGTAAAGCAGCCAGCATAATCAAAAACCCCGTGTACCGCAGATATTTATTCCCTCTCCTTCCATCGGGCAGAAGACACAAAAGCCTAAAAGCACGCACCACCAGGCTCAGGGACAGCTCCTATCCCCACTGTTATCCAATGTCTTGAACAGACCTCTTACATGATAAGATGGACTTTTGCCCTCACCAAACACCTCATTATCATCTTGCACTTTATCATTCACCTGCAGTGCACTGTGTAGCTTTTACACTCTATTCGGCACTGTTATTTTTTTTTAACCTTATTGCTCAATTCACTGTGTAACGATTTGATCGGTATGAACGGTATGCAAGGCGAGTTTTTCACTGTAACTTGGTACTTGTGACAAAAATAAACCAATACAAAATCCGGAGAGTGACACACAAAGTGCTGAAGGAACTCAACAGGTCGGGTAGCACTTATGGAGGGAAATAAACAGTCAACTTTTCATATACAAACCCTGAATGAGTACACCACGGCTGTCACTGACTTTTCAGAAAACCTATGTGGATGAGTGCGTGCCCACAAGGACTTACTGTACGTACCCAAATCAAAATCACATTCTTAGTGATCGACTCCAACATCTTCCCAACCACTGAGGTCAGACTAACAATATTGTTTTCTTTGATCTTGCTTTTGTCAGTATATAAACTGAGGGGAAAAAAATAGAAAAGCAGAGATCATAATTTAACCTGCCATGTTGGTTTTATAAGTATACAGAGAACACAACAATCACCAACTTACCATGCAGTGATCTGTCATTAATCTGCATGGGCAATAAGATCTATGAGGCCTCCATTGGTCAGGGTCAACCAGGAGCGTTGTGACCTAGCTGTCTAGATACGCAAGCCAGGGCAGCACGATATGGAGAGCAAGGTGTGGCCCATGTAGCAGGCTCCCCCTCTCCACACAACTGATGAACCCAAAGAAACGGCAAAGACTAATATACTTTGGTACCAGCAGTGTCACAGGAGTTGCCAGTCAGTGTTGCCTTAGGGAATCCAGCTCTGGACTTTTCCCTCAGGGTTTACTCCCAACGCCTTCCCCATGAGTGGGTATCTCCTCAAGGCAGTGGAAGTTTGAGATCAGAGTTTTCCTTCTTGTCGGTGAGCTGCCAACCACGGCTGAGGAGCCCCATCTGCTGAAGTGACTGGTTTTAAGGTGCCAGTAACCTGTCTTTGCCCCTGTTCCTGTCAGTAGAAATGGTTCTGCTGGGCTTAGTAGCTAAGTCACACTTGAAGGCCAGGAGGTGGACTTGGTTGTCAGATTATTATTGGGTACTTCCTGTACCTAATATAGTGGCCTGTGAATGTATACTTGTACATTTCTGCTGCTGTACACATTCAGAGATGCTCTTCTGCACATCACTGTTGTAGCACATACTTATCTGAGTTACTGCTAGCTTCCTGTCAACTTGAACTAGTCAGGCCATTCTCCTCTGACCTCTCTCATTAATGAAGCATTTTTCAACATAAGAACTGCCACTCACTGGATGTTAATGTTCACATTTTTCACACCACTCTCTGTAAACTCTAGAGACTGTTCTGTGTGAAATCCCAAGAGAACAGTAGCTTCTGAGATACTCAAGCCACCCTGTCTGGCACCAACAATCACTCCATGGTCAAAGTCACTTGGATCACTTTTCTTCCCCATTCTGATGTTTGGTCTGAACAACAACTGAACCTCTTGACCACGTCTGCATGTTTTTCTGCATTGAGATGCTGCCACATGATTGGCTGATTAGATATTTGTGTTAACAAGCAGCTGTACAGGTGTACCTAATAAAATGGCCACTGAGTATACATTTTACTAAATGTTTTGTTTAGACCATAATTTAAAATAATTAAAAGTTCAGTGGGGTTGAAAAATGATCTCTCTTTTTAAGACAAAAATTACATGTGTTTGATCTATCTTAACAAATCCATGTTTGGTGTTTTCATGCAGGTGCCGACCGAGTATTGGCCTCCCCAAAGAGTCCATCAAATGAATTCAATAACCTCTTAATGTAAAACACTTTTCAAACACAGTGAACCTTGAATAACAGGCATTAGCAAGTTGTACAGAAACAAACAAACCCAAAAACTTTTCACCTGTTTATATACATGTAGAACACCATAATGTGCCTGATGACAAGACTGAAAAGAAAAGGGAGAATAGTATTTAAACATTCTTTTCATCATCAAGTACTGGTTAGCAAATGAAGTCCTGAAACATTAAAAATACAAAAGATATTTCCTGTAGAACGTATTATATGCTTATCCGGAGTGTACTTTCACAGCTGGGAGGTTGTTGGTTGGTTTGATGTTTTGAGTATACATTACAAATCAGTTTTCTTAAAAGGAGCTACATCAATGGCCTCTAAAAGGTTCAGAGGAAATTTGATTCCCCCCTCCCCACTGCATTTACAACATGGATGTGAGCCCAGAGTTACCCAATAAGACAGTCAGTCATCTCATTGTGCCTTACTGGGATTTATAATCAGGTGATATAAAAATGGACTTCTGTCTGTTTAGTTCACACTATCATCCAAGTTCACCTTTGAACTACGTGAACTACATGCCATCTACGTGAATGAAGGCAGTCTTAATTTGGATAGAATTTTAATTTTAAATCCAACTTTCTCCAAGTTGAAAATTATCTGATTTTCATAATGATATTATTTATAAGGCAATGGTCCAAAAAAATCACTTGTTCTAAAGGATGTTTGTGGAAATAGATTCTATTTCAATCAATTTTTTACTTGAGAGAAATCCCCAGTGCTAAATCAAGGAAGCATGAAAATGATCACTGCTTAAGGACGCAAAGGACGTAAAGCAGAGCTTGTGAAGGACACAAAGCAAAGCTTGGGGCTCTTCCCCTGCAAGATGGAAGTAAGTGAGCAATGCCAAGCTACTTGCAGAGCCAACAATACTGCCAAACACCCCTTCAATGCCTGTGGCAGAAACTCAATCTGTTACCCTCACAATAATGGATACCAATATTCAAAGTTGCTTTGGGCTGTTACAGCAGGTGATCAAATCTAGCTTCCAACAAATTTAACAGGGTTGTTGAGAAGGAGCCCTGGGGATTGGCAATAGAGCCACCCAGCCTAACACTGCTGGGCTCTCCCGAAATGACAGCATGTATTCCCATTCACTGTCACTTGAACAGTCTCCATGTCAATGCACAGCAGATGGCCAAGCCAGACAGCTGCCTTTCATGAGAAAAAAGTCCACTTGAATCTCGGTCTTCCGGACCAGTCTGCTTACGATGGTCTTCCAAGGCCAACTATGATTCAATGACAATGATTGCAGCACAGATGGCCATTCACCCCATCCTATTTATGCTGGCTCTCTAGCTTCACCCATCAGCTTTTCCCCATAGCCTTCCAAATATTTCTCCACCATAAATGTATCCAATTCCCTCTTGAAGGACACGATAGAATTAATTTATTTCCAACACATCTGAAGAGAGTACATTCCAGGTTTCCTTCTGAAATGTTATCTAAATGTCTTTCTTCAGTAACTCTTAACTCTTTTCCGCTTTATTTTATCACCATGAGCTCTCGTATTCAATTGCTCACCAAAGGGAACAGTCTCCCATTATCCATACAGTTCAGACCCACCTCGTTTTATTTATTTCTATCAAGTCTTCCCTCAATCTCCTCCTCTCCAAATAAAGTGCCAGCCTCTCTATCTGGATCATTTCAAATCATTTCGTTCACCTTAATCAACTGTAATGATGTGCCCAAGGAAGATAAATTTTATTCAGTACAATAAAGGGAAGAGAGCAAATCACCTGCGAGTTCTCATTCCCTGCAGACAGTATTCTGGGAATTCTCATTTAGCTTAAAATTCAGTCCCCTATCCCATGAAACATTATTATAAATCTTTTTTGGTATCTCTCTCACAATTCACATCCTACTTATAAAGTGATGGCCAGAATTAAACTACACCCCAGATAACAATAGGCTAGTGTTTTATTGAAGTTTCAACATGATTTCTCTGCTTCAATTGACAAAGTCCCCAAATAAGTTTGTCTTATTTACTGCTCCCTCAACCTGCTCTGCCACTTTCAATGGCTTGTGCACCTATATCACCAGATCCCTCTCCTTCTACACCCCTTTTAGAACAATATTCTTTTGCTGGTCTTTCCTCATTCTTCCTATCAAAATCATCTCGCATTCCTCCACGTTAAACTTCACTTGTAAGATGCAGCACATTTCACCAGCTTATTGCAATCTGTCGTTATCTTCTTTACGGGCCACAATGCTGTACATTTTTGTGTGAGTGAGGGCTTCAGTGGTCAGCGTCAGCTATGGATGCTGTGTCCTGGCCAGCTGGGTACGCAAGCCAGGGCAGTACGATTATGGAGGAGCAAGCTGTTACCCCTCTCCACGCAGCTGCTGAATCCATAGGAACAGCAGCGGCCGATGTAATTTGCCACCGGTCAGCCGTGGTTAGCAACTTATCTAAGAAAAGGAAAGTTCTGATCTCAAACTTCCGCTGCCTTGTGAGTGAGTGAGTGACTAGCAAGTGTTAAACTCAAAGAAGGACTGCATTAGGGACTCCAGCTCTGGACTTTTCCCCTCAGCGTTCGCTCCCACAGCCTGCCTCAAGGCAGCAGAGGTTTGAGATCCGAGTTTTCCTTCTCCTAGGTGAGCTGCCAACCACAGCCGATAAGCCCCAGCTGCTGAAATGACTGGTTTTAGGGCACCGGTGACCCACCTTTGCCCCTACTCCTGTCAGTAGAAACTGTTCCACCAGGCTTAGTAGCTCAGCCACACGTGAAGGCCAGGAGCCGGACTTGGATTTCAGGTGCTATTTGAGGCTCACGTCTTTGGGAGCATGTAATAGATAGTGGGAGCTTGTCCCATAACCACCTTAAGGAGCCCCCAGTAATCCTCAGATTTAGAAAATGTGGTTTTTATCCTATGCCTGAGTAACTTTCTGACACATTCCACAAATAAGCGCTATTGAGACACTTCAGAAGTATGCAAATTCATTCTACACAATTCCAAAAGCAGCCAAAGTACAAAAAGAGTGCCATCAGGTGAAATTAAAGCAAAACAACTTGGACAGAACCCCGGGTTCATTAATGCAGGATTTTTGTTCTCTTCAGTATGATCGTATGCAGGGTAAAACTCTCTCAGATAATGTCAATAAAACAATAGTAAACCTGCTGTATGCCGAGCTCATCTGCAGCAAAGGGCAATGTCTCTCCCTCTGAGCTGTATCGGAGAAAACAGTCAAAAGTAAAATAGCTTCCTGATCCGCTATGACCCCAGATAGAACCTTACCCATGTCTTTAGCCATGGGCAGCAGGACTGTGCTCGTTCTCAACCTCAGGATCATGTCAAGTTGCTGCTGTTATTATCGTAGAAGAACTGGGGTTAGCACACTGCTATTACAGCACCAGTGACCCAGGTTCAATTCCACCACCACCGTCTGTAAGCTTGTCTGTTTTCCCCTTGACGCCATGGGTTTCTTCCAGGTGCTTCAGTTCCCTCCTGCATTTCAATATTGTACTGTTGGGGTTAGAGAGTTGGGGGTACGCTATGGTGGCACCCAGAAACATGTCAACTCTTGCAGACTGCCCAGCACAATCCTCCCTGATTTGATGCAAGTTCGGCATTCCGCTGTGTGTTTCGATATTTAGATGTACATGCGACACGAATGTTTAATCTCTACAATTTGCATGCTTATCACTGCATTCAGCGGGTCACCCAAACTCGATACCCTTGGAGCGAGAAAAAATAAAAGCAGAAATTGCTGAAGACACTGAGGAGAATTGATTAATTTTTTCCCCCCCACAAATGTTGCATGAGTGTTTCCAGCATTTTCCATCTTCTTTTTTAAAAGATTTATTTTTAAGGGGATGTCATCTACTTTTTCATCTGAAAACTTCTCAGCACGGACTAGATGGGCCGAAGGGCCTGTTTCTGTGCTGTAGAGCTCTATGACGCGACAGGAACGGGCACAGGCATTTATCTGCGTGACCGGGACACAGATCACAGTGATGGCTTCTCAGAGCTCCACCAGCAATATCCTGTCAAGAGTGGCTGACTGTAAATCCTGGGATCACCTCCACTGCCCCATCTATAAAAATGATACCTTCTGCAGGTACCATTCTTCATCAGCAGGCCAAGTGTCCTCTAGTCTTTGCGGAATGCCCGTCCAACAACCTATCCAGCCCCGCCACCCTCCATCCCCTCCTCCTATCATAGAACGTACAGCATTGGAACAGGTCCTTGGGCCTACAATGTTGTGCTGAACCAATTAAATTATTAAATCGAATGACCAACAAAATAATCACTTCTGCCTACACAATCCTTCAGTCCTTCTGCCTACACACTTTATATCCTTCAATTTCCCTAACATCCGCATGCCCATCTAAACATCTTTTAAAAGTCAATGTATCTGTCTCTACCATCACCCTGAGCAGCACATTCCAGGCACCCATCACCCTCTGTGTAAAAAAACTTGCTACAGTATTCATTTATTAGCGACATTCCTAATTTCTAGACGTATTGTTTGCAATGGTGGAATGTCCCTTTAAGAGCTGTCTGCAGAGACAATAGTTGCTGGGCTGCATGCTGAGAATTTATAATATGGAACACCATACTAAAACCCACAATATATATTTAAATGGACCATTACACTGTGGTTCACAATTGTGGTTCTTACTTTTTTGTGGAACGTTCATAAAACTGAGATAAAACAATAATAAATCAGTATAAGGAAGGCCAAGAATCAAACTGACCACAACAACTTCTTGGCCTCAGACAGGCAAATGTTGATGAAACACGGGTGCCAAGAACATAAAATCAAAGAATTCTGAGTCACACAGACTTTGAAATTTGCTGCACTGACTCCCTTTGCTCAATGTCCACAGGTGCCAGATCAACTCCGATACACCAACCGCTGTGCAGGTATATTTGTGAAATGCTTCACATTCACGGCTACGTTATAGTGAGATTAGCATGTATGCCACTAATGCCTACCAGAACTATGCAGAGTCAGTCAGTGAGGAGAATCCACATTCAGCACTGATGTCACACAAATGCTTGAAAACTTGAAGGAACTCTCTTGCAGCAGTAAGTAGGACATTCCCTTTTGATCGCCACCTTCTTTCACAACCCACTAATTAAAGGAATTCTCAGGTGCATGCACAGTTATTTTCTACTGATTGCTACATCAATAAGTGCTGGTGTTTCTAATCAAGCTGCACAGATTTCTAAGATCTGACTGCTCAGAGCCTTCCAAAGCAAAGACACACCCATTGTCATTACTCCGTGCAGAACCAATTGAATAATCATGTCTTCATGTATCTAAGGAAATTAACAATGAATCAAGTATTAGAACTCTGAAAATTTAACTCAGGCAAAATATGAGTATTTTAGAGAAAAGGTACTCCGTAGCACTTGAGGTTTTCATTCGAGAATTTTGAGAGGAGTCAAGGAAATTGCAAATGTGTTTTTTCCAACATTCTCTTGAATCAAAATTTTTTTAAATCAAAAACTTGATCGTAAACACGGTGAAGCACATCACACAAACCAATCTTCTGTCCTTGGACTCACTTTACACCGCACACTGTCGGAGCAGTGCTGCCAGGATAATCAAGGATGCGACCCACCCAGCCAATGGACTTTTCATCCCTCTTCCCTCCGGGAAAAGGCTCAGGAGCTTGAAGACTCTAACGGCCAGTTTTGGGAACAGCTTCTTTCCAACTGTGATAAGATTGCTGAACGGATCCTGACCCGGATCTGGGCCGTACCCTCCAAATATACGGACCTGCCTCTCAGTTTTTTTGCACTACCTTACTTTCCATTTTTCTATTTTCTATTTATGATTTATAATTTAAATGTATAATATTTACTATCGATTTGTAATCCAGGCAGTGCGAAGAGCAGAATCAAATATTGCTATGATGATTGTACATTCTAGTACCAATTGTTTGGTGACAATAAAATATAAAGTATCCAAACTATTCTCTTAGATTCAGAAAATTCCAAATGCCACACCATAATTATTTTTAAAAATAGGAGAAAGTAACCAGGAAATTATACACCTATGTTGTCGGTGCAACATGGCTTATAGAGAAGTTATTGGAGGTATCCAATATTCAGATATTCCTTACATGAAATGGTAAATATCTCAGATTCGAATGTTCTTTATCTCATCGACTGCATACAGTGAAATGTGTTATTTGCGTTAACAACGAACATACACAAGTGTCTGCTGGAGGCAGCCCGCAAGCGTTGCCTCACATCCAGCACCAATGTAACCGGGACATGCTCTGGATGTCTATTTAGTCTACATCTACTGACATTCACTTACAGTATGTTGACTATCCTTTTTACACATTTGTGTTGGCTCTATGCAGGTCAAATTTCTTTTAAGTGCTCAGCTGCTGTGATCTTGGTTGTGGATTCCACTAACTTTTCTATAAACTGTGTTGCACCAAAAATACAGGTGTATAATTTCCTGGTTACTCCCTCCTATTTTAATTAAATTATGGTGTGGCATTAAGCTTTTTTTTAATCAAAAATTATTTCTGATTTAAGAGAGTTTATGAAGATTATGGAAAAAGCATCTTCAATTTCCTCACCTGCTTTCTATAAAAATCCTCCAATGGAAACCATCAAGAGCTAGGGAGTACCTATTCATAAAAATACTTATACTTTACCCAATTTAAATTTTCAGAGCTCCAATACTTGGTTCATTGTCTCGGCCTGAAACGTCGACTGTATTTTTTTCCATAGATGCTGCCTGGCCTGCTGAATTCCTCCAGCATCTTGTGTGTGTTCATTGTAAATTACCCTAGATTATCAGGTATACTATCTCCTCCCTCCACTATGATCACTGACGTATTGTCATTTTTAAAAAGTCTGCTTTTTATTTGCATTGCCTATCTCTGCTTTTAAAGGACTCATATTACAATAATCCTTATTGAATACTAGAGAAGTGTTTTAAAACATAGTACACCACAGCACAATGCAAGCCGTTTAGTCCATATTGTTGTAACAACCTTTTAAACTACTCTCAGTTTAACCATTCCGCCCTACATAACCCTCTATTTTTCTATTTTCCATGTGCCTATCTATGAGTTTCTTACATGTCCCTAGCGTATCTGCCTCTACCAACGCCCCGACACCCAGAATTCTCTGTGTAAAACAGAACTAATTCTGACATCCCCCTATACATTCCTTCAATTATCTTAAAATTACACCCCCTCATGTCAGCCATTTCCTCTCTGGGGAAGAAATCTCTGGCTACCCACTCAATATATATCTCTTATCATCTTGTACACCTCTGTCAAGTTACCTCTCATCCTCCTTTGTACCAAAGAGAAAAGCCCCAGCTCACTCAACCTATCCTCACACGTTCTAGTCCAAATGGCATTCCAGTAAATCTCCTCTGTGCCCTCTCTAAAGCTTCCACATCCTTCCTATACTGAGACGGCCTGGATGGAAGGCAATATTCCAAGAGTGATCTAACTAGGGTTATGTGGAGCTGCAACATTACCTCCCAACTCTTGAACTCAATCCCCTGACTAATGAAGGCCAACACACCATACGCCTTATGTGGTTTTGGTTACATTCCATTTTGTTTAAGTATGAGTACTCTTGATCTTTTTTATGTTAATGAAATGTGTTTTTTCTTTCTTTGGCATTCTTATCCCCGTTGCCAAGGTAACTACACATTTTTTGCACTTTTGAATTCTCTTTCCAATAGTTTAATGTTACCTCTTATCTGTTGTTTTTGAAGGTGAATATTTTGCCTCCATTTGAGGTCTTTGCAGTGAGGATAAAAGTTTGATCTTTTTGAGTTACACCTATCCTAGTTTGCAGTTGTCAGTATTTGCCATTCTATTCAAGTTAATCCTGGAATTAGCAAGGACCTGGGTGTTCTACAGCTTTCACAGTAAATTACCCTGCAAGGATCAGCAAGCAACTGCGGGGAGAAATGATACTTTGTCCTTTATCACAAAATGACTGAAAGGTAAACTAAACTGGATTTTAAACTAATCTTTCCTCACAGTTTTTAATCCTGCAAGTTACAGCATTTAAGTGCTAAAAACAAGTATTAAGACAAATAATTTACATAATAGTTGATAATGGTATTCAGTCAAATATACACCTCACAGAGCCAGCAAATTGAAACTGTTGCATATATCGCTGATGGTAGATTCTGCGAATCCTCAACTGGTATCGCATTAATTGAACTAATGCACCTTCAGGCTAGGAACTTGCCCATGCATCCACTGAATCAAAGCTAATAGAGTCATGCAGTCTTCTCGAGACGTATTATCTTACTGGATTCTATGATAAATAGCAGCATAACCACTGTTTCAACACGCTGTGGATGGGATTATTATCTGGATCCTGAGATGGAATAATTTTTGGATTAGGGTAAAGAGTTGCCATTTTCTTTATCACGTGTCAAGCCACTTGAATCTGGCTATTTCACATGTCAATTGTTATCACTGGGACATTGTTTATGAGTATGAGATGACCATTACTTCCTTTTCTTTATCTTTGTTTTCCCATTATTTCTTTGTTCATTTTCACTCTTGTAATGTTTAATATTTAGTGTTAATATTGTTTTGTGACTGTGCTTTCATTCCTATATATACTATGTGTTGTGTGTGACCCTGTACTGTGTGCTGTGTGTGACTGTATCTACTATGTGCTGTGTGTGTCTGTAACTACTGTGTGCTGTGTGTGACTGTATGTACTGTGTACTGTGTATGACTGTATCTATTGTCTGCATGTGACTATCTACTGTGTCTGTGTGTGACTGTATCTACTGTGTGCTGTGTGTGACTGTATCTACTATGTGCTGTGTGTGACTGTATCTACTATGTGCTGTGTGTGACTGTATGTACTGTGTGCTGTGTGTGTGTATCTACTGTGTACTGTGTGTGACTGTATGTACTGTGTATGACTGTATCTACTGTGTCTGCGTGTGACTATCTACTATGTGCTGTGTGTGTCTGTATCTACTATGTGCTGTGTGTGACTGTATGTACTGTGTGCTGTGTGTGACTCTATCTACCGTGTGCTGTGTGTGACCCTGTACTGTGTGCTGTGTGTATCTGTATCTACTGTGTGCTGTGTGTGACTGTATCTACCATGTGCTGTGTGACTGTGTACTGTGCACTGTGTGTGACTGTGTGCTGCGTGTGACTGTATGTACTGTGTGCTGTGTGTGACTGTATCCACTGTGTGCTGTGTGTGACTGTAAGTACAGTCGGCCCTCCGTATGTGCGGGTTCCGCATCTGTGGATTCAACGAACTGCGGATCGAAAATATTCGAAAAAAACTTCTAGGAAGTTCCAAAAAGCAAAAGTTGAATTTGCCACGCGCCGAGCACTACGTTTAATCCACGCGAATGAGGTGATCTGTAGCCTCCCGCCATTTCACAGATCCTCAATCTCTCTCTAGCACTCGTTGTTTGAGCATTGTTCGCCTCGCGTTTCGTTCGTTCGCTGCTTGTGTTGTGAGTGACAGGATGGAGTTTAAGGCTAGTAAGGGATGGCTGGCTAGCTACGTAAAGCGCTACAGCCTCAAGAACTCAAAGATCACGGGAGAGTCAGGATCGGCTGATGCCGAGGCATCAGCGTTCCCAGAAGAGCTACGACGGTTGCGTCTGTACTGAACATGTACAGACTTGTTTTCTTGTCATTATTCCCTAAATGATACAGTATAACAACTATTTATATAGCATTTACATTGTATTAGGTATTATAACTAATCTGGGGACGATTTAAAGTATACGGGAGGATGTGCATAAGGTTATATGCAAATACTACGCCATTTTATATAAGAGACTTGAGTATCCGCAGATTTTGGTATCCGCGGGGGGTCCTGGAACCCATCCCCTGCGGATACCGAGGGACGACGGTACTGTGTTTTGCACCTTGGCCCCGGGGAACACAGTTTTGTTTAGATCGATACATGCGTACGGTTGAATGATAATTACGTTTAAACTTGAACTTAATAAAACATCTGTGGGCAACAAGTTTGGTGCCTCATTCTTGACTTCCAAGGAGCCTCTACACTGCAAATGTACTAGGAATCAATGTAATTTTTGAACTCACTTCCTGTTTCACCATCTTTAGTTCGGCATTTAACACCACCATTCCCTAGAGAATGCTTAACAGTAAGGCCACAGTTAGTCCGTGTGGGCAGTCCCATCACGCTGAGCACCGGCGCATGGCTGCGTCGCAGGATCCAGCTCAAACCATGTCATCAAGTTTGCGGATGATACAACAGTGGTTGGCCCTACCAAGAACAATGACAAGACGGAGTATAGAGAGGAAGTGAAGTGCCTGGCGGATTGGTGTGAGAAGAACAACCTAAGCCTGAACATGGAGAAGACAGGAAATCACTGTGGACTTCAGGAAGGTGCAGACGAACCACCCCCTCTGCGAATACATGGCTCCTCCATAGAGAGAGTTAACTGCACCAAGTTCCTGGGAGCTCACATCTTGGATGACCTCACCTGGTCCCTTAATATCACCTCCCTGAACAAGGCAGCACAGCACCACTTCCACTTCCTAATAAGATCGAGGCAGGCTCCGCTCCCCCACCATATTAATTGCATTCTACAGGAGCACCATTGAGAGCATCCTGACAAGTTGCATCTCCATCTGACATGGGAACAGTTACACATCAGACCAGAAATCCCTACAAAGGACTGGGAGAACAGCGGAGAGGATCATAGGGGTCTCCCTACCATCCATCGGGGACATCTATCAGGAGTATACACAGGGCCTTTAGTATTATTAAGGACCCCACCCATTCATCCAGCATCGTCTTTGACTTTCTACCATCAGGCAGGAGACTCCAATGCATAAAAACAAGAACGGTCAGGATGAAAACAGCTTCTTCCCTCAGGCCATGAAGCTTCTGAACTCCCTGCTGCATCGTATTCAAAGTGTCACTGGTTAATCTGCTCCGTACCTTACAGTATTTAATTTATGCACTTTAGTTTGTTATTTATGTGTGATTCATGTGTAGGTTTTATCCTTACCCTCATAAGTTATTGTGTTTATATGTGCGTTATGTATACTACTGTGCTTTCCTCTCTGGTTCTGAGAAACGTTGTCTCGTGTCTATATACATTATATGATCATATATGTTATATACATGTATATAGTTAAATGACAATAAACTTGACCTGATTTGACTTCCTATTTTAACATATTCCATATGCCTTATAGGAGAATGCCACATGAGAATAGGTTGAATGAACTTGGACTTTTCTCTTTGGAGCGACGGAGGATGAGAGGTGACCTGATAGAGGTGTATAAGGTGATGAGAGGCATTGATCTTGTGGATAGTCAGAGGCTTTTTCACAGGGCTGAAATGGCTAGCATGAGAGGGCACAGTTTTAAGGTGCTTAGAAGAAGGTACAGAGGAGATGTCAGAGGTAAGTTTTTTTACACAGAGAGTGGTGAGTGCGTGGAATGGGCTGCTGGCGAAGGTGGTGGAGGTGGATACAATAGGGTCTTTTAAGAGACTCCTGGATAGGTATATGGAGCTTAGGAAAACAGAGGGCTATGTGTAACCCTAGGTAATTTCTAAAGTAAGGACATGTTTGGCACAGTTTGATGGACCGAAGGGCCTATATTGCACTGTAGGTTTTCTATGTTTGTATATACCGATAAGTTCATGAATCAAGTTTCATTTCAGTTTTAAATACGTTTATTCTACCTATTTTTGTTATGGGGTTAAACATCGATGACCTGTACCATTGATGATATACTTTGTGCATTGTGACTTTATAATTTAATATCAGAGGGAGGATTTCTTCACATCGGGGGATGAAGTTTGACTGTAGAATCTCAGAATTCCTAGATGCACATTGATTCTGAAAAATGGCTCAAAAATGAAAAATAGTTTAAGCTTTTAAAAGGCCGCATTCCTCAAACGCACAAGCTGTGAATTACACCCTAAATCATCAGCAGGAATCCTCCTTCGGAAAAATGCAGGCAGCTAGCAATCATTTGGCAAAAGTCAAGCTTCAAGAGGAAGTAAACACAAATTACAAAATTATTACATAGGTGGACACAAATGATTGTTAAGAATTTTGGATAAGAGACCTGAAAAAGATTGGAAACTTCTAAGTGACTGGGGAAGAGACACTGAGGACAGAATGCGAAGTGCATCAAAGTACCCTGTTAAATGATTTTGCTGCTCACAGTAAACTAACAGTGAATATTTTCAGACAGCCAGCCCGTTGAGAAAAGACCCCAGGCATGATAAGAGGAAGTGATCTGAGTTCTCTCCAACAAATCTTGGCAGCAAACCTTTTTTTTTCAATCTTAAGAAACAGAGGGAAGAGGAATTTAATATCAATTGCTTTCAACGCCTGATCTCCTTTCAGCTATTCACTTAATAGCATCTTGAATTCTTCTTTAATTACAGTTTCCCTGGTATGTCGTTGAGCAATTTTACCCCCACTGGACAGTTAGTTACGGAGCTACATTCTTCAATGGCTGGCATCTAGAAATGGTCAGCTTTGCACCATTAAAGGGTAGAGGGGAGGGAGATGTGGGGAGGAAGGAGGCAGGATGAAGAGGCACGGAATCTTTGAACCTGTGGGTCTTAAAACCTAATTAGCATTGAAACATTAATCACTATTTGGAAGAATCTCAACTGTAGGAATAATAACAGGCAATGTACCTCATTTGGTTCAGCTTGTGAAGTTTGTTTTATGGGTCCCAATTTCAATAGGAAGCCAGGGGAGTGGAAAAGGTGAAAGGGAAGTTGAAACCTTGTACAGGAACTTGGGCCAAATCCAGATACAGACAACTTTCCAACTTTCATGTCGGGGTCTCAGTAGCACTTTGTCAGAACACTTTACATACAACTTAGTGATATAGGGAGCTGCAAACTGGCTGGAGATCAAGGCTGAGAGAGCCTAAATCCTTCCTTGATTCACAGGGGAATGGGGGATATTACTCTTCCTCTCCTGGGCCATATGTCTTGCTAAATGATACCTAGAGCAGCCAAATCTACTTCATTGCATGGTAGCGTAACGGTTAGCATAACACTGCGTAGCGCCAGTGACATGGATTCAATTCCACCGCTGTCTGTGAGGAATTTGTATGTTCTCCCCGTAAACGTGCGGGATTCCTCCTGGTGCTCCGGTTTCCTTCACACATTCCAAGGATGTATGGGCTACGGTCGCTAAGCTACAGGCAGAATATGTTGGCGCCGTAAGCAGGCTGTCACCAACACATCCTCGGACCGTTGAGCGTTGACACAAATGATGCATTTCACCATGCGTTTCAATACTTTGATGTACCTGTGACAAATAAAGCTCGTCTTTATCTTTCTCTGATCAGCTGCTGCCAATTGTCAGTTATAAGGTATCTTTCACTGATTACCTTTCCTATCCAAAAAAAATATATAGATATATTTAGGATTATGACACTGTGAGCAAGGCTCAGCATTGATTGTCCAATCCTATTAGCCTTTGAAGGTGGTAGTGAACACACAAAGTTCAAAAAATATATTATCAAAGTAGAGATATGTCACCATATACAACTCTGAGATTCACTTTCTTGCGGGCATTCATAGTACACCAAAGAAACACAATGGAATCACTGAAAGACCACACCCAACAGGACGGACAAACAGCCAATGTGCAGAAGACAACAAACTGGGCAAGTACAAAAGGGGGAAAAAAACATATTTTAATAAATAAATAAACAGTGTATATTCAGAGGACATGAGATGAAGACTCCTTGAAAGTGAGGGAACAGTTCAGCAAGAACTCCTCCGGTTCGAGCCTGGTGGTTGAGGGTTAGTAGCCGTTCTTGAACTTGCTGGTGTGGATTCTGACACTCCTGTACATTCTTCCTGTTGGCAGCAGTGAGTTGGCCTGGGTGGTGGGGGTCCTCGATGATGGACCCTGCATTCTTGCGACTGCGCTCTGCGGTGGGGAGGACTTTACCCGTGATGGACAGGTCCGTATCCTCTGCTTTCTGTAGAATTTTCCCTTCAAGGACATTGGTGTTTTCATACTAGGCCATGATGCAACCAAGTCGATATACTTTCCACTACAAATCTACAGAAGTTTGTCAAGGTTTAGGTGTCATATTGAATTTTCACCAACCTCAAAAACAAAAGAGGTGCTGCCATGCTTTCTTCATAATGTTCTAGGCCCAGGAGAGTCCCTCCAAAATCATAAAACCCAGGAATTTGAAGTTGTTGATCCTCTCCACCTCTGACCCCATTATAAAGACTGGCTCATGGACTTCCTGAAGTAAATAAGCAAATGTTTGGTCTTTTTGACACTGAGTGAGAGGTTGTTGTGGCATCACTCAGTCAGATTTTCAATCTTCCTCCGATATGCTGATTCATCACCACCTTTAGTTTTGTGTGTGTCATTTGAACCACAACCTTACTAAAGTAGGGTGACCAAAACTGTACACAGTATTCCAAGTTTATGCCCTCCACAGATGCTACCTGTCTTGCTGCGTTCCTTCAGCATTTCGTCTGTGAATGTCATCGGTTCCATTTATTACACTGAATCACAAATCTAATGATTTTTCAGAAATGCTTTCAATGAACTAAAGATATTCTTTTCTCTGCAATATTTCTGAATAACTACAAATCAGCATGTTTTTGTTCTTCTTTCACATTATTATTATGATAGAAAGTCATAAAAATTAAGTAATAATTTATTCATAATTATTTCAAAATTAATTGAAACTTATTGGAAGGTTAACATAGTATGGAAGTTGTCCCATCCAAGACTGGAAGAAGCTGCAGAAGATCATGAACACAGCACAGCATATCATACAAACCAATCTTGCGTCCTTGAACTTACACCGCACGCTGTCGGAGCAGTGCTGCTAGGATAATCAAGGGCACGACCCACCCAGCCAACACACTTTTCGTCCCTCTTCCCTCCGGGAGAGGGCTCAGGAGCAAATCTCACACAGCCAGATTTGGGAACAGCTTCTTTCCAACTGTGATAAGACTGCTGAACGGATCCTGACCCGGATCTGGGCCGTACTCTCCAAATATCCGGACCTGCCTCTCGGTTTTTTTGCACTACCTTACTTTTCATTTTCTATTTTCTATTTATGATTTATAATTTAAATTTTTAATATTTACAATCGATTTGTACTCCAGGGAGCGGGAAGCGCAGAATCTAATATCACTGTGATAATTGTACATTCTAGTATCAATTGTTTGGCGACAATAAAGTATAAAGTAAAATTAATGGCAAGAGGGAGATCAGTGATGACCAGTGCATTTACCAATGGTCTCAGCTTGCAGATTCAATTAACCAGTCATGTCTTTCATGACTCAGCCAGCTGAGTTCATGTGTGAGGACACTGGGATCACAAACCCAGAGTAAAGTCTGGGACCTTACAACTCTCAATACTGTCTCCAAGTGTTGTTCAACTGGTGGGTGGCAGAACGGAGATACGTCTCCACCAAAGGAGGTGTAAGGAACTCCTCCCCTCTGCTAGCCTGCAGGCCACCCTTGGGCAAGGTGTAGCACCTGCTTGGCCCCTACCCCCTGAACACAGTCACATAAAGCCATGGGAGCAGGTGGTGGATGGTCGTATGAGCAGCCGGGACATATCACAAGTCCTGGTTATGTGACCACTGACACCCGGCAGGCAATCTCTGAAGAGTATTGAGAATAGCTGGGGTCACCTGTCTTGTAAAGACACTGCCCAGAACGCGGCAATAGCAAACTACTTCTGTAGAAACTTTTGTCAAGAATAATCGTGGTCACGGGATCATGATCGCCTACGTCATACGACACAGCACATAATGATGATGATGATGATATTCAACTGGAGGAGTACAACCTCATCACTTGGGAGAGGAATACTCATGTTCAAACTGTTGCAGTAAAGGGATGTGCTAGCGGCAGCCCGCAAGTGTTTTCATGCTTCCAGCCCCAACGTAGCATGCCTACAACTTACTGACCATAACCCTTACGTCTTTGGAAAAAGACCATAAGACATAGGAGCAGAATTAGGCCATTTGGTCCATCAAGTCTGTTCCGCCATCCATCACAGCTGATTAATTGTTCCTCTCAATCCCATTCTCCGAGCATCTCCCCCTAACCTTTGACTCCCTTACTAATCAAGTAAGGGTGAATGTGGAGGAAACCACAGCACCTGGAGGAAACCCATACAGTCATGGAGAGAACTTACAAACACCTCACAGACAGTGGCAGGAATTGAACCCCGATCTTACTGCAAAGCATTGTGCTAATCGCTATGTCACACTACGCTTATGAAGTTTGACTTTATATCAACCAAATTGAAAATAATGCCAAAGAAGAACAAAATCAGTCTATGATTTTTATTTATTAAGGAAACACTGTAAATATTTCAAACTGATGCTTTTTTTTATTTAGTGGAAGGCGTTTTGGAAAATTCATCAGATGGTGTGATACAGTGTGGTCAATAGAGGTTTGATGCTGAAGGCTGCCATGACTGATCGTTACTGAACTGCTACCTCTGGTGGACAATGCAGGAATTACAACAGAGATCTGGTCATTCGAACATGACTAGGTCAGTTGTTTTGATTAGTCTGCGAATAACTCTCCCAATTTAAATGCCATATGAAGATTGAATGGATCAACAACAATTATGCCCATATTCAATGCTTAGATTGATGTTGGATAGTCTGTTTTCACTCTTGCTCAGGTATTTTTTTCAATGTACCAGCTTTAATATAACTGAATGGTTCAAGATAAAAACCTTTAAGATAAAGATTAGATTTATTTGTCCCTCCCGTGTGATTGAAACATCAAAACAGTGTTTGCAGAAATGACCAGCAGATTCCAACGTTGTGCTGGGGCAGTCCGCTTCCAGTGCCAACACAGCATGACCATAACACTAACCCGTACGTCTTTGGACCATCAGAGGAAACTGGAGCACCTGGAGGAAACCCACATGCTCACGGGGAGAACGTGCAAACTCCTTACAGACAGTGGTGGTAGCTGGACCCCGTGTTTCAGATCATCGGTGCTGTAAAGCGTTACATTAATCACTATGCTACCTCATGGGTCAAGAGTGAACCAATGTACTGTGGTTCAACAATATGTGGGGTCAGCGAACGGGAATAAATCGTGAATTACCTGAGCTTTTACAATAAATGTGCCATGCTGTATGACATAGGTGATCACGGCCCCCAGAACATGATTGTTCTCGGCAAATCTTCCTACAGAAGTGGTTTGCCATTGCCTTCTTCTGGGCAGTGTCTTTACAGGACGGGTGACCCCAGCCATCGTCAATACCCTTCAGCGATTGTCAGACTGGTGTCAGTGGTGGCATAACCAGGACTTGTGATATGCACCAGTTGCTCGTATGACCATCCACCACCTGCTCCCGTGGCTTCACGTGACCCCGATCAGGGGGCTGAGCAGGTGCTACACCTTGCCCAAGGGTGACCTGCAGGGTGGCAGAGGGAAGAAGCACTTTACACCTGCTTTGGTAGAGACATATCTCCACCCCGCTACCCAATCCACGTTCATTGTTGGACTTTAAATTCCACAGCTGCTTCGGGTGATGGGGGGGTGAGCTATATCTCTATACATTGATCAGCCAGCTCCTTGCATTACTGGCCAGAGAGGTGGACAACTACTGCACTATTTGCTGACTTAAAACTACTTTGAAGTCGAAGTGACAAGTTGAATATGACGGTCAGAGTGTGCTTCTCAGTGATCTACTGAAGAATTGTTTCTATTCACACGGCCGTGCAGGTAACATTATTTCACCACCTTTTTCATACAAGGCAGCTTAACTTATGAGACAATTCGAATATGGATCACAGAACAGTCTGGGTCCTTCTGCCCACGATGTTGCACCAACCTTTTAACCACTCGGCTTCCCTCCCAAATAACCCTATGCTTTACTTTCATCCATGTGCCTTTCTAAGAGACACTGAAATCTCACTGGTATATCTGCCTCTGCCACCACCCGCGGCAGTACATTCCACGCACCAACCTCTCGTTGTGTAAAAAACTTCCTTCTGACATTCCCCCTATACTTTCCTCCAACCATCAGAAAAGAATGCCCTCTCACGTTAGCCATTTTTGCCCTGGAAAAAATCTACTGGCTGTCCAATCAATGTCTCTCATCATCTCAAATATCTTTGTCAATTCACTTCTCATCCTCCTTCGCTCCAGAGAAAAGCCCTAGCTCACTCAACCTATCCTCATAAGACGTGCTTTCTAATCCAGGCAGCGTCCTGGTAAAACTGCTCTGCACTTAATCGAAAGCTTCCTATAATGAGTCGATCAGAACACAATACTCCAAGTGTGGTCTAACCAGAGCTTTATAGAGCTGCAACGCTACTTCACAGTTCTTCAACTCAGTCCTCTGACTAATGAAGGCCTACACAACATATGCTTTCTGAAGCACCCTATCATCATGGTGGCATCTTGATTTTACACTGTAATTTGTTGTCATGGTGTGTGCTCACAGGACTGGGCCTAAGTGAGGAGGAATGGCATGTTCTCTCTGTCACGGCAGTTCCTGGCACAGACTCAACCCAGGCACATAGGAAGGTGACCTCAGTCACAGAAAGCGCCGACAGCCACTCGACCCCAGGAGTGGAGGACGGCAGATTTCTCATGAAGGGACAGAAACAAGAGGGTAGGCATAAGAATACTAACAGAGCCTTGAAGTAATGACTGAGAGACACCACGGAACTGAGGGACAAGTCATCCTCACCAACACAATGACTCCCTTAAGACATTGAGGGAGAGTGCTCTTTAAATAATCATAAAAATGCAGGCAAAGCCTTGCCAATCACAATTAACTGGACAAGATTAAACTGAAAGCACAAGGGTTTAACAGCTCTAGTTAAGATAACGATTAGTAAAGTCTGGTACTCAAGAAACTAGAAGCTCAATGCTCTACAGCAAGCTGCAAAGGCCACAGGGCTTATGACATAAACTGTTTTCATCATACATTGAACTCTCATATTTTGAGTACTGTACATATTTTGGGAATTATTAACAACCTTCATTCCTCCCCACAACCATGACCTCCCCGAATTATCAGTAATATCAGAATACTGAGTGCATTACATTGGGAATTATAACAAAAGTCAAAAAAAAAAACTTGACATCAGTGATTGGAAGAACATGAGAATATTACTATCAAACCACTCCCAACAATTCATACATATAAAAGCCCTTATGTAGGACCCCAGCTCGAAATGCCAACTGTTTATTCCTCTCCATAGATGCTTTCTGACCTGTTGAGTTCCTCCAGCATTTGGTGTGTGGTGTTCTGGATGTCTGGCATCTGCAGAATCTCTTGTGTTTATATAAGAGTTAAGCAATTTGTTCTAAATGCTACCTTCAAATTCGGTGAACAAGCGGACGAAGTTGCTTTGAACTCAACGGCTGTGAAGGCAGATGAAGGCTGCAACAAATCCATCAGCTCCAATCGTCGTGGTTTCCATGCCATTGGAATCAGTTGGCTGATTTGTGAAGTATCGTGTGCTTCTTGGAGTGCAACATCAAGTACACGTTAAACAAATACACGCACAGGCGTCTTCACTCTGTGGGCCACTTCTTCAGAACGAAGACCATCATCCTCGACCTCGAGGGATAGCCACGATGACGACGACCTCCAAACTCAACAACCTATGTTTAAAGACTAACACCTGAGCAATTTAATTAGGAAATGTGGTTAAAATGGCAATTTAATTAATTTAATTCTAATACCAGGATCAGTAAGTAGTGCAACAGGAAAATTAGTCACAAATAACGTTAGTGTGATTCTCCTTTCCTCAAAGTGTTGTTACACTCTGATTGATACAAGTGTTACACTGTTAGTGATCCTAGTGCTAAACTCAAATGGAGAGTTGTGAGCAGTTTTAGGCCCTTTATCAGAAAAATGATGTGCTGGTACAGGAGGGGGTCCAGAGGAAGTTCATGAGAATGATCCCAGGAATGAAAGGGTTAATATTTCAGGAGTGTTTGATGGCTCTGGACCTGTACTCAATGGAGTTCAGAAGAATGAGGCTAAAAAAATAAAAATCCTCCTCATCTCCGTTCTAAAGGGGTGCCCCTCTGTTCTGAGGCTGTGTCCTCTGGTCCTAGACTCCCCCACTATGGGAAACATCCTCCCAATCTACTCTCCAGGTCTTTCAATATTCAACAGGCTTCAATGAGATCTCTCCTCATTCTCTGACCTAGTGTCACCCTCTCTCTGACCCCAGTGTCACTCTCTATCTGACCCGTCACTCTCTCTCTCTGACCCCAGTGTCACTCTCTATCTGACCTAGTGTCACCCTCTTTCTGACCCCAGTGGCACTCTCTCTCTCTCACCCCAGTGTCACTCTCTCTCTGTGACCCCAGTGTCTCTCTCTCTGACCCCAATGTCATTCTCTCTCTGACCCCAGTGTCTCTCTCTCTCGCTGACCCCAGTGTCACTCTCTCTCTCTGACCCCATTGTCTCTCTCTCTGACCCCAGTGTCTCTCTCTCTGACCCGTGTCACCCTGTCTCTTTGACCCCAGTGTCAATCTCTCTGACCCCAGTATCTCTCTCTCTTTGAGACCCGTGTCTCTCTCTCTCTGACCCCAGTATCTCTCTCTCTGACCCCAGTGTCACTCTCTCTCTCTCTAAGACCCCAGTGTCTCTCTCTCTGACCCCATATTTTCTCTTTCTCTCTCTCTCTCTCGCTGACCTTCTTGTTGTGTTGTTTTATGGCGGTTGGCAAACCAGCTTTAAGGTGCATTACCGCCACCTGCTAGACTGGAGTGTGGATCGTTGGATAAACAGGAGAAGGGAAAAGAATTGCATTCCCAATAGTCTATATAATAAACCTGAGTCTTTCAGATACTTCATGATACAGATCTGTATTTCTCTTGAATTCCCTTGTAAAACGTCTTCTATACCCAGATCAGTTTGTTTTGTTTATCTTAAGCGCTCCTATTATCTTCACTCTTTCTTTTTGATACTGCTTACATTTTATCAGTACATGTTCAACTCTTTCTTCTCTCTCTGACCCGGTTCTATGGCTGTGGGGGCCTCGTGCAGTTTTATAGAGCTGTTCGAAGAAATGCCTGAGACATTTTTCTACATTTAAATATATACTGCTCTCATTTTTTTCTACTTTTCTCTTTCTTCGCATTTCGGTGATCTCGGTCATCTCTTGTTCTACTGTTGCTGCTACTGCAGGCGGTAGGTACGGCACCTCGAGGCCCTGAGAGGCTGGTCGCCCGGGTGACGCATTAGTGCGCCGAGGTGGTCATGGCGCGGCGGCTGCGGGCGGCCGAGTGAGGTCGGAGCGGCGGCTCCAGCCCGGCAACATGATGCCTGGGGAATCGCGTTCGCAGGCGGCGGACACCGGGCCCGGCTCCGCGGACTCGGGCTCCGGGACCGGCCCCGCCCCCTGTCAGAACTGTTACAGCTTGCAGCAGGTAAACTCGCCGAGCGGCCGGGTTGGGTGGAAGGGAGGGAGGGACGGACGGAAGGAGTGACAAGTGTGAGGGAGAGGGAGGTGTGAGGGTGAGAGGTAACGGTGCCTGGTGGAGAAGGAGGGGTTAGCAAGTGTGTGGGTGCGGTAACTATGGATTCAGGGGGTAGCTGGGGAAGGGAGAGTGGGCGGGATGACTGAGGGTTGGGGATATTAGTAAACAATAATAAATAAAGTGAGTTAACGTCGGGTCACGACGCTGGTAGGGTGGGGCGGGGGGCGAGGAGGGTCAATGCCGGGTCATGTCAATGGGGGCGTAGGTGGGTTGTGGTTAACTAGTTAACACTGGTGGGGGTAAAGGGGATTGTTTTAACACTGGGTCACAACATGAGAGATGGAGTTGGGGGTGTGGTTTGTTAACACGGGGTCACGGTGGTGGGGTTAAAGGATGGGGGTTATATCCAGGTCATGGTGGTGAGGTGGAGTTGGGGGGGTGGTATTAATGCCAGGTCATGGTGATGGGGGTCGGTTAGTAATGCTAGGTCACAGCGCTGGGGTTAGAGGATGGGGGTTAAAGCCGGGTCATGGTGCTGCAGGTGGAATAGTGGTGGGGTTAATGGCGGGCTATGGGAACTAGCTGGTTAACACTGGGTCCAGTGCAGTTGAAGGATAACTCAAATAGACTATTCTTTGGATAAATAAAATAGATTTACTTCTATTGGTCCCAGACATGCAAGTGAGATGTGGTCCACGCAATCTCTCTGATTATATAGAGTGTTATTGTTGTACGTATGAGTGGAACACATTTCTAATGCATGCAGAGCCATCAGTGCGAATGAGCTCCTGATCTATTGTTGCTCGTGTCATTAGCCCTGCGTGACCCGTGGATGTGATGAATATACAGCTGCTTTAGCTTGACTTCAGATTGCTGCAGCATCGTCCATCGAGGGCCTTTGGTCCTATCTCCACAAGAATCCTTGAGTTAGCTCTGTTATCTCCATATATATGTCAGCACTGAGACAGTTTAGTCTAGCATCTCCCCACAGCTTCTGCCATTCTTTATATGTTTGTGATATATTGTCCTTTGTTCAGTGAACGCATCTGCATATTTTGTAGCTAACAATTTCCCTTTGCTAACTCCTTAAATTGCCCCTGAACTCCCCTAATTATAATTTCAAAAGATTGACACACATAACACTTCTCTTTGTGATTCTTCTATAGGGAGATTTTTTAAATTATGTCCATATACCCAACTCAGTTAGTCCTCTTGTATGCTGTACTAAAATTCCAGTCAGATTTGCAGAAAAGAGATCATGTACAGTGCCTATAAAAATATCCCTCCCCCCCCCCCCCGGAAGTTTTCATGTTTTATTGTTTTACGGCATTGAATCACAGTAGATTTAATTTGACTTTTTTGACACCGATCAACTGAAAAAGACTCTTTCGTGTCAAAGTAACAACAGATCGCTACAACGTGATCTAAGTTACTTACAAATATAAAACACAAAATTGTCTCCTTAAATAAGTCTCACTTGTGAATGGAAATAACTTTTCCTTGCAACTTCGTCAGATCACTGAGTGGAATGTGCTCAATCAGGAGTTAAATGTTCATCATTCTGAAGGTTCTGTTGACCTGACTCCACCCTTAATGACTTCTCACTGGTCACTTTTATAAGGCTCTCCCATTCTTGCTGAGAGAAAACCTTGTGCGTTAAGTTTTACCTCATACTCTGTCATGATTTCTCAATCATTGGTAGATATAGGACAGCACAGTAACACTATTATAGCATCAGTGATCAGCACACAATTTTTGCCACCGTCTGTAACGGGTTTGTAGATTCTCCCTGTGATTGTGTGGGTTTCCTCTGGGTGTTCTGGTTTCCTCCCACCATTCAAAGATATACAGGTTAGGGTTACTAAAGTTGTGGGCATGCTATGTTGGCAACACCTGCAGGCGGTGAGGGACGGGGACTTGAAACTGTCAAGGCCACGGTCCTGGAGGCATCCATGAGTTTGTCAGGAAGGTGACCCCTTAGGATGACCTGCCGGGAGATTTCCTCAGACAACAGGCAGGGGAGGAGGACCAGAGGCCACGGCAGGACAAGCCACTGCACAGGATGTACCATCACCAGGTATCGGAGGTGGCTGGCATAAGGAAGTCCTACCGATGGCTAGAAATGGCCGGGCTGAGGAACCACAGAGACGCTGCTCATGGCTGCACAGGAACAGGCGCTGATCACAAGAGCAATAGATGCAGGCGTCTTATCACACCAGATGAGACCCAAGATGCAGACAGTGCAAGGAACCTACTGAAACCAGCACAGGGTGCAAGATGCAGGCAGAGACAGCATACACTGGACGACACAACCACGTTGCAGAAATTGTGTACAGGAACATCTGCGCTGAGTATGGGTTGGACTCTCCCAAGTGCAAATGGGAAACACCTGAGAAGGTCGTGGAGAATGACAGAGTTGAGATCCTGTGGGACTTCCAAACACAGACTGATAAGCAGGTACTGGCCAACCAACCAGACATAGTAATACTGGACAAGGAACAGAAGAAAGCAGTACTGTAGTAAAAGATGTGGCAATCCCGAATGACAGTAACATCAGGAAGAAAGAACATGAGAAGCTGGAGGAATATCAGGGCTTGAAAGAGCTGATGGAAAGGATGTGGAAGGTTAAAGCCAGAGTAATCCCGGTGGTGATAGGAGCTGTGACACCTGGACTAGGACAGTGGCTCCAACAAATCCCGGGAACAACATCTGAGATTTCTAAAGTCAGTCTAAGATCCAAAATTGCAATCTTTGAGAACTTTGACTATTTCTCACAGTTATTTTTTTTCCATATTGTATCTCCTTCATTGATTACCCAGTATCTTGTAGCACCCAAAGCTAATTGATCTCCTTTCAGGTGGAGGTTGGACAGTTTGTCTTAAACTATGTAGTACAGGATTCCCAACCATTTTTATGCCACGGACCCGGACCCCTACCGTTAACCAAGGGGTCCATGGTCCCAGGTTGGGAACCCCTGATATACTATGACAACTCAAGTAAACCTGTTTCTTGCTTACATTTACAACATGTATTTAACTGCTACACAGTTTAGTATCGCTTGCTCATCGTTTCCTCTCAGGAAAGTTGATCTTGCCTTTTATCTGGTGCCTGGCTGATCTTGTAGGCATAATTTTTGTCACATGCTACCTGGCTCTGCTGGAGTACGCGTCAATAATAATTTTATTTGAGTGGATGATGCTTTTTATTTTGTCAATTCTTTGCACTTGCTGACGTGTCGAGCATTGGATTATTGATCTAAAGTTCTTTGTTGGCAGAAGTAATACAATTTCCTAAAAAAAGAACATTAATCTCTCTATGGCTTGGCTTAACATGAAAAGCTGAGGCTTTTCAAGTGTTTAATAAAATGGGCCAAAGGACTAGGTATTAGGGTGCTGGCCTAACTCTCAAATCTATTTTCATCTGATTGATGTCAGTATGTACTTATTTGTAAAGCACAGATAGCAGAGGACTTTTGTGATACTTGTGTCTTAAAGTTGAAGTGAAGAGACTGAATGTGTAGGTTCTCGTTCAGCTGCAGTTCCACCTTCGTTTTGTTTATTAGATGCAGTTTTCTATCTACCCAAAAGCATTAAATTGTGTATTAGTTTGTGTTATTCTTCCATATGAATATTAAAGAACCTGAACCTTTGAGGAAAGGCAGGTTTATTAACTAATTTAACTATTAAAGCATGAAAACCCACAGGCAGGTCTATAGCTCTGGGGTGGGTTAACATTTTAACTCTTCAATTTGTGCATGGATTTGTGATATCAAGGTTATTTTTGCAATAATATGAAACATTTTAAACTTCTACATTAAGTAATAGGCTTTTAAATTCTTTGAGTAGTCAGTCACAGAAAAGTACAGCACAGAAACAGGCCCTTCAGCCCATCTAGTCCGTGCCAAACCATTTAAACTGCCTACTCCCATCGACCTGTACCCGAATCTTAGCCTGCCGTACCCCTCCTGTACCCACTTCTCTTAAACGTTCAAATCAAGCTCGCATGCACCACTTGCACTGGCACCTCGTTCCACAACCTCACGACCCTCTGAGTGAAGAAGTTTTCCCCCATGTTCCCTTTAAACATTTTACCTTCCACCTTTTACCTTTGACCCCATATTTATAGTCCCACCCAACCTCAGTGGAAAAAGCCTGCTTGCATTTACCCTATTTATACCCCTCATAATTTTCTATATGTCTACCAAATTAACACTTAACACTTAGAGTATGAGAACACTCAGTCCTCTTCTATTGTCATTTAGAAATGCATACATGCATTAAGAAATGATACAATGTTTCTCTGGGGTGATATCACAGAAAACAAGGCAGACCAAAGACTAACACTGACAGAACCACTTAATTATAACATAATAGTTACAGCAGTGCAAAGCAATACCATAATTTGATAAAGAACAGACCATAGGCACAGTAAAAAAAAGTCTCAAAGTCCCGAGTCCCCTATAGCAGGCGGAAAAAGGGAGAAACTCCCTGCCATAAACCTCCAGGCACCGTCAACTTGCCGATAGCTTGGAAGCAGCCGATCCTAGCCAACCCTGAGTCCATCCGTCCGAAAACTCTGAGCTTCTGACCAGCCTCTCCAATACAGCCTCCTGAGCGCCATCCTCTGCCGAGCACCTTCGACCTCTCCCCAGCTGCTGAAACACGCAAAGCCAAGGATTTTGAGGCCTTCAGCTCCAGAGATTCCGGTTACCACACAGTAGCAGCAGTAGCAAAGCGGGCAGTTCAGAAGTTTCCCAGATGTTCCGCTGTGCACTCACGTCTGTCTCCATCAAATCAGGATTGTGCACGGTTCCCTACTTGACAAATAACAGATATTCAACACGGATTTTTTTCACTCAATCTTCTATGTTTCAAAGAATAAAGTCCTAACCTATTCAGCCTTTCCTTTTAACTTGGGTCCTCCGGTCCCAGCAACATCCTTGTAAATTTTCTCTGTACTCTTTCAACTTTGTTCGTATCTTTCCTGTAGGAAGGTGACCAAAACTGCACACACTACTCCAAGTGACACCTCACTAACATCTTATACAACTGCAACAAAACAAGCTGTCTCCTGTACTCAATACTTTAATGAGTGGCACATACAAAATGCTCAAGGAGCTCAGCAGGTCAGGTAGCATCTTTGGAAAGGAATAAACAGCGGACATTTTGGACCTTCATCAGGACTGGAAAGGAAGGGGGTAGAAGCCATAATAAGAAGGTGGGGGGAGGGGGAGGAGTCAAAGCTGGAAGGTGATGGGTAAAGACAGGTGGGTGGGGGAGAGGAATGAAGTGAGAAGCTGGGAGGTGATAGGTGGAAAAGGTAAAGGGCTAGGGAAGAAGGAATCTGATAGAAGAGGGAAGTGGACCATGGGAAAAAGGGAATGGGGAGGGGGGGAGTGATAGGCAGGTAAGAAGAGAAGAGTCAAGAGGGGAGCTAGAGTGCGAAATGGAAGAAGAGGGAAGGGGGAGGCGGAAAATTTATTTAAACACTTTTTCTATCTTTAAGTTGAAAGCAAGTAAATATCTATCAGTAATCCCACATTTTGAATTCAATCAGTCATTGCTAAGACCCTAACAGCCCACTTCTAATAAATAATAGGTCACCCATCCCAGAATGAAAGCAGGTTCTCATTGTAGATTTGTACTACAACAGTGTTATCAGTGCTCTGTCCCAGTAGCAAAGCTGTAACATCAGTGCAGCTAACCAGTATTTCATGATTGATTTAGAGCTTCCTTCAGAGGGCAGAAGAACATGTATAGAATGGTATTTGAGATGTGGCTGTTAGAGGAGCGAACTTAGAACATTTCTCATTTGGCTATTTCAGAAAGTTCAACCAGGCCAGGACGTACAGAGTGAAACTAAGACACTTAGGAGTGTCATTGAACAGAGACCGAGAGGCACACGTACATAGTGGCAGCACAGGTAGAGAGACAGGGTGTAAAAGCTATGTGGTGTGCTTACATGGTGTAAGAGTTAGAATGATATGTCACAGTTGCCTAAAACTGGTGGTTAGACCACATTTGGAGTATTGTATGCCATTCTGGTGGCCACACTATAGGAGAGATGTGATTAAGCTAGAGAGGGTCAACAAAAGATTCGCCAGCATGTTGCCTGGACTGGAGGGCTTGAGTTATAAGGAGCAATTGAATTGGCTGGGACTGTTTTCTTTGAAGGAGGTTGAAGATTGATCCTATTTAGTAGCAATTCCCTACCTGGAGTCCACGGACCCCTTGGTTAATGGTGGGGGTCCATGGCTTAAAAAAGTTGGGAACTCCTGCTCTAGGGGTTTATAAAATTAAGAGGGGCATGGATAGAACAGATGGTCAAAGCCTTTTCCTTTTGAATCTAGAGGACATTGGTTTAGGGTGGGAGGAGGGAAAATTTAACGGGGATCTGAGGAGCAAGCTGTTTTAAACAGATAGCAAGGGGTACATGGAATGAGTTTCCAGAGGAGATGGTAGACACAGGAACTATTACAATATTTAATGAAAACATTTGGACAAATACCCAAATCGGATAGGTTTAAGGGGACTTGGGCCAAACATGAGTAAATGGGATTAGAGTAAATACGTCTTCGTCAGCATAGAAAAGTTGGACCAAAGGGCCTTTTCAGTGCTGTATCACTCTGTGAATCTATGATTTAATTTGCCTAAACAGCCAAAGTATATTAAAAATGTGTTCCTGGTTATTTGAGGTACTTTCTCCACAAGCTTGATGGTCAAAAGATTTATTACTTCTAGTGATACAATACTTCAGTTGTGGGAAATATGAATAGAGACAGGAAATATTTTATTTGAAGTTTCTACAATGTACACTGTTTAGTTGCTGAATTTCTTTAAATCATCATTTCATTTCAGTATCAAAATATTGAACATTGGTAAGTCTGGGGTAAATTATGTAGAGAACTGCATTCCCTGAAAAATATTTACTGGAAGGTCCTGGTGAACTGGGGCCCGGTTAATTTTCATGGAGAGTAAAGAGCATTTTAGTGTTGAGCTTCGAGGTATTCTGATGTTTAAATATTGATAATGTTAAGACATTATAAGCAGTAGGAACAGTTTAAGAAGTAAATTCTGCAGCAAAAATTACAGATTTTCCTCAGTTTTAAGGAAATACATAGGAGTGATGGGAATGGTCTGAAATGTAGCATCTGTTCAATGGGCTGAATGTCTTATGTCATAAGAAAATATAATGTCTCATTTCATAATTATTGTTTTATTTTAGAAAATAGTAAAACATTTTTATGATTAATCTGTAAAAGCAGTATGTATGTTATCTGAATCGGTTGTTATAAATCATCAATGGTGTAAGTTAGAAAAGAGAGGTTTTTAAGAAAATTGGACTTCAACAAGTATGACTGATCCAAAAGCGTTGCCAGTAGTTTAAAAAAAATCAGTATTTTCTGCATTTTGATCTACAGCTTTTGTTTTTCTTTCAGAGTTTAAATGAATATGTAGCTGCATTTATTGCACTGAAACAGAAAATCATCGACACAGAGTAAGTCTGCTAAGTCATAGCTCATTGTAAAAGTAAAGAAATGATATTTAACATCAAAAACTATCTACTATTGAACATAAACCCCACTATTTCAATCACTTCTGTATCTGAGGAGACAAAAGCCATCATCTTCAGTACCTATCCAGCAGCTGCTCATTGATATATTTGTAATACAGATGTATTTGAAACCATACCTGCTTCATTATTAAGACTATATGCTTTCATCTCCACCATGCTGCCTAACATCCTTCCACTGAGGTCCACATGCTTCCCTTTGTTACCTATAAACTTGAGGTGTGCATTTGGCACATATAGGTCACCTTTATCTTACATTCTATGAAAACTTGAGCTTATCCAAAACTCTCCTTGAAAATATCATAAGTCGTATAACATCAGTTTTAAAGACCTCCAATAACATGGCACACTGTCTCTGTAAAATCCTCTAGGATCCTGATTTGCTGAGGATTCATGGTTCCTCCAATTCTGAACTGCTACAAATTCAATTTAAATAATTTAACTTTTGAGTGCATTCAACATCAATAGTCCTAATTTCAAGAATTTCTTATACAAGTTCTTGTCTCTTTCACTCTTTCCTCAATTAAGAGTTTCCTTGAACATCTTTTTAGGCCAACTTTAGTTAATAGTTGTGTGAAATACTTTCAGGCACTTCAGTTTGTAAACAATGCTGTCTCAAATGCATATGGATGAAGTTGAAAAGAAAACTCAGAAATATTTTATCTGACATGAAATATTTATTTTCTTTTTCCAGTCATGTTCTCGCAGAATATCAGAAGAAATGTGATGATATCCTTTGTACCATGCAGATATAGTGTTGAACTTTAATTTAAGAAATGTCAAAGCTTCCTTGCCTCTTTCCATCTGATCAGAATCAGGTTTATTATTACTGAGATATGTTGTGAAACTTACTGTTTTGTAAATCAAATCAAGTTTAATTATCATTCAACTGTACTTGGATATAGTTGATCGAAACAGTGTTCCTCTGGAGCCAAGATGCAAAACATACATAGAACATTCAAAATAACAAGCCAAAAAAAACCCACTTATATAACCCAAGACCCTGAGTGACATGTCCCACAAATTGATGGCACAGTTCCTGGCAGTCCAACCTGTCATCCTACCAATTGAACACTGGAGGGCAGCACCGGGGAAGGTCAGCCCCCAGCCGAGCACGAACAGCACACTGTACTGCCTCCAGCGTCTCCTCTCCCAGATTGTAGCAGCAGGCAAGCTTGGGGCATAGTCCTCGCTACAGCCGAGGCCGCGCAGCTCCCACGCTGCCTGTCACACCACCAAACAAGGGAAAGGGGCCTGCGGTATCTTGTATTATCATTATCCTACAGGGTCTTGTGATCACCTGCACGCCGCCTTCGCGCGCCAACTCCAATGTCTGTGCTGCAACTCCTCTGACACACTGGCCAGCTAATTCGATTAATGAGCAGCTCACTGATGATGTGGACCTGCAGTACGCCAAGTTCTTGGAGTCCAGTATTGATATGCAATCATAAAAAACATGTTTAACGAAGAAAAAAGTATCTTTGGTTGGCCCCCAAGAAGCGAATGCAACCGAACACTTCGCCATCTTACCGGAAGTGCAGTACAGTGCAATATATATAATATACTATAAATTACAATAAGAAATGTATCCTTAAAAATAAGCAGTGCAAAAAGAAAGCAAAAATTGTGAGGAAGTGTTCATGGGTTCATTAATCTGATGGCAGACGAGAAGGAACTGTTCCTGAAACGTTGAGTGGGTGTCTTCAGCCTCCTGTATCTCCTCCCTGATAAGAAGAGGGCATGCTTTCTTGAATTTACAGTTTACTGTTTAATTGTCCCATACTTCTTTCAAGAACATGGAGAGGAATTGGAATGGGCAGAGCAGAGGATGTGGGTGTAAGGAAGTTGTATCAAAATCCATGCGTGCCTGGTGCAAAGCTGATTATTTTATTTAGCTCTGTCAATATATTCTGTCCTTTTCTCATGTATCCATCCACCTTTTTCTTAGAATATTTACCTGTACCATTTGCCTTGATAGTTTGTTCTATGACCTCAGCATTCAGTGATGAAGATTTTCCTGAGTTGCCCACTAGATTTTCCATTTCTGGCCTTACATTTTGGAGTTTGCCACATGAAATAGCTTCTCTCCTTCTAAGTTGTCATCTTTTCTAAAGAAAAGAACCCCAGCCTCTTTGGTCTTCCTGACAGCTTGCATTAATTTCTTTTTATTTCAGTGAACCTCTCATCACAGTGCTAAACAGTATTGCATCCATGTTGTACTGTCTCAGTACTTTTATATTTGTGTGCTGTAGCACTTTTTTATTCACAGTTATTTTGTAACTGTGAATAAATAAATATTTGGGATCAATAAAATATGACTATGACTAAATAACACTATTCTTTGCATTTCTGGTCGGATGCTAAATGCATTTCATTGGCTTTGTATCTGTACTCGGCACAATGACAATAAAGTTGAATCTAATCTAATCTAATCGAATTCTTGCTAAGAATAGGATGTTGAATGCAATCTTAACAGTATTCAAAATAGTAATCAAACGTCAATTTTTGAATCTTGATTTAGAAATCGCTTGTTTGCCTGTGTTATGGATTTGGTAATCTGCTTTGCTACTTCTAATCATTTGCTTAGTCATATTTCTGGGACCTTTCATGCTTGAATCCTTGACTCGGCGGTAAGGAAAGCAAATGCTATGTTGGCATTCATCTCAAGAGGAATAGTGTATAAGAGTAAGGAGGTGTTGATGAGGCTCTATGGGGCATTAGTGAGACCTCATTTGGAATACTGTGTGCAGTTTTGGGCCCCCTATCTTAGAAAGGATGTACTGATGTTGGAGTGAGTTCAGAGAAGATTTACGAGGATGATTCCTGGAATGCAGGGGCTAACATATGAGGAGCATTTGTCGGCTCTTGGACTGTATTCATTAGAGTATAGAAGAACGAGAGGGGATCTCATAGAAACATTTCGTATGTTGAAAGGGTTGGACAGAGTAGATGTGGAAAGGTTGTTTCCCTTGATGGGTGAGTCCAGGACAAGAGGCCATAGTCTTAGAATTAGAGGGTACCCAGTTGAAACAGAGATGAGGAGAAATTTTTTTAGCCAGAGGGTCGTGGATTTGTGGAATTCGTTGCCACATACCCGATCATTGCGAGTGTTTAAGGAGAAGATTGAGAGGTATCTAATTAGTCAGGGTATCAAGGGATATGGCGAAAAAGCCGGAAATTGGAACTAGATGGGTGAATAGTTTAGCTCATGGGGGAGCGGCGGAGCAGACTCGATGGGCCGAATGGCCTACTTCTGCTCCTTTTGTGTGTGTGATTCTTTTATATAAAGTATTATTTTTACATAACTTCTAACTTTATACTGATATTCATTCAAATGTAGTTTAGAGCAAGCTTTGATTGATTTTTTTGTTTAGAAGGATGTGGAATACTTATCTAAGAAAAAGTGATGGAAGCAGATTTTATATTAATTTCCAAAAAGAAAGGGATAATTAGGATAAGGTCGGTTTTTGGGAGACACAGGCTAATACTGTTAAATGAATGACATTCAGGGGACCCAATAACAGTTTCATCTGATGTAGCATTCCTAGAAAAGTCTGCCCTTTGCATTACAACAAATGACACTGGAAATTTGTTACATAGTAGATTATTGTCAAGATTTATTTGCAATGTTAATGCTCTGCAATTTTTTAAAGTTAAATTTGCAATGTTATTTATAATCATGTTCTTATTCAGTGTAACAGTGCAGTGAACAAATGTGAATTGTTGGGAATGATGGTTTAAAAAATGGAGTATTCATTTTGTACTTTGACTAGACTTTATTGTTTATTCAAGATTTATCATGAATTATTTAGACACCGCAGTATATACATAGTACTAACAAAAGATGAAGTGTGAGGTGTGGTGCAGGGTTGTCTTCCCATTATGTGCCAGGCCATATGACAAGGTAATCATAGTCTCATGACCATGATTGTTCTTGGCAAATTTTTCCGCAGAAATGGTTTCCCATTGCTGCCTTCTGGGCAGTGTCTTTACAAGATCTGTGACCCCAGCCATTATCAAAGCTCTTCAGAGATTGTCTGCCTGGCATCAGTGGTCACATAACCAGGACTTGTGATATGTCCCAGCTGCTCATATATCCAAAACTTTTAAAAAAAAAGTATATGTGGGTACACTATATATTATAGATGTTTTAATATCCACTGGTTATGTTTCTATTCCGAGATTTTCTTAACAGATTATTACAGCTCCAGAAAACTGAAAGGTAAGGCATTTCAATTTGGTTTCTGTTGTTTTCGATTAGCATAGTGTTTAGCATGATGATATTACAACTCAGAGCATCGGAGTTCAGAGTTGAGTTCTGGCATCCTCTGTAAGAAAGTTTGTTTCATGTGTGTGAGGGCCTCCTCCCACAATCCAAAGACATACTGGTTAGTAGATTAATTGGTCATTGAAAATTGTCCTGTGATTGGGCTAAGGTTAAATCAATTGCTGGATAGCGCAGCTTGTTGGGCCCGAAAGGTAATGTTCCACACTGATTCTCTAAATAAAAAATAAGTAAGATGTATTATCCATTTATTTCAGAGCTAAGGATTTTTAGCTCTGCAGGTTTTTTTCTCTTTCCCTTGGTTGTTATTATTCCTGGTCATTTCGTCTGATTCAAACACACTCTGGTAGATTATCTAAAGAGAAAACGTTTACTCACTCAGCTTGTATCCACTGACATTGTAAAGAGTAAGGGGGAAGACTTGATTGGAAAAAGATCCAGATATGCCTTGTATGTAAAGAATTTATTTCCATGTGGAGAATCTGGAACTAGGAGTCATTGTTTAAAAATAACTCTTGTTTTCATCCCATTTTGCATTGTGCTATTTCGTAATTATTTTCCTCTGCTGCAGAGATCGGAAAACACTCCGAGATCAACTAGATGAGTCGTTGCAGAAATTTGAACCTCTGGAAAAGTGCAAAGAAGAATTAGATGCTCTGAGGGTGGAACTGGAAGAAAAGAGGGTAACATGAATATATATTGGAAGCACATGGTTACTCTATTGGTTTAGATTGATTAATCTAATTAAATCTGATATGTTTGATAATTTGGGTTAATTTTTTACTCTGAGATTGGTATGTTTTTAGGATAATGGGCCAAATGAACACTAAGATTTCAATTTATAATAAAAGTACACATTGTGAGATAAAACTTAGAGTATTAACAAAAAGAGACTGACACACTACCACCTACCCTTCCCTGCTTCTCACTATCTAATACATTTCCTGGCCTTCATTTGTTTCTCGATAGAGTTCCATCAAGATGTACCAGCAGACTCATTTAGAATTCAGTAAATTGGAACAAGAACGGATAAAAAACGATGCTTTGTAAGTGCCAAGATATTGTCTTTATTGATTTTCTTATTTAAGTGTTTGTGAACTTTCATGTGTTTCAGTTCTCTTATCTTTGTGCTTTCATCTTTACCTTGTATTTCAGAAACAAGAAATTGGAAATGCGGATAAAAAAGCTGGAAGGTAATTGTTTTCTGAAGTTCCCGTCAGAAATGTTGTAGGGCGATCTTTTTCTAGCATGCTTGAACAATCAGTTTGTTACTGAAAACTGTATCACACAGCACTCTGTTCCCTTGGCAAATGTCCATCTTGTCTTCTGCAAAAACCAATAATATGTACAGGGAATTCCAATATACAGTATTGCTTTCCACTACATTTATTAAGTTTAAGCAGTTCCTGCATCATGAACTATCTCTTTCCCTCGTCCCGTTTGCCTATAGCAAATGAACGTGATTGTTAACTTGAGAAACAATATTACTACACATAAAAATATTCAATGGTTTCAAGATAATATAACCCGTAGATAAGTTCCATAGGAGCAGAATTTGGTCTTTCAGCCCATGAAATCAGCTCCCCCGTTCTGTCATGGGTGATTTATTATCCCTCTCAAGTCCATTCTCCTGTCTTTTTCCCATAAACTTTAACACCCTTATTAATCAAAAACCTATTAAGTTCCACTTTAAGTATACCTGATGACTTGACTTCCACAGCAGTCTGTGGAAATAAATGCTACAGATTCACCCTCTGGCTAAAGACATTCCTTCTCATCTCAGTTCTAAATGGATGTCCTTGTATTCTGAGGTTGTGCCCTCAGGTCCCAGAGACCCCAGGATGTGGAGTTTCCCATCATGATGAAAAAATACTGCATTTTCATCCAATTAAAATGGAATAATCTTGTATCAAAAGTGGAGTGCATGCAACTCATCGCAATTGTGAATAAGCTCTAAATTGTCTGATTGCCATGTAAACTCATTTCAACAATTTCCTGATTTGTTTTTTCCCCCATTCTAATAAAGAAACGACGAGTAAACAAAATGGAGAAATAAAGCAACTGAAAAAAGAAAAGACAGCATTGGAAAAAAATTTAAAGAAAACTCAGGTAAAAAAAAAAAATCAGCAAACTGTATCTATAATAATACATCCTCCAAGCTGCTAAAACAGCTTTAGAAACTATTTATAAAATTGGACCTTGCATGTGGAATCCCACATGAGCTTCAATTGTAAAAAAAAATTACTTGTGAATAATGGTTTTCTCAAACAATTGACTTCTGTTTTTTTTTAACTTAGATATGGAAAGGAAAATAACGTGAAGTATTAGCCTAGAAGGATTAATTTCAGAAACAATTTTCTAGAGACTAGTTTCACTGAAACTTTTCTTTCTTCTAATGAAAAGGTTCTGAGCTGCTGAGCTTAGATCCATACCCCTGATCCCTCCACCAACGCTTCCAATTATGAGGCTGTTCATTGATATCATAGCAGACTGGTTTCTTTATTTGGTTTCTCAGCACAAAAAAAAAAGAGCAGGAGTAGGTTTATTGTCATTCAAGCTTGTCTTGCCATTCAATACAATGATGTCCAATCTGCCCCAGGTCTCAACTTGTCTGTGACGGTCCACGTTGTCCTAAATTCCCTGATCTTTCAATTACTTCTCTAGCCCTATGTTAAATACCTTCAATGATCTTGCCTCCACAACCTTTTGAATGAGGAGTAGTGACAATCCCAGAAGTTCACCACCTTCTGCAAGAAGAAATTTCTATACGACTCATTTTTAAGTTATCTCACCCACCCCCCTCCTTGTACTTTGCACCTTCTGATGGGTCTCTTCCATCAGTGGAAGCATCTTAATTTCTACCCCCTCATGCCCCATTAGGAACTTCCTATTAGGTCACTACTTATTCGAAAGAATATGGATCTAACTTCCTTCGTCTCTTAGGGATGACCTTTTATCCCAGGAATTAGCCTGGTGAATCTCCTTTTCTGACTGCCTCCAGTGCCACCATTTCCTTTCTTAACCATACACACTGCTCCACCTTTTGTGATTGTGACAATATTTATCTATTTCTAAACTGAAGCGCCCTTGTGTTAAAGGCAAATTTTCTGGCTTAACTGCTTGCTGCCTCTGCCTGCTTTTTGTGATGCACAAAAACATGTACATAACTCATTTACAGTCTCACCCCGTTAAGATAGTTTCTTTTCATTTCCTCTTACCAAAGTGCCTAATGTCAAACTCTCCCATGTTGAATTTCAATGGCCAAGTTTTTGCACACTTTCCCAACCATCCTGTCGCAGAATAGTGATCTCCTCATCACAATGTGCTTCTGGAACTCTCCTGTGTGAGAGTGTTAGTGGATAAATGTATATGTCAGGAATAAGTGATTGGCAATGAAGCACATCTCAGACCTGGATTGTTGGCACTTAAACTGCTGCCTCAATTGTACTGCCCTGGGTAGAAATGTATATCGAGCAAGTGTAAAAATGAGACCTGCCACAGAGTCTACAATCTAATGGCCATGGAGAGAACAGCCTGATGAACTGCTTAAAGAATTACCCAGAAGGAAAGCAATCCAAATAGCCTTGCGCAGAAAGGTTAACGGTAAAAGTCAATCACAGGGAAGGGTTGTGATACCTGAGATGTGATAACAGTCACAGCATTCTGAACTAGTTGAAGGTATTTGGGTGACTGAGCTGCAATAAAGCTCTGTTATTCCTGCATGCTCAACAGTTTGGTAATCTGACTATTTTATTAACACAACTGCAAAAACACAAGATCCCAACGTCAAGCTGTGTGTGATTAAATTTCTCTGGTAACAACTGGAAAATGATACATAAAAGAATGATAGGATGCCACCTTTTTCCTCCAGATTTATACCCCTTTAAGAGAAATTTTTACAGGTATTGCTTTGTTGTGAGGAACCTGTACATAATTTTGAGAATGGTAATGCTGTTTTTCAAAACCAACAGGAGAAACTGCTGACTCAGCAGAAGAATGGTGTAAAAGGTAAAACCATAATGTACATTCTGAAATATATTTAATTAATTGAGTGTTTAAGCGTATCATCTTAAAGCATAATATATTTTGCAGTTTTAAAAGGTACAGAGAAAAAGAAAGCTGCATGTGATGTACCAAGAATAGACAAAAGTAAGTAATCTAGCATTCAAGTTACGTTTCTCTAATATGCATACAATTTTTCTAATTTTAAATTGATTTTGATCATGTTCAATGTATTACATGTACTATCAGTATGGAAAAAACTTCACATCTTTGCTTTATTTGATTTAATAGGCTATTTTGGCTGAAAATAGCCAATATGAAACAATTTCACACATAAATATTAAGATGTATGCAAGTTTATTGGGAAAACTTCAGTAGAAGCAAACTTTAAAATATTTCATTGCGGTGTTAAGATGTGTATGATTTAGTGGAGAATAATCAGGTTTTTTTTAGATTTTCCCTAAATAGAGCAATTCATAAACTGTTTATAAGACTTCCACGGAGATTGAACTAGTTGTTTCAAATATACACATCCTTTATTTGTGCAGGATCTTCACTAAGCAAGCCAAGTTTTTTGTTTAAAAAAGACTAAAATTTCTAATGACATGCTAATTTCCTGTTTTTTCCCTCAAAGTTCAAAGTAAATTTATTCTCAAAATACATTATCACCATGTACAACCCCTAAAATTCATTTTCTTGTGGACATTCGTAGTAGAAACAAGAAACACAATAGAATCAATGAAAGACCACACCTGACAGGACTGATAAACAACCAATGTACAAAGACAACAAACTGCGAATACAAAAATAAAGGAGTAAAAAAGTCATTAAAAAAAAGCAATAAATATCAAGTACATGAGATGAGGAGTCCTTGAAAGTGAGTCCATGAGTTATGGGAACAGTTTAGTGATGGGGCAAGTGAAGTTGTCCCCTTTTGGTTCAAGAGCCTGACGTTTGAGGAGTAATAACTGTTCTTGGGCCTGGTGGTGTGGGTCCTGAGGCTGCTGTACCACCTTCCTGATTGTAGCACCAAGAAGAGGGCATGACTTGGATGATGGGGGTCCTTGATGGATGCTGTTTTCCTGTGACAGCACTCCTTGTAGATGTGCTCAATATTCACTTTGCAAGAGCATGTTAGAAATTCAGGTATGCACTAATGGATTTCGAAAGGGGAAGCTGGCAGGGTCAACATGCCTGAACTTTTAATGTATGCTCTTGATGAACAAGTATCCACATTGGAAATATGAATTTAGAAAATTTCTCTGCGTATTTGCAGATGGCTGTTAGATAATGATCTTGCCATTCTGTAAAGCTTGATTAGCAAAGTTTTAAATAGCAGAAAGACATGTTTACCCTGTCTTGTATTGACAGATAAAGTGAAGTTATTACTTGAAGAAATATGGACGTGCATTGAAAAGTCTGGTATCCAGGAAAAGCAGAGCAAGGGAAGCACCGACAGCCCAGGTACTCTGCAAGTTTTGAATTGTTTAATCCTTTCAGTTAGTGGATATTGCATAAGCATTCCACACATTCATCGTTTGAATCTGAGTGAGAGTTAGAAGCAATTTTTTAAGTTAACATTTCAAACGTTGTCTTCTATGCATTTATAGAAAAGAAAACAAATTCACAGAAGAAATGCAAGACGCCCAGGAGAAATATAATTAACCAACGCCATAACAGTCCAGTGGAGAAGGAGTCGCCACCATCCTCATCATTGCATCAGTCAAAGTGTGACCAAGAAAACAATGATCAGAGTGAGCTGGACGAGAGTCTGATTGATGAAGGACTGAAAGCCAATGGAGAGAGTGCCTTCTATGATGATGAGAGTGCAGCAGTGACTAAACATCAGGATCCTGATGACAGTCCAAATGCATCAAGTAGTGATAGTGAAGATGGAGATGATGAGCAAGACGCTTTAAGCCAACAACTGCAAGAAATACTTTACTGGGCTCAACCCCTTCCACCTCAACTCTCTCCACTGCCCTATTCATCTTCACTTTCACCCAGAAAGGCAAGTGTAATCAAAATGTTGCTAGTTATTAAAGTATAAATTTATACATTTTGCAAACAAATTTCAGCAGCCATTACCTATATACAGTATTTTTTCAGATCATTGGGGTGCACTGATTTTATAATGTCATACACTAAAGATTGCAGTGATGTTATTGTTATTGATCCTCAAGCCATTTAACCAGGGCTGTGCAGTACCATAGAAAATAGCAGTCCAGTTTGTTCTTTGTAAAGGTAAGGTGAAAATGTTGAGGTAGCTCTGAGTATGAGTGGATTATCCCAAGGGTCCCCAACCTTTTTTCCAACGCAGACCTGTTAATTACTGACAATATTCTTGTGGACTGGCCGACCCCGGGGTGGTAGGATTGCCAACGGACAAGAGTAGCAGTCAAATACGTTGTGTTTACCCCGAAAAGACTACAATGACCATGAAGCCTTGCGCGGGCACCAGTGCACATGTGTGTACGTGCCGATTTATTTCCTACAAATCATTTTTGGTGATTCTGTTCGGGGGGAGGGGGACTGTTAATCACGACTGGAATATAGGTGATAAGTGGCTAATACACTCAATTTCGTTTCTAAAAGGGTTTATCTAACGAATTTAATATTAAACACACAGCGGATATTTTCCTCGCATGAATATAGTTATGTCAATTATCAGGGGAGGACAGGTGAGTTTGAAGTAAGTGTTGAACGAACTTCCAGTAGAAGTGGTAGAGGCAGGTTCGATATTATCATTTAAAGAAAAATTGGATGGATATATGGATAGGAAAGGATTGGAGGGTTATGGGCTGAGTGCAGGTCGGTGGGACTAGGTGAGAGTAACTTTTTGGCACGGACTAGAAGGGTAGAGATGGCCTGTTTCCGTGCTTTAATTGTTATATGGTTATATAAATCACCTATAAGTCAATAGCATCATAACATTTTAGGTAACGTTTGGATATTAAACACACAGCACATATTTTCCCCATATGAACATATAAAATCATTGCAACACACCAATATCGCTAAATCGGTGGGAGCCCTGGGCTTGTTTCCCTGCAACAACACGGTCCTATCGAAGGGTGACGAGAGACATCGATACTCGAAGGAGGTTCCTTATGTCCAGTCTATTCCGCAATCTGGTTTTCGTTGCACTCATTGCAGAGCTATGTTGGAAATGGAAGCAACGTTTTCAGTGCTTTCGTGGCTATCTCAGGATATTTAGCCTTGACTTTGATCCAGAATGCCGGCAGAGATGTTATGTCAAACATACTTTTCAGCCCACCGTCATTTGCAAGCTCGAGGAGTTAATCTCCTTCCCGCGCTGACATGGATGACGCGCGGGTCATGACCTCGCGTGCGTTCAAGTTCCAACAGTGGCCGTGACAGGGAATGAGGAAAAGTGCAGCTGACTCATATCGCCAAATCATATCGTTTCCTCGCAGCCCGGTAGCACATGCTTTGCGGCCCGGTGGTTGGAGACCGCTGGATTATCCTACCACAATGAAAAATGCGGTAGATTAAGTTGGAAGTTTCCTTTCCACGGGCTTTGATAGGGTCATGTCAGCAAGTTGGGTAATATCCTGTAGTTTAGCAGTCAGGGGTTGTTATTTTGCTGGTAAATAGTAGGTTAGAAGGTCATAGTAAAGTTGAATATAGTTAGCTTTATTGTAATCTGCTTTAGCAGTGCAATAAACGAAAACCATGTGAACAATAGTTTTCCAAATATGCTTTTCTCTACACTTTGGAATCTCGTTGTCCTAGATGAGAAGAAGGAGAAGATAGAGGAAGGCAAGAATAGCATCTTGTAACCTAGGGACAAGGGTAGGCTTTGACACTGATGCATAATTCAGTTCAAAACAAAACTAACCAAATTTGTAAATCTGCTTTGGAAAAGTTAATTGACTCAGTATAATCGGTGTTAATGGGTGGAATTTTCCACAGTAGAATCTCTACATCCAAGATGAGATGGAGTGAAGTTGGTGAGAGAGAGTAAGGAAAATGTAACATCTTGTTCAAGTGTAAAACATTGTGGAAAAAGAATAAATGCTGTCAGCGGATGGTCTGCCATTTAAAATGCCTAAGTAACAGTTACAGCAATTTATAATTGATGTGCAGTGATACATTTACAAAATTGTTACATGGAGTACTTAAAGGGTGGGGGAAACTTGATGTACCTGCCCATTCTCCCCACTATCTACCATGGTCTGAAACTTGCTAACCCTCTACTGAGATAGTGATCAAGGTCAGTGAGCAACTCCAAACTACTGGCTCCAATAATTAACATTTTTGTGTCAATGTTCACTGGCTATTCAATCACAAAATTATCAGGCACAAATGTTACTCCTTTTTCACTAAATGCATACTTCCACATTCACAGCAGTCTGAATTCTTGGAATTTCTTTCTACCAGTTGCAACCCTGAGACAAGATGCAAATTGTTGTGTCCCCACTATGCTTCAATGCTTGTTAGAATTCAGCATTGCCTGAAGACTGGGACTTGTCTTTGAGTCTTAGCTGCTGTAATATCTGGTAGCAAAATTGAATATCATAAAAACTGTAGATGCAAGAAATCTAAAACAAAAAATGCTGAAGACAAACATCATATGTGGGCAGAACAGCAAAGTTAATATTCTGTATCAGATGACCTCCAGATTGTGATTCACAGGCTACCTGGTTCTCTGAGCACTCCCAGCATTTTCTGTTTTTCATCCTGTAGTTGTAACACCTAGCTAATTGTGAAGAGGATAATGTGATATGCACACAAGTCCTGATGAAGGGTGTTGGCCTGAAACGTCGGCACTTTATTCCCTTTTATAGAAGCTGCCTAACCTTACTGAGTTCCTCCCTTGTGTTGCTGTGGATTTCCAGCATCTTCATCTGCATCTCTTGTGCTTGGGATAATGTGATGCTGTAGTAAAAACAACTTAAATGTCAACTAATTGTTTTTCATTCTTTTGCAGCAAAGCATGTTTGGAGATCTGACGGATTCAAGTGATGCTGAAGGTGGTGATCTCCCGCAACAAAACTGCAGTGAAAGGTTTTCTGAGACTGATCAGCCTGATAGTTCTATGTGCACCAAGACCATGGTAACAGATCAGTCATCTACCACAGAAGTTGGCTTCTCTGAAAGTACAACTGAAACTGAGAAAACAGATTGTACTCAGACAGGAAGTGTTAACGTGAATGTGCAAAGTGTGGCTGAAACTGAGACCGGGGGTGAGGTATCGTATCCTAGTTTAATTGCTGGGGGTGCTCACTGTAGAAATGAGGACAACACTGAAGCACAATCAATACTAGAGGAAACGAGAGTGAACACTGAAATGACCAAATCCCCAGAAATACAGAGTGCTGATGTTCTTCCTATACCCAGCAGTTTCTTTGAAGAGGATTTCATGTCTGCTGAGCACAGTTATCTTAAGGGGTTTGATGCCTCCAGATACACTGCAGTTTCCGCTCTACTGAGCCTTAAAATAATGGAACCCAGACTTGAAAGGCCAAAGGTAAACAGCAATACTGAAAATGGAATGCAAACAGGTATTAACCAAGGGGACACGGAGAATCTTTTACAAGAAACCAGTTCTTGTGGACAGCTAGGTCCAACTTCAGAAGAAATGGAAGTGGAAGAAATTCATTATAAACTTTCTACATGTGACAGTCGAAATGAATGTACAGTAGCTCCTGTGCTGGTCTCTAATGGGCAGGACCCAAAATCAGTTGATGTGGCAAAAGGACATACAAGTAATAGCACAGTAGAAGAAGTAAGTTTGCTTCCAGAGCTTAGTAACACTGTGGTAAATGATGCTACTGAGGACCAATGCATTCCTAAGGAGGATATGGAGTTGGAAGAAGTTCATCGCAAAGGCAAACAGTGTGCTGAAAGTACACAGATTTCACTGCAATCAACTGATGTGGAGCTTTCTCAAGCAGAGTCACCAGTAAGGGAGCAAAATCTGAAGATAATGGAAATGCCACCACGTGCTGAGAGTTGCTGTTCCATGGAGACTGGTATTTCTCAAGGCAGTTTCAAAACGTTCACCTCTGCAGAGTCAGTGATGGAGAAAACTAATTCTGCTGATTCCGTATACCGTCAAGAGAAGCATGAATTTGGAGTGAAAGAGCAAGGCAGGCTTGAGAAAATGGAGGAGGCAGCACCACCAGGAGATTTGGAGTGTCCTGTAGAAACTGATTCATCTCAGGATGAGTCAAAGAAATGTGTTTCTGTGGAGAATAAGGGAATAGAGAAGATCAATTCTCGTAGCTTAATATCTGGTAATGAAAAAAATAAATCATCGGTGGCTTCTGTCCTGCTTAATGCCACTGAAGACTCTGTGGTAAAGAAACAAGATGACAGAATGCAAGGAAATACTGTACTTGATGCTACTGAGAGTTCTATCATTGCTGATGTTGCTGAGGGTGGATCCAAAGACTCTGTTTGTGCTGGAGATGTATTGGGTTCTACTTCTCATTGTGGACTTGCAGTATCTTCAGAACAAGAGTTTATTCAACAGAATCGATCAAGGGTAACAATAAAGGAAAAAGATAGACTCAACGGATCGGTGGAGGTGACGTCTCTTGAGTCTGATGGTCCTCTTGTAGCTGATGTCACCCAAAACAGTTCAAAGCATGATGTTCATATTGGGAACATGAGAATGGGCTCAAATGCTGAAAGCCCAAAAGATGAATGCACGTCTGCTGTAGTGTCATTCTCTTCTCAGCCAGGCAAAGTAGCATCTGCAATAATGCGTCAAGATTTTCCTAGCAAAGCAGAGGAGACTCCTCCATTTGTTGAGTCTAATATTTCAATGTCACAAGTGGATGTTTTAGACAAGAAAAAGGACTGCAGTTCTACTGGGGAGATGGAGGAAGTCACACCTGTCAGATCTACACCTTCTCAACGCACGGTGAATTCAATTCAGTCTTGTGCTGAAAAATTGCAAACGACCTCCATGATCAAAGGGGATGATATTATTACCAAAGCAAAAGTAACATCTTTTCTTGTGACTGACTCTTCTGTTGTAACTGATCTTGCTCAGGACAATTCCACAGAATGCGCTTCCACTGAAGTGCCTGACAAATATGAAAATAAGGACAGCTGTTCCACACAGACCAAATCTGTTCATGTTGCCGAATGTGCTAGTCCTTTTGATAAATGGAAAGATAGGTTAATGGAAAATAAGGAAGTGGAGAGAAGTGAAATGGAGGAGATAAACAATCAATCTGTAAAGTTATTAGGGGATTACTTATCTTCTGGTCAGACTTTCCCAAGTTTTCAACCCATCTCAGATGAATCCTCAGGAACAAATATGTCACAGAATATTGTAGGGCAGCATTTGGGGCAGAACAGCGCTGTTGATACCTCAGAATCTGAGGAACGTTCAAACACGGGAAAAAACCTTTGTAAGGTGAACAAAGACCTTCAGGCCCATGAGGCAGGAGTCTCAACACCGATGCGGAAAATCAAGAAGAGAAAGCAATGGAAGAGAAAGACTCCAGCACCCACTAAAAGAACACAGAAAGTTGTTCATCATAAGTCGGATGGTATGGGCACGACAGCTGAAAGTGCCACAACAGAATGTCAAAACCTGGAGCCTGAAGTTCAGACTGAGAATCGCAAAATGGAATTTGGGCAGCAGTGCTTCCCTGTCAATAACCATGCTACTGTTCCTTATTCGGACTTACCTTTTGATTCTGAAAGCATTCCAGCTGCTAACAAAACAGTTTGCAATAATGAAAGCGTTACAAATGTCCAAGAGTCGACAGCTATCCGTCCTGACTCCAATGAACATAAAACTAAACGGCTCACTTTCGATAAGTCACTTAAACAAGGCTCCTGTCAAACTCCAGTGCTTCATAAACACAGTAATACAAATGTAAATTATGAAGCTGCAAGAAATTCTGGTAATGTAATGTCAGTAGAGTGTGAAACATCAGATTTAGATAACCCTGCAAAAGAAGTTTGTGACAATGAGACGTGTTCTGAATCAAGCCGTAACAATGACTCGTTACGCTGTACACAAGTAGAAAGTAAACATTTTGCAGGAAACAATTGTAATCATAATGACCCAGCAGATGTGGAAAACTCAGAAAGCTCCTCTGAAGTCTGTTCCTATCAGGATGCTAACATTTGTACAAAAGAACACTTGGGCATCCAAATGAACAATATTGGAATTGCAGAGCAAATACCCAATTGCACAGCAAGTGTGAAAGCAGTTAGAAGTTCTACAAACACAACCTTAAAAGAACCCTCCATTTACTTGCCTTCAATACAAAAAGTAGATAATTCAACGCAAACAGAGTTAATATGTAATGGGTCGCATGTTGTGCTCTTTGCTAGGAATAATTGGCCAGCTACTTCGAAAACACTTTCTCAGGTGGGCTCTAATGGAGAAGATAAAGGTAAAATCCCAAAAGGTAAAGGTAAAATCCCAAAGTCAAAGAGTGCTTCTTCCCTTCCTGATGCAGCTTCAGGTGATCAGATGCCTATTGGATCAGAGTCAATGCATGGGAAAGAGGTATTACTTGAAAGTACAAGTGATAGCTCGGTGAATTCAAAGTCGCTTGGAACTTCAGTAAGTGATCAAACCTGTATGTCTTCAAGTAACAGGAAAATACCAAGTGTTTTGGTAGATGGAGACGTACAGCAAGATGGCAATGTACAAAAGTCAAAACTACAAACCACCTACAAAAGGCGTGTCGCTTTAAGAAAAAAGAGCAGAGGTTCGAATCCTGGCGATCTCTCTGTGATTGTGAATACTGATGCATCCGCTGCAAGATTGTGCATGGCAGAAATCCATGAAGTGATGTTAGAAATGGGGCAACCTCTGCCACCTTTGCTGCCGCCACTAGTCGCCACTCCTCCGCGAACCGTGAGATCTACAAGAGCTCAGTCCTCTCCTGCTGCAACATCCTGTGTGGCTTCTGTCTGTTCCCCTGTAGATGACTTGGTTTCTTCAAAAGAGACCTCAAAGGTAGCGTTGGATTCATCTCCATCGGATCATTTGCAACGGAAGTCTCCTCTGGTGCATTCCCCATCACCTTTAGAATTTGCAAGAAATGAAAGGATCCAGTCTTCTCCATTACAGTTTTGCACTACAACCCCCAAGCATGCTGTTCCTGTGCCTGGGAGGCTACCTCCATCTACGTCAGTATCGGCAAATGCAACTTTACCTCAGGAGAATTCCGTAAAAATTCTGGATGCCATGTATCCCAATCTTTCTGCACGAGCACGGACTTTAAATATTCTCCGTGGTAATGTTCAGCTCAGCATGCGTGGTGGCCCTGCAGAAGGTGAGAGCCAAGCCGGGCCAGTGAATCAAATCATGGGGTTCAAAGCCATCAACTCATCTCCAACTGCATTTGTAAAAGCAGGAAGCAATTCCAGATCAGAAGGGCCGGCAAAAGATTTGGAGCAGCAGAAGCTGGTTGATGGCACTTTGGACACCATGGATAGATCCACACAAGACCAAAAGGTTGCCAAAAGATGTGCGGAAGATGATGTAGCAAACAGAGCTAAAAAACTGAAAACTGAAAACAATAGTCAACACGAGGACAATGCTGATCTGATCACTCCAGATGCGGTAGATGTTGTTGACCAAACGGAGAAACTTTGTGACAGTGTTGTAGAGCCAAAATCAGCAGATAAAACTGAACTTCTCTCCCAGCCTGGTGAACCTGTTGAAGTGAGTGAAGAGGCTGTCGCCAGTGCCTTAAATAAAATTACTAAATCCTGCTTCGACTTGCTCCCTGTTGTTCGCAGCCACGTGTTTGTTGGGAAGATTCCTCAGGTCCCAGTGCTTCGTGATGAAGAGAAAGAAGTGATTAGTGAACTAAATGGCAACAAGGTAAGCTTGTGGGCACTTCCATTTATACTGCTGCTGTAGAGGATCCTCCCCACATTCGAGCATTGGCTTATTTTTTGTCAAATTAGTTTCATTGCAGTGACTGATGTGTAATAAATGTAGAATAGCTCTTGAAGAAATAATTCCATAACAGGAATAGTCCCCCTGCAATCATAAAATATAATAACATAAGAAATGGAAGCAGGAATGGTCCATTATGACTAACTACTTTTAAATCTCAGCATCACTTTCCTGTACAATTGTTCCTTTAATATCCAAAAAGATGTGACCTCAGTCTGAATATAATCAGCACTTGAGTCTCTGTAGCTCTTTTAAGAGAGAATTCTGACAATTCACTGTCCTATGAAGAAATTTCTTCTCATCTGTCCTGCATGACCAACCCCGTATTGTGAAGCAGTGGCCTCTGTCTAGCCTTCTAAGAATCTCGTATATTCTTCTCTGATTGTTCTAAACCGGAGTATACTGTAGACCTGATTAATTTAATTTAATTTCTCCTCGTTGTACAATCCTCCCATATCCAGGAATCATCCTCGTGAACCTTTGAACTCTTTATTACATGTATATCCTCATTTAGCTAGGGAGATTAAACTTGTACACAGAACAACAGATGCTGTTTTACCAGGGCCCAGTTTATTTGCAATAAGATGTTTTTATTCTTGCATTCAAATCCTCTTCTAATACACTTTCCATTTGCTGCCTTAATTGCCTGTGGATTCACTGTAGGTGATTTTTTTTCTGGGCATCCAGGTCCCACTGAACACCAATAATTTCCATCGCTGTTTTTAAAAAAGTACTCCCTTTTTTGTTTACACTAATGTGACTGGCCTTGCATTCTTCCCATGTTACATTCCATGTGCTATATCCTTGCTCATTCACTTAGCCCGTCTATCTCATCCTGAATCCTCTGCATTGTCAGTGCCATCCAGCTCTGTATCAGCATGAGGAAGCGATTTGTTTGGGATGGAGTAAAAAGCACCATTTAATATCCCAGAGAAAGCAATGGACTGATAATCCATTTGTTGTGGTTTGAAGGATGTTGCTGTATGCAAAATCTCTTCTGGTCAATGCAAATAGCACCTACATTTCAAAATAAATTGGCTTTAGTTTGCCATGAGTGTGAAGTTGTTCATCAAATGCAAGTATTATTTGTTTTGATTTGCATTCCTTCTATTTTCTAAAATTATGCTCTCCAATGAAAACTTACCCAAAAAAAGGCAATATATGCAGAAGAAAATATCTAATTGTTATGTATTGTACTTCATTAAATGGAGCAAGAACATTATCCATTCTTTATTGTAATTTTATGTCTTAGTTCATTTTATCAGTTTGTTGTATTCCCATGAATGTTTCCCTTCTCAAACTGTACCAAATAACATGCAATTAAAATTTTCAACAGTTTCCAGAAGTTAAAAAGCAAATAATGCTACAGGTATGAAGAAAATTATCCTGTAGTGACTATTTTCTATCAGAAAATCAAAAAGTACAAGCGTTGTTGTAAGTTCAACCAAGCAACCTGCCAGTTATAAGATATAAAAAGTCCTTGTGTTCTAATTACAAAACCTAATGAATCATATACTGGTGTTTTACATTATTGATTTACAAAAGATCCTTTGATTGAATAGGAGATAAAGGCAGGTGTGTATAAAACTGTTAAAATCCAACATTTCTCTTTCAATGCATGGAGTTGAACTCATCTTGGAATTCTGGCAGTAGTATTCTCTGAATGACTAAATAGTGATCCCATTATCATGTCTTCCTATGCACAGTCTAGGAAAAGCACCTGAGCAGTCTGTGTCGGATTATACCAAAGGATGTAGCCTAGTCCTCTCAACTGTTCTGTGGTTTTGTGGGCATGGCTGCACAGGTTGTGAATGCAATCGACTTGCTGCTAGGAAGAACTAACTTATAAGGTTCCAGTTTGCCAGGCTTGTGTGAATTACAGCCATTTGGAGCTCCTTTAATAAAGATGAAAAGAAATTTTTTATCTGCATAAAATCTGCTTATGGAAGCTGCATTTTAGCAACCTCAGTTCCTAGTTCAAAATTGCTCCAGCAGATGGCAGTTATGGCCATTGTTTGTGTTTTTCTGATGTCAATTAACTCTTACCAGTAGTTTCCCTTTGCTTTAGTCTCATCATCTTTTTATATTGCTCGTTTGTTCCTTGCCAGTTTATATTTTTGCTTAATCTGTTCCAAGAATATTCTCCTTTTTTGTTATGTTTACATTCAATATTGTTTTATTTCTTGCAAAGATCTCTCAACTACATCTCCCTCCTTCTGGAACCTTGTCCCCATTCATGTACAGTAAGAGCCCATTACATTGGCACAGCTTTTTGCTGCTCCTTGCGAACGTGTCTCATGAAAAAGGAACTGCTCCGTATTACATCACTCCTTTAGTCACATGGAATCAGAGACACAACACACGTTTGGTCCACCAAATCTGGGCTATGAAGGAGGGAAGGGTTAGAGTAAGTTACAAGGTTGATACAGCATCATGGGCCAAACGACATGCCCTATGCTGTAGTGTTCAATGTCTTATTCTTCATATATTTTCTCCCCACCTCATACAAACAGATTCCACCACTTACCGACACTAGAGACAATTAAAGTAGCCAATTAACCAACCAAACTAGGTTTCAAGGGCGAGCATGCAAATTCTACACAGGCACCACCAGAGGTCAGGATGGAGTCCAGGTCACTGGACTTATGAGGTGACATCTCTATTAGCTATGTCACTGTGATTGCGCCTTGTTAATCATGTCATATGTAAATTCATCTGATCTGCTTGCACACGGTTTAATGATAATACAGAGATTAGAGCTCCTGTTCATATTGGTTATTAGCATAACCATGTCCAAAAATCTTTGATGATATCTGTAAAATGAACTGAAATTTAGTAGGTATCAAATAGTGCATTTCGCTGTATGTTTTGATGTACATATGACAAATAAAACTAATCTTACAGGATTTAATAAAAATGAGATGGGAAATTATTAATAGGTTTTATGGAGAAATTGGGTGGAGGGGAATCAAAAATTGGGGAAGAATGAGAGTGATAGGCACTTAAATGAACAAAGAAGTTGAAGCCCATTCTCATCTATCGAACTGTGCAGGTTGGATGATTTTAACATTACATCCATTTCATATTTTATGGATTTGCACTATGTAGCTGGCATTTAGTCTTACGGGAGAGAGAAAATATACATTTAAATTTGCAATAATTAGTCATTTCAATTACTTTGGATTGCTTGATGAGTAGTTTCCCATTTCCATTTTATTAAATCTTGGAAGATTAGTTTTATTTGTCATATACAGCAAACTGCACCATTTGTGTCAATGACCAACACAGTCCTCGATGGTGCTGTGGGCAGCCTGCTGTGAGCATGCTTTCAAGCTGACATGTCATGTCCACAACTTACTAACCCTTTGGAGGTTTTAGTAAAATGATTATTGTGAATTTTGAATATGAAGCCTTTAAGAATTCCTTGATGGTAGATATATTAAGAACAGCAAGGGAGTGTGGTATTACTGATGGTTTCTCTGTTAATATCTAAAATGAGTAAGTATTCCATCATGGATAAACCTGGACGTATTTATAAAATATTCCTAGGTTAGGGAACCAGGGAAATAAGTATCAATTGATCTAACATTTTTCATTGGCTAGTTACTGGAGCCTGTGAGTATGGACAGTAACTGAACACCTTGAATAATTTCAGATGGTGGAGAATCAGCATGGTTTCCTAAAGCATAGATTATGTTGGCAGTCTTGATTGTATTATTTGACATGATTGTATGATTAAATAGGGAAATGTCAATGGATATTATAGACTTCCAGAAGGTATTTCTCCATGTCCCTGTCAATGACCTGTTCACTGAAGTTCAAGCTCATGGGATTGAAGACAATTTTTAGATTTAGCTTAGGAAATGGCTGGATACTGACGAAGGGTAATAGGTAGGAATTACCATCACTAAGATATGGCTAGGGGGGCCCACAAGAGTCTCTATTGGAGCCTCAACTATTCATCATGTTTATTAATAATGTGAGTATATTGATTTCTATCCTAACATCATCTAAGTTTGCCAGACACAAAGATGAGTGGCTTTTTAAGCATTATGAATAACAACACTAAATGGATAGATAGGTACTTTATTAATCCCAAAGGAAATTACAGTGTCACAGTAGCATTACAGGTGCACAGATGTAAATATTAGAAGAGAAGTAAAAAGAATAAAAAATAAGTTACCTCAAACAGTCTAACAACAAGAGGCGTTCATTACTTCCCCAGCTATAGGTTGACTCATTATAGAGCCTGATTACTGAGGGTAAGAATGACCTCATATAGCGCTCTTTGGAGCAGCACAGTTGTCTTAGTCTATTACTAAAAGTGCTCCTCCGTTCAGCCAAGGTGGGATGCAGAGGGTAAGAAACATTGTCCAGAATTGCAAGGATTTTCCATAGGGTCCTTTGTTCTACCACTGCCTCCAATGTGTCCAGTTTGACTCCTACAACAGAACCAGCCCTTCTAATCAGTTGGTTGAACCAGTTGGTATCACCTGTGTTGATTCCTTTGTCCCAGCACAACACTGCATAGAAGATTGTACTGGTGATAATAGACTGGTAGAGCATGTGAAGGAGAGGCCTGCATACTCCAAAGGACCTTAGTCTCCTCAGGAAGTAGAAGCGACTCTGGCCCTTCTTGTACACAGCCTCTGTGTTGGTGGTGCTCTCAAGTCTGTCGTCCAGGTGCACTCCCAGGTACTTGTTGGTCCTCACCATCAATAGTAACCTGGAGCAGTACAAGTTTAATCTTCCTAAAGTCCATCACCACCTCCTTTGTCTTGCTAATGTTGAGCCGCAGGTGATGCAGCTTGCACCTTTTTACAAATTCTGCACCAGGGTCCTGTATTCATCCTCCCGTCCTCCCTTTATACACCCAACTGTTGCTGAGTCATCAGAGAATTTCTGCACTTGACATGGCTCAGTGTTGTATCTAAAGTCCAAGGTATACAGGGTAAACAGGAAGAGAGCCAATACAGTCCCATGTGGACCCCAGTGCTGCTTATAGCCATGTCTGACACACAGCTCTGAAGCTGCACAAACTGTGGCCTGCCAGTCAAGTAGTCCATTATCCAGGATAGAATGGAAGTGCCACCCTGCATTGACCAGAGCTTTTCCCCAGCAGTGAGGGCTGTATGGTATTGAAGGCACTTGAGAAATCAAAAAGCATGATCCTCTCGGTGCTGGCCTGCTTATCCAAATGGGAGTAGGCTCTGTTCAGCAGGTAGATGACAGCATCGTGACTCCATTGTGCCCCTGGTAGGCAAACTGCAGGAGATCAAGGGCTGATCTGACTCGTAGTTGGAGATGAGCCAGGACTAGTCTCTCTAGGGTCTTCATGATCTGTGAGGTCACATGAGGGGAAACTTCTTTGCTCAAAGGGTCATGAGGATGAGGAATGAGCTGCCAGTGCAAGTGGTGCATGCCAGCTCGATTTCAATATGTAATGAAGTCTAGATGGGTACGTGGATGGTGGAGTAAGGAGGGCTGTGGTCAGGGTGCAGGTCAATGGGAGTAGGCAGTTTAAATGGCCAAAGGGCCTGTTTCTGTGCTATATTTTCTTTGACTCCATGACTATGATGATCTAAAGCCAGATGCTGCAGATTTTTTAAGTTTTTGAAGATCTTGAAGCTCAGATAATCATTGTGAACCATTAGAGAGAGGGAGGATACTGTGCTGGATTTTCACAATGTAGATAAGATGCAGTATGCAGATTTTTCTGAAGCAGTGGATTTTACCAGAAATTTTAAATTAAAATTGGTAAGATTAGAAATTGTACTTCAATTATTAATGCCTCACATTTTAACACTGTTACATTGCCCTTCCTGACGTCTCGTGCTGTCTGAGATTCCATTAGTTATGGCAATTTAACAAATATATGAGAGTGGAGTAGACCAGCTGGGTAAATATGATCATGCAAAGGCAGAAAGTAAATGAATTTCTGTGTGGAGCAGGGAGCAGGATGTGTGGAGAAACCAAAAGGACAGTCATATCTTCCTGTCCTTGGCTGTCCTGTCGATCAAGATGGTAAAGAAAATAGTTACGAAGTACACATGGAGAGAGCAGATTAAGGCTGAGTAAAAATGATGGCCCTTGCCCAGTCTTAGCTGCACACATATTTGACCTAATTTTCATCAGTTTTGGTTGAGGTTGTTGAAAAAGCCCAATGCACATTTTTTTTTTATGCATACAAAGAGAAGTGGTTAAATGTCAAGCTGTTTTTACTTCTGTTGTGTGGGTTTTTCCGCAGATTGGGAAGAGGTAGTGAAGCGCAGTTGCTTGCAACGTTCAGATTTTCGATTTTCAAGTGAACCAAGGCTTTGGTTTTCACTGAAGTGGGGATGGATGTTGTGGTTTTAAGAAATTGCTAAATTTTCCTGTGCTGGACTAGATTGTATTTGATTCTGAACAAGACCTCATTGGAATGAGGCTCTAGTAAAATGTAAATAGTGACATGAATCAGGTGGGCTGAGTGGCCTACACCTGTACGATGGGTTCTGTGTGAAACACCAAGATGTTGTAACTTATTAGTAGTTATTACTGAAAAGTTGTTTCATCTTTTTAATGGCAGGATTTAACAGAAGCTGTGTTATTGGCGATCATTAAGAAGCTGAAGACTGAGCGAAGTACCCTCGATGGCGACTGTCTTCAAGCACTTTGTCGAGTTTATGTTGCAATCTGCCGACAACAGGGAGACCTTGAACGAGCTCGTCTTCTTTCCTATAGTGTCCTAAAGGAAGGTAAGGAAAAGTTTTATGAATTATGCAACTTTAAGCTGATGTTATTTAAATGAATCTGTTATTTTTGATGATTTTGTGGACATTAATCAGATGCTCCACAATAAGTAAAATATGTAACTTTTTAATCCATTAGTCCCGTTTCTAGGGCTGTCTGAAAAGAGTAATACATATTGGGCTTTATACATTACCTCTAGCCAGGTATTCCCACATAGGGGAAGAAAAGAGATTCAATGATTTCTTTATAGCTCTTCATTTGTATTTTTCCAAGTACAGTTAAATGCTTCTTCATCAGCAGCATCATTATTACTGTATGTGCCATGTCATATGACATGAGCGATCATGGTCTTTCCATGGCCATGATTGTTGTTGACAGATTGTTCTATAGAACAATTTGTTTGCCATTGCCGCCTTCTGGGCAGTGTCTTTACAAGCTGGGTGACCCCAGCCATTATCAATACTCTTCAGAGATTATCTGCCTGGCGTCAGTGGTTGCATAACCAGGACGTGTGATATGCACCAGCTGCTCACACGACCATCCGCCACCTGCCCCCATGGCTTCACATGACTCTGATTGGGGGGGGGGCTAAGCAGGTGCTACGCCTTGTCCAAGGGTAACCTGCAGGCTAGCAGAGGGAAGAAGCGCCTTATACCTTCTTTGGTCGAGACATATCTCCACAATGCTATGCACCAAATAAATGCAGATTTGTTTAAATAATCAGCAAGCACATTGAATTCATCATCTGGGCCTTTTTCTCTAAGTTGTGAAATCAGTGCCTAAAATTCTGCTTTCGAGTGTCTCATAATATTGAATTTTGGTGGTTTGTAGTTTCTTTCTATTGTGTTCTATCTATAAAATGTATTTTTTTTATATACTGGCTTTTTACATGAAACTGAAGTGTACTGTTGATTGATGTGTACTGTCCTACATCTTTCACCATGCTCCAATTTGGTAAATCCTTGTTTTTCAGATTTTCCAGACTCAAGCAAACTGCTGTTGCTTATCCTGAGTGTCTGGCAAAACATGATTTCTATGCAAGGACCTGTTAATAAAGCTATGCAAGCTGTTGCCAAGCAACGTGCCAAAGGAGACATTCTGGATTGTTTGAGTGTATACCTTAACTGGGAGAAGGTAATACCTCTTCATTACATTTATAATCACAACTCCCTCTACCATTACAAGGTTAAAAAAATGTCATTTAATTTAGCTCTTAAATTAGTGAGTGTATATCTTTTATGGTTTTTACTGTAAGGAACGTGAATGTAAGCACTTACTACTCACTATTAGTAAGTCACAGGAGTTTACTTCAGCACTTAATACGATGCAACCATATTTAAAGAAGTATGTTTTTTTTGCTATGAATTTGAAAGTAAAATTAAAAATATAAATGTTCCAGGTTGATTGCAAGTATGGTCTTAAAAGATGCAAAAAAAAAGTTCAGACTTCCCAATTTTTGATTTTTTTTTAACTTGAGAGAAATGAGAGGTCCCTACCTGTGGGTGAATTTCTATCTCAGTAGGGTTGAAGGATTGGCATAATGGAGGTTAAGCATAATAAATCTAGACAAAGAAACAACGTTAGGGACATATTAATAGCAGAACATGATGGGAAAAGGGCAACATCCATGACTACGTTGGGCATGGTTGAGAATGCAGTAGGTACTGTATATTTAGAAAGGCTATAAGATTGAGGAGCAGAATTAGGCTGTTTGGTCCAGCAAGTCTCCCACCATTCCATCATGGCTGATTTATTATCCCTCTAAACACCATTCTCTTGCCTTCTTTCCATAACCTTTGATGCCCGACGAAGAATATAAAGGAATAGATTATTGGTTGAATACCTGGAATGTTTCTGGACTGAGGTTGCAGGGTTGCAATGAAAAAGCAATTACTGTTTATTTTATAGAGTGGTTTTGTTTAATCCTTGCAAAGAATTCATAACTTTCAATTCTCAGTTTCAAAGTGAACAAATCTAGCTTCTTCCAGCTCTCTCCTAGTGTAAGAAATCATTTGAAGTTCTTCCCTCCCAAAAACCCTTTGATTATCTAATATTATGATTAGTGTCCTTTACCATGGAGACAAATTGAAAATGATTACTTGGAATCTCTACCATTTTTCATTTGTCCAAGTCTCATCCTTCATGATATCAATATTTACTTTAGCTTGCCTTTCTTTTTACATACTTGTTGTTCCTCTTCACGCCCTGTGGCGCATCGGGCAGCAACCTTTGCCGTTTCCATAGCATTAGTCTGTTCTTCTTTACAAGGCCACGTTGCTAGCTCAACACTCAACCCAGCATGGATGGAAAGCATGCAAGGACCCAGCCGGATTCCAACCCAGGACCACTCACCTCGAAGTCCAGTGCAGATGCCACTACACTACCGGCTGGTTTTTTTTTTAACATAGTCTTTACTATTTCTACGTGATTTTCCAGTTACTCTCATACTGTTTTCTCACTATTAATAATTTGTTATTTCTGGGTCTTCATTTCTATGTTGCAACAATGAAAGAACGTTGATCTAGTCTCAGCGACCATCCCATCAATACCATTAATGAAGATGTATTATTTTCTTTTATGAAAAAGCTTTATTTACTGCTTCCATGTTTCATTTCTAGAATCTGCCTCTGGATATAAGTAGTTTGATATCAAGTTTCCTTGTAGCAATGCAGCAGAGTCCTAAAGTGCGATTCCAAGCGAGTAGTGAATATGGAATGGATTTCAATGGCAATATGTGGGAGCTGATACATGCCATTGATCTACTATGCTCCCAACAACACTGGGCATGGACACATGATTGCTTCATAAGGTACTGTTAGATGAACTTGGACTAAATTGCATGGAAAGTTAGAAAAATGTCATTTTTCAAATTGTAGAAGGACTGCTTCAGTAAATTTAACATTTATATTCAGCTTCTATACACTAATGAAAAAGTCATGGCTAAGTGAAACATTGCTTTCTGTTGTTTAATTTCTGGTAACCACATGAACCTCTGTTAAGGAGCCACTGTTTAAACCCCAGGCTTGAACAGGGTGATTGCTCACTTATTACTTCTCAAAGACTAATATTGTGTATGCATTTGAGTGAATACCAAGACCCTGAAGGGCTGTAGTGGTACACTCAGCGTGGACCAATTTTAATAAGGATTTTGGTATTTTAGTATCCTTTTCAATTTTGCAATTACAGCTTGAGAGCCGTACACTTGAAGAGTGCCTTGCTGTTAAATTCATTGTTCTTGGGTCTGCCTTAGTAGAATTTAATCATTGTTGATACTTATCATTTAAATAGCTTTTCAGTACAGCTAGCATTGAGGTTTTAAAACAGCCTCGAGGAAATTAACAGCAGATGATAGACAGAGAGCTGTAAAATTTTCCTTTGCAGGATACAAGTTCTTCCCGTTCTTTGAAGCTAAATGTCAAACATGCAAAAAGTAATGTGCTTTATTTTGATATTATTTTCCTGCAAAGTTGTTCATCTTTTTGCTGGAAGTTTATAGCATGTGTTTATAAAATGCATTTATTAAAGTTTATAACATTTTCAATGGTGGATGACTTCTCCGCTTTGGTTTTATGTTCCTTAGGAAGGAAGCGTGGCCAGTGATGGATAAATGGATGAAACGCAGAAAAGGATATCAAAATGTTCTGCACGTTCAGGATGTCACTGTTGCTGGCATCATGAGACTCATTGGTAATTAATTTGATGCTGGTAGCTATTGGCCTGGTTCAGGGGTTCCCAGCCTTATTCCAATGAAATATTTCAATTAAATCCTATCGTAAATTTTGCCACATGTGGCTTTTGCTTTTCCATGTGTTAATGGTCAAAGTGATAATGCGTTTAAATGAAGGCAAACCTTCAGACAGGAGATCTTTGAATGACATCAACTATGAGAGAATGTCACCTGCAACAAGTATTGAGATTCTTGTCTTTTTCAAGGGCCATTTTGCAGAAGAATGCAAATCAAATTAAATTAAGCATCTTTTTGCACAGTGGTGTAACTGGACTTTGCAGAAGATAGAGGCATTAATGTCAAGTCAAACATTCCTGCGGTTAGATGTAGGGGAAATTTATTTGAAGTGATGGAGGAAACTAGTGATTGACAGTACATTGGGACCCACATGTACTATTTTTAAAGCTAGTAAACAGATTAATGTTAAATTGTTGTAAGTTTGACAATTGGAACTTGTATGTCTAAAATGAAAATTGAAATATCAACTGAGTTACTATTTGACTTGCTCCATTATATCAACTGTAACTCATTTGGTAGTACTCCTGAGTCCAGAGGTTGTGGGTCCCACACAAAGGCTGGAGTACAAAAATCTAAGCTGTTGCATTTGTGCAGGGTGTGCTGCATATTGTCATCATCACACAGTCAATCACATCAACGTCCCTGTGGATGTGAGAGAGAAGTTTCAATGGACCCAGAACTGAACTCATCTTGGCAAATCAACACTTGCTCCAAGAACAAATCAGAAACCAGACAGTCATGCAATGAGTAGCTCACGCCCTAACTTCCCAAAGCCTCTCCCATCCATAAGAGTGTGATAAAAAACTCACTGTTGCCTGGATGGGTACAGTTTCAACATTGTTTAATATGATCCATAACAAAGCAGCCCCCTTGAGCGATCCCTCCCTTACCACTCACTCTGCTCCTCTACCCTAGCAGTATGACTACATTGTAAACCTTCTTCAAAACAAACCCAATTCACCAGCCCCTCTGCAAACCCACAGAACCAAAGGAAGCAGGGAATCAGAATGTCCCTAACTCGTGCACGGACCTGTCTTAGAAGTATGTCGTTATTGCTGGATCGAAATCCTGGAATCCCCTTCCCAACAGCCCTGTAGGAGTGCCATCATGAAAAGGACTGCACTGTCTCGGGGAGGCGCATTACCTTCGGGGAGGAATGTGGCTATCAGCCGTGTCAGCATTACTGTATCCTGCCTCTGACTTTAGAAAAAATGTTCTATTTTCCATGGGGGAATTAATGAAAGCAAACATAACCTACTGGATTCCATGGCACAAGTTTGAGGAGAAGCTGAGGAGCTATCCTTGGTGAATGAGCCAAAAACCTTTACCTTTCCTTTATATTGCTCAAAAGCTGATTATCAGAGCTAAAGGCTCATCTAGTGAAATTATAAAGCTTCAACCTCTAACCCAGGGGTTTCCAATCTGGGGTCCATGGATCCCTTGGTTAATGGTAAGGCCCATTGGCATAAAAAAGGTTGGGACTCCTACTCTAACCTTATCGTAGAGTTATAACATCCAGATTATAACCACTGTTCCCAGTTTCTCAGACAACAGCTGTTATTCGTAGTCCTGAGTTGACAGTTGCACCCTCTGTGCGCTTGGTGTTAATGTCTTTATTAGAACAAAGAACAGCACAGGCCCTTCAGTCCACAATGTTGTACCAACCAATATAAACTCTACTCCACAATCAATCTAACCTTTCCCTACTACACAACCCATAAACCTCCATTTTTCTTGCATTCATGTGCCTGTCTAAGTTGTTTCTTAAATGTCTCTAATATGTCAGCCTCTATTGCCATCCCTGGCAGTATGTCCCACCCAGCATTCTCTGTTTAAAACAAAACTCCTACCTCAAACATCTCCCCTCAACTTTCCTCCACCTATCTTAAAACAAATGTCCTCTGGTATTGGCTGTTCCCAAGGTGCTGGATGACCACTCTGTCACTGCCTCTTGTACTCAAAGTCAAAGTAAATTTATTATCGAAGTACATACATGTCATCATATGCAACCCTGAGATTCATTTTCTTGCAGGAAATAAAAAATACAATAGAATTTATGAACAATCTATACATAAGCAAGAAATCAAACAACCAATGTGCAAAAAGTGACAAATTGTGCCAGTAAAAATGATAAACAATACTGAGGACATGAGTTGTAGAGTCCTTGCAAATGAATCTGTAGGTTGTGGAATCAGTTCAGTGTTGAGGTGAGTTCATGAGCCTGATGGTCGATGTGTAATAACTATCCCTGAACCTGGTGGTGTCAGAGTAAGTCTCCTTTACTTCCTTCCCAATGGCCGTAGCAAGAAGAGAACATGGCCTAGAAGATGGGGATCCTTGATGGAATCTTATATACTTCTGTAAAGTCCCCTCTCATCTCTCTTGCTCCAAAGAAAAAGCCCGAGGTTGTTCAGTCTTCCTTCCTAAGTATCAATTGTCTTAGCCCTATATCAATTGCCTGTTTTTTCATTTAATCACCCTGACCTCCACCCCACTGCAGACCACCTCTTTGTCTCTCCCTTCCTCCTTTTCCATTCTTGTACTTGCTCATAAGCTTCTTGTACCTTCCATTACTGACGAAAATATTAACCTTGAAATGTTTTTCTCATTACCCAACCTACTGAGCATTCACAGCTTCTTCCATTTTAAAGATTTCAGTATCATTCCACACTATTTAGCTTTTGCCTTGAGATCAAATTTAGCTCTACATAGTTACTTGAAAAAGAGTTAGTACATGGGAATTATCTTCTACATAATCCAGCTACAGTTACACTAAGGGAAAAAACAATTTTAATTTCCATTTGTATGGTGGAGAACAATTATTTTTATTGCAATGATTTGTGATTGTATTTCTGTGTACTACAGGGTTACACTAAAATCATTAGGCTGGAAGGTGGTTGCTGTATATTTACAGCTAACTTGAGGATGACTCTGACAGGTTATTACAGTGACTGATGATTCCATGTTGGAATTTGGCTGTGTTTTGTTTTGTTTGCCTTCATCACTAGTCCCAAAGCATAGAATCAAATGGCATTGAGTAGTGACTAATCCTCACTACTTAGTCACTACTCTATGCCATTTGATTCTATGCTTTGGACAGATTGCCACACATTCCCTTTGAGTTGAAATGTGAGCTGTAGATGCACATCTGATTTTGTTAGATGAGAATTGGGAACCATTTTCAGTGGTGGAGGGAGTGATAATATGAAATGGAAATCCTTATTTCCACTTTAAAATAATACAAAAACAGTAAATGCTGGAAGTGTTCAGCAAGTTCCACAACTTTTGTGGAAAGTAAACCAATATTCATGTTTCAGGACGGGCCATCGTTGGTTCTGAAATATTAACTCCACCTGTCTTCCCACAGATGCTGCCTAACCTGCTGAGGGTTTCCAGTAGTTTATGATTTTGTTTCATTTTTTCAGCAACAAACTACAGCTTTTTTTCAGCCAAATATTATGGGTCTTTTGCAAAATATAATGCTAATGTCAATTGTTTGGTGACTATAAAGTATAATTCAGCTTCATTTAATTGCCAGGTTGCTTGGGTCAGCAAGGACTGAAGAAAAATTTTCTGGTGGCTGTACAAAACATTTCAACAATAATCAACGGGTTCCTCCAACACTCTTTTCAAGAAGGTATGTTGTCCTGACTATATCACTCTGGCTTCTAAAATAAATGCTGCTTAAATGTTCAAGTTTTTTTTAAATGCCAGATTAGGTAACTAAAAGATTCCTTGTAGTTTAAACTGGCAACCACTTCACTGTTCAAAAACAAAGTTTTATTCAAAAAGCTAAGCGAAGTAGCTTAACTGCATCTTCTCATTTTTTCTGTTTTCCAAATGGTTGCACGTGTAATTTGGTGATAATATTTGCAATATTGTTTAACAGATATCATTTCACACTTTATTCAACAAAAAGAACCTTGTCATTTTTTTTAGCTGTAGATTCAAATTATATGTAATCATCCAATCAGCTATGATGTAAGATTCTAATTGTATATGCTCAGATCAACAAGTTACTTTGTAATGGAAGATTCCTCAAAATGTAACTCTTATGGAGTAATCAGCCGAGGCCTATCTGAAGTAGCTTCGGCAACATAACTGCTTAAATTAAAATTAACTTCAGCAGTCATTCGATTCATTCCTTATAACAATTTTCAGAGAGCGAGTGTGTAATATATAGCTCAAACTGGAAATTGTTCTATTCCTTAGGAAAAGCAATCCCAGTCTGAGAGAAAGTATAAAATAAAAAAGAAAATATTGGGATACCCTATAGCTCCGTCAGTATCAGGGATAAAGAAAAAAGACAAGTTAATATCTAGTGGGGCCTTTGGCAATATTTAAAAATTGTATGATAAGCTAGGCTTGACTTTTCAAGTCAATGAAAGGAATTTTGTGAACAAAGGAATTGAATATTGGATTGAATAGGTTCCATGTATGTGGGATAAATCTGGAGGAACTGAGGTAGAGAAAACCTGTTTATGTCTTGATAGAACACAAAACCAGCTCATGGGGGAAAATTACAAATGTTAGAAATCAGGAGGCAGTATTGGACATTGCTTTATAAAAGGGAAACAAAAAAATTTACCTTTGGTGGAGGGAAGATCAAAAGATGTGGTTGCACATTAGAGCAGATACATTGAAAAGAGAGAAACTATGGAAATAAAATACAGTCTTTTTAAAATGTAGGCGGGGGAAATAAATCAAAATTTGATTCCCCTGTGATTTGATAAGGTTATCTTCCATGTCTCTTGACAGAAATGTAGAGACCAGCCACAATCGTATGAGATCTCATTGAAACCTATTAAATATTGAAAGGCTTAGATAGAATGGACATGTAGAGGATGTTTCCAGTAGTGGGAGATTCTAGGACCAGGTAGCACAGCCTCAAAATGGAACAAGGTTCCTTTAGAACAGATAAGAAGGAATTTCATTAGCCAGAGATTGGTGAATCTGGAATTTATTGCCATAGGTGGCTGTAGAGGGCAAGTTATTGGATATATTTGAAGCAGAATTTGATAGGTTATTGATTAATAAGGAGGTCAAAGGCTTCAAGAAAAATGGAGTTGAGAGGGATAACAACTCAACCACGATAGAATGGTGGAGCAAACTTGATGGGCCTAACTCTGCTCTTGTGTCTTATGGCCTAAAAGTAAAATGTTCCAGATGGACCATTTTGAGAATAAAAAGTACACATCTGAAGAATTCCCCAGGATCAGGGGAGAACAAAAAATAGCACACTAGTTGTATCCCATAAAAAATCATGATGAAAATATTACTGTCATGGGCTTTAAATCCATGAAACATTGCAAGCTAGATGTAGCAAAAATGCATATAGAGCCTTGTTTTCATTATTTTAATGACATTTGATTCCTTCCTAGCAATGAAGGTGAAATTCACTTGAGTGAGGCAGTGTCATAAATGGAAATAAGAGTCCATTGATTTGTTGACTATCCAGTTCATTGCCGAGCCTCTGTGGACCTCAGTGTCTTCAGCAGAATCTCCCAGCCGTATACCAACAACCAGGGCAGAGTGGGACAATACTTAATTAACCATCTCCATTCATGATCCTCATCATCTTTTTGTTACATTACTAGCAGCTTTATGACCTGGGTGTTAGTTAAAAGCCCTGAGCCTTTTTTGACCTAAATTAGTCTTCATTGTGATTATTTGTTCAGTTTGTCGCTCAGTTTGTTTCACACATTAGAATGGAGAACAAAAGTATTTGTAATCAATACAGAAGATTCTGTAATGGATAAGCGCTCTCTTTTACAGGACTGAAAGCCTTAGCATCCTTTGGAGTCCTTGCTCTTTCCTCAGTCAAACAGGAAGTGTTGCTATCACTTATCCTGTAAATGTTTTTTTAAATAATTCCACAGAACCTTATTATCTCCTCTTTCGGTGATTTTGTTTAAAATAACTGAAAATCAGAAAGGTATCTTTGACCAATTTCTACCCTGCTTTCTCTGTACTTAGGGAGAAGTTTTAAATCTCCCTATAAAGTTCAAAGTAAATTTATTATCCATAGTATCAAACCTCTCCCTCAATGTCGCAAAAACAAAGGAGCTGGTTGTGGATTACGGGAGGAATGGAGACAGGCTATGGATCGGGGGCTGAGAGGGTAAACAGCCTCCTCGGTATCTACATCACTGAGAACTTCATGTGGTCTATACACACCAGCTGTGTGGTGGAAAAAGCACAATTGCGCCTCTTTCAACTCAGATGGGTGAGGAAGTTTGGTATGGGCCTCGAGATCCTAAGAACTTTCTACAGGGCACAATTGAGAGCGTCCGGACTGGCTGCATCACTGCCTGGTGTGGGAACTGTACCTCCCTCAATTGCAGGACTCTGCAGAGAGTGGTGCAGACAGCCCAGCGCATCTGTAATTGTGAACTTCCCATGATTCAGTACATTTACAAGGACAGGTGCGTACAAAGGGCCCGTAGGATCACCGGGGACCTGAGTCACACCAATCACAAACTGTTCCAGCAGCTACCACCCGGGAAACGTTACTGCAGCATAAAAGCCAGGACCAACAGACTTTGGGATAGCTTTTTCCACCAGGCCATCAGACTGATGAACTCGCGCTGATTTGAGCATACTCTATATTACATTGACTGTTCTATTTATTATAAATTACTATGATTGCACATGGCACATTTAGATGGAGACGTAACATTAAGATTTGTAGTCATGTATGTGAAGGATGTAAGAAATATATATAAAAAACCATATACAACCCTGACATTCATTTTCTTACGGGCATACTAAGTAAATCCAAGAACGAATGTAACACCACAACCTATAGGATGGACTAGCAACCAATATGCAAAAGACGACAACAAACTGCAAATACAAAAGAAATTATACCAGTACCTAAGAAGAATGCAGTAACCTGCCTCAATGCCTATCATCCAATAGTACTTGCATCCATTGTGAATAAGTGTTTTGAGAGGTTGGTGATGAAACATCAACTCCTACCTGAGAAGCAACTTGGATCTGCTCCAATTTGCCTACCAGCGCAACAGGTCCACAGCAGATGCTATTTTATTGGCTCTTCACTCAGCTTTGATACATTTGGACAGCAATGATACATAAAAACGTGTACATCAGGATGCTATTTATCGACTGCTTGGCATTCAATACTATGATCCCCTCAAAACTGATCAATAAGCTTCAAAGCCTTGGCCTATTAACCAATTTCCCCCGGGATCAATAAAGTATGACTATGGCTATGACTAAATACCTCCTTGTGCAATTGGATCCTCTATTTCCTCCTCAGTCAGTTCAGATTGGCAGCATCTCCTCCACAATATGCTGTACTCTGATAAGGTATATTCTGGTAAAGCAAGATATTTTATCCCCAAGAGATAAGTATCCAAAAAATCATGCTATGATCTGAAAAGCCATCAAAAACATCTGCTTTTTCAGAGGCTGAGTCCAACATAGGATAAAATTGATGAAACAAGTTAATAGGATGAATTTCCAATCGATATTTGCTTTTAATCTCTTATTGTTGAGGTAAATATCTAACCTTCACCAGATGTTCCTGAGATGCTGTTCAAACTCTCCACTGGACAAGGTTTTAAAATCTCCCGGTGAAGATTTTAATCACTTTAATGCTCCTATGGACAATGCCATGGTGACTCAAAAATACAAGAGATTCTGCAGTTGCTGGATACCTGAGCAATGCACGTAAAGTGCTGGAGGAACTCAGCAGGTCTTGCGCATCTCCACTCCATCCTCCAGAAGCAGAATTTCCCAGTAGCTAACCATTTTAGTTCCTATTCCCATTCCTTTTCCAACATGTCGGTCCATGGCCTCTTCAGTGATGAGGCCACTCTCAGGGTGGAGGAGCAAATCCTCATATTCCAACTAGGTAGCCTCCAACCTGACGACATGAGCACCAATTTCTCTTTCAGGTAATGTTTCTCCCTTCCCCCTTCTATTCCCTACTCTGACATCTTACCTCTTCACCTCACCTGCCTAACACTTTTCCTTTGTCCCTTTCTCCCATGGTCCAGTCTCCTCTCCTAACAGAATTCCTTCTTCACCAGTCCTTTGCCTTTTCAACCTATCACCTCCCAGCTTCTTGTTTCATTCGTCCTCCCCTTGCCTGTTTATTCTGGCTTCTTTCCCCTTCCTTTTCTGTCCTGAAGAGGGTTCTCAGCCTAAAACTTCGCCTGTTTATTCCCTGTTTAGATGCTGCATGGCTTGCTGAATTTCTCCAGTATTTTGTGTGTGTTGCAATAGTGACTCGAGTTTTTTGAGATGCTGGAGAGTGGAATCTTATGACAGCTACTAGTGGCTGTCCTGTGATATAGAGGGTGATTATTGGACTATGATTTGACTGATAGACATCTCCATACCAATTGCAGGTGGTGAGAATGGAGGGAGGGGTTTACAGTATATTTAAACATTACATCATCAGTACACCTGCGAACCAATTACATGGTCATCTGCAGAAGCTGATGAGAACGAAGATCTGCAAGATTTACCAAAAAAGGCATAGATTAATTGGATAGTCGGAGACTTTTTCCCATGGCGGAAATGACTGACATGAGGGTGCATAATTTTAAGACAATTGGAGGAAAGAATAAGGGGGGATGTCAGAGATAGATTTTTTTTTTTATGCAGAGAGGTGGGTGTGTGGAATGTGCTGCCGGGGCAGTAGTAGAGGCAGATACATTAGGGAGATTTTAGAAACTCTTAGCCACATAGATGATAGAAAAATAGAGGGCTATGTAGGAGGATTTGATGGGAGGATAGGTTAAAAGGTTGGCTCAACATCGTGGCCAAAGTGCCTGTACTGTGCTGTTATGTTCTGTGTGGTAGAAGTACAATCACTCGAGTTGAGTAAGATATTCTCCTAAGGGTTCTCTATTGGGTCATCGGGTGGCTGTTGAGGCTGATCCAGAAGCACATATTTTGGTGCAGTGTGGGAAAAGGTGTGGTGATTTTGGTTGGTGGTTGGGTCTTCTGGTTGTTCAGCCTCTCCCTTTGTAGCTGCCACTTGTTCTCTGCAGTAAGACTGCGGGATACCGTCAAGAGTTTGATGTGAAGGATGAGTGGATCAGTAATGGCAGGATTGCTACCATTCGTACCACTGAATGAATGAGCAGTGAGTTAGATCATTCAGCTGTAGCTACTCCAGGAGTAGAGAGGCAGCCAAGTCTATCTGAGTATTGGAGTTGCTCCAGAACCTATGCAATTCCTAGTTCTAAGGCAAAGATTTTGCCAGTTCTGTCAAATATATTTTGTTGCCATCCTCTAAATTAATTTATGCAAAGTAGGTGGTGCCATTTAAAAAACGACATTTCAGTGTCCGTGTTTGACACTTTTTTGTGGATCTTCCCTTCTCCTTGGTCAATGAAATGTCTCTTTTCCTCGGTAAAGGTTGGGTTCATAAAATGAATTTGCAGCAAGTTGTGCAATTGTCTCTGATCACTAATGTGATTAGCTTGCGAAATAAATTTAAATTCTCTGTGTATTGCTTTGGGCAACAAAGTAAATGTGAAAAGGTGAAGTATATGGTTAAAATTGAACTAAGCAAGTGGTTCCTATTGCAAGATTTGTGGTAAGAAGGAATTATTGATTTTAAATGTTCCTCTTTAATTCATCAGTACACATTTGACCTATTATATCCTTAATTCAACTTGGTCAGGAAAAAGAGGAACAGTGGGTGGCTTCTCCTTGATGAAATTAATTTGAGACGGAACAGGACAGGAACCAACTCTTGTTATGAAGGGGAAATTACATCCAGCATCAATGATGTATATTTAGCTTGCATGTGCTGGTTATATCTTAATAAACCTGTCACCTTCATATCATAGCTATAATAGGAAAGTGATAAAAGTCGCTACTGCTGACAGCAGAAGTAGTGGATGGGGATTCAATTTCAACACCTAAGAGAAATTTGGATAGTTATGTGGATGGGAGGGGTCTGGGTGCAGGTGGATGGTACTAGGAAGATTAATAGTTTGGCACAGAAAAAATGGGCCAAAAGGGCCTGTGTTTCTCTGCTGTAGTATCCTACTCCGCTGTATAAATAGTACTGTATCTACTGTACTCTACTGGTATAAATAGAACAAAATGATTACCTTGTCTTTTAAGATGACTCCATCTTGCACAGTGTGATCATAATTTCTGATCTACAACTTTTTCAGGTGTCCCATGGCCTGTACAGTTATCAGCAGCTTATACAGTTTATGACCTGGCTCCTAGCAATCCAAAGGGAGCTCTGGAGGCCTTCCAGATATGGAATGCATCAGTCACTGAACCAGTTCCTCCTGCAGCAAAAAACTGCCTAACCGAACTGGAGACTTTCTGTGAAAGATTGAACTTTGAAACAAAAACCACAAACATTGCATCCAACAAACTGTGATAAATGAAAAGACAACAAATTCCACCCTGCCGCCAGCACACATGTGTAGAGGTAATAACTTTAATTGCTGCCAAAATACCTAATGGTTAACTCAATGTTGGTTTTCACAGTTTTGACAATGAGACTAGTATTGCAATCTACTTGTACACTTCCTTCCTCTCAGTCATCACCTAGAACTCTCTCTTAATGCAGACATCTAAAGAAAGTGTCGATACATTCTGAAACTGCAGTCTTGGGATATGCCTGAATGTGCAAATCCATTTTAGGCATATATTTTCATAGATAAAGATTTTTCTGTTAAACCTGCTAAACCCAAATATTTGGGGGGTGGGGGGACTTCACATAATTGAATAAATCTGTTTTTTTAAAAAAAAGTTGAAATAATTTTGTAAAGTATGAAAATTTAAACTTTGAGAGATTTGTGCAAATACTAGATTGTTTTTATTTTTGAATTACTTGTCACTGATAACCAAGTGTTTCTGCTGAAAGCCAGGATTCTGAAGTAAATCTTAATGATTATAGATCCTATTCCTGAAATTGCAAGTACATGAAAAGATATTTTTGAATGCTGAAGAAGCAGCGTTGTATTTCTTACACTTCTCTTTTTTTTAATTTGGGCACCCCAAGCTTTTTTATTTGCAACATAATGCCAGTTTAGCATGACCCCAATATGCAGTGTGTATTAACCTCAGTCAGATCAGCTATACAAAATCAGGTTGCTCATTTCCCAGTTCTATTCAAGTCTTTTGGGTTTCAACAAAATATTCTGCTGCTCTTTAATTTCCACCAGTCCCAACCCCACTTTATTGTTGATTTCTCTAAAAAACCACTATGGAAAATGTCCATCCATTTTGGGCTTTACACACTGAAAGAAGCCATCATGCCTTGCTGGCTCTTTAAAAACAGCTATTCAATAATACCCAATTTCAGGATCTTTTCTCAAAGCTGAAAAGAAATGGCTGCAAAATACAATTTTCACATAATGTTATACGATTAGAAAATAGTTAAATGAAGCAAACATTAAACTTGTTTTTAATAACCAATAAATATGATTTTCTTCATTTTAAACCCTATTATAATTAACTCCCATTCTGGTAATATTTCCTCCTCTTCCGTCCTAATCAAAGGCCTGGATAAAGAAAAGACAGTGTGGTCAGCAATTACATTTTCCTTGCTGAAATGGAGGAACCTATTAGGAAAACATTAGTGCTTGAAAGCCACAAAAAAAAGTGTGCATGATCAGAACGGGCAACTGGGGAATATTAGACCATAAATCATAAGATATAGGAGCAGAATCAGGCCATTTGGCTCATTGAGTTTTGCATGGTCGAACAAATAAATCTGAATCCTGACCACCTCCCCATAACCATTTGCCCCTTTACCAATCAAGTTCAATATATATTTAAGAGCAGCTATTAGTTCTGTCTATTTCTACATTTAGCTCTGAAGTGATATGTGAAACCAGGGCGTAAGAGAAGATGATTAAGGATTCATTGCTGAAGTGAGTTGCAATCTCTCAAAAGTATATAGAGGGGAGCATAGTGCTACTATTTTACTTTGTTTAATCAATTAGTTTGATTAAAATCAAAAATTGGAATTACACATTTTTTACAGTTTGTCGAAGATATTAAGTTTCAATATTTGAACTATGATTAAGCAATCTTTCTGTAATAGCAACTAGTTCACTATATCTTGGCCTAATCACAGCATGTCATTTTTTAGTCTTAACACCTTGATGTTGTCAAGCTCTGCCATAAAGGTTTTCAGGATGTGGTGAAATATTTTGAGGTCTTTCTGTTTTATCAGACTTAATGTTAGTAATTTCAAAAGTAGGAAGGTATTAGCAATAATGTTTCTCTCCTGTTGTTAATCAGTATGGAGTGGCTTCAGATTTTTAAAAAAAGTATGCATACATGCTTAAAGCTTGTTGTTTAGAGTTAGAAGTAAGCAAATGTGAGAGAACTGATAGAAAGATAACAAGAATATTTCATTATCAGCTATTGCCTTTGAAGGTAAAGAACATTTTCAGGGGGAAAGTGGGTAAAGCGTAATCTTGTGGGATGGGGGTAAGGAAGGAAGTATTGAATTAACTTTTCTGAGCTGCTCTCACAACTTAGCACAGTGATATTTTTCTTGCTTTAACAGCATTCTTTACCACCTTCAATCTATTGCCAGCTGTGTTGTCTGTCTGTAATTATTTTGTAAATTAATTATCTTCTCCATTTTGGATTTTGTAGAAAATTGCAGGTTAGAAATAGACAGAAAGTGGTGAGAGTATTATGAACAGGCCCAATGGGAGAGTAAATTACATTTTTACCCATGCCACACCTTAAATTATTTTTCAGTAAACCAACATTCCAAGAGTTTCCATCTACACTGCACTTACAAATTCCATGCACATGGATGTATTGTATAATAATAAAACTGGATCTTGGATTGAAAAGAATATTTTATAGAATATATCTGACCACAAAATTCCAAACACAAAGAAACTGTTTTCAGGTCCAAAGCTACAAGTTTGCATCCCATTGCTATGATGATTCAATGAAATTTGTTTTTTATACAATTAGATAAAGCCCAGATTGTTACAAAAATTAGCAGTGTAGATAACGTATTGGGTATTTCATTGTGTTGAATTTCCCATGTCTCTGGATTGGCAGAACTTAGATTAATTAATGTCTTTTGCCTAAGCTATGTACATATGATTATTCATAGTGAAAAACAAATGTTTTTCTGTGAATGCATGTAATTATATGAAACTTTGTTTCTGATTATTTTTGTTCCATTTAGGAATGTTTTATGTACAAAGATACAGGTGCAATGTAGGGTTTGGGTTCTGTATAAAGATTATTAAGTAAATATGTTTAACACTTGTAAGAATTTTTTAAACTTTTTTTTATACAAATTCGCGAATTTTCATGTGCAACACTTTTTATAATAAAATCTGGAATCACATTTTGTGTTTTGAGTAGTATTTTAATGCATAGGTAAACAGCTCTTGAAGGAAAACTCTAACCTCAAACCTCCGCTGCCTTGCAGCTGAACAGTACCTGCTCATGGGGAAGACTTTGGGAGTCAACCCAGAGGAAAAATCTGAAGCTCGATTGCCTAAGGCAGTCCTACGTTGAGTCCAACACTAACTGGCATCTCCTGCAATGCTGCTGATGCCAAACCGCTTCACCTATCACCTTCCAGCTAGTCTCCTTCCGCACGCCACCTTTTTATTCTGGTATCTTCCCCCTTCCTTTTCAGTCCTGATGAAGGGTCTCATCCGAAATGTTGACTGTTTATTTACTTCCATAGATGCTGCCTGACCTGCTGAGTTCCTTCAGCTTCTTGAGTGTGTTGCTTTGGATTTCCAGCATCTACACACTTCCTCCTGTTTATGTATTGGCCTCTGTCATTCCTTTGGATTCATCAGCTGTGTGGAGAGGGAGAGCCAGTGGCTTGGGCTGTAGCTTGCTCTCCATATTGTACTGTGCTGGCTTGCACAGAGAGCTAGGACAAAACATCCAGTGTTGATCTTGAACAATGGAGGGTCTATTGCCTACTACTAGGTGGCCTATAATGGGAAGATGGGTCATTGAATAAATTCTGTTACAAAATTAAACGTTGAAGTTTATGCCTCTTTTCCGGACAAAAGCATTTTCCATTTTTTACTAAGGTATTCAGATTCAATCCTGAGCCAGAACAAATTTCTTTGCACCATTCATTTACACTTGTACATTAAATTTTACATGTCCAGTGAAAATCCACGAAGGAATGTATGCATTCTTTCCTCTATAACACCTGATTTAACATTGACTCGGTCCTAAGTTGCTTTGAAACACCTTTATCAAAAATATTCATTGATGTACCTTTGCATTAGTGATTCCTTCTCCAAAGCATGCTTCACAGGGCAACACCTAAGAATCAAGCAAAATAATTAATAGAACACCACGGACACCAATTGATTATTTCAGCTTTCCCAAATCTCACCAGCATCTTAATATTTCTCTTCTTTTTCATCAGGGCTTACTATATAGTGCCTGTGGTACCTGTTATTCAGAATTAAACAATTTTTGTTTAACTTTTGAGGTAATGTGAGCATTAAGAAATGCGTTGATTTCCAAAATGCCCTTAGTGGGACAGCCAGAGGTGGCTAAGAGCTAGATGCCATGGGACTGAGTGTGGTGTTTGTGTGCCAGGAGTGGGCAGCAGTAGTGAAGTGTTGCTATGGAGTGCAACAGCAAACATCCTCCTGCTCCAACTGAAATATCTAACTAAAACAACTTGGGACAGTAACTCGGGAGATCAGGTTGATGTAAAATACCCCCATCAGTTCATTTAAGACAGATAACTGATAGAAATTGGTTGGACTAGAAACTATAGTTGATATGCAGAAATGTCAAGGTTAATATATTGATTTTTACTAGAATGGTTCACAATTACATCTTAGTAATTGTTTTATTTTCATAAATGTTTTGTTTAATTCATTCCAAGATAGAACAGCACATAGCAGAGAAAGGCCATTCAGCCCGTGATGTTTATGCTAATCATGGTGCTAAATTTAACTAAACTCATCTGCTTACACATGATTCATATCGCTTTCTTCCTCACCCCCAAAATTCCTACATTTTCATGTGCTGGTGTAAATGTCTCTCAAAAGCCACAATCAAGTCTGTTTCTACCACCAACTCTAGTCGCATGTTCAGGGCATCTACCACTGTGTGTGTGTGTGTATGTATGTTTTTATTTATATACATGTGTGTGTATGTATATGTATATATGTTGCCTCACACAGCTACCCCTCTCACTTTAGATTTATGGCCTCCTTTATTACTTATATGACATATTGAATGTGTGTGTCTCTGTCTCTGTCTCTATCTCTCTCTCCCTCTCTATCTCCCTCCCTCCCTATCTCCCTCCCTCCCTTCCTCTCTCTCTCCCTCCCTCCCTCTACCTCTGTCTCTACTTCTCTCTCTACCTCTCCATCTTTATCTATCTATCCATCCCATAGGATGATGATGGTTCCTTTCAGTCAGTTAGTGGGGTGGTACCCCATTCCTCAGAAAGGAACAGCGTGTGCATGAGTGGATTTAAGGTGAGTAGGGGGTTACACAGGTCCAGACCCACCCTCTCAAGTCAAGTCGTTTATTGTCATTTCGACCATAAGCTGCTGGTACAGTACACAGTAAAAACAAAACAACGTTCCTCCAGGATGCTGGTGCTACATGAAACAACACAAAACTACACTAGACCGTGTGAGGCAGCACAAGGCTACACTACTACGTAAAGCAACATAAAAACTGTACTAGACTACAGACCTGCACAGGACTACAAGAAGTGCACAAAACAGTGCAGGGCAGTACAATGATTAATAAACAAGACAATAGGCACAGTGGAGGACAAATTACAATATAATAATAAATGATGTAGATGTCAGTCTAGTCTCTGGGTATTGAGGAGTCTGATGGCTTGGGGCAAGAAACTTGCACAGTGTGATCGTGAGAGCCTGAATGATTTGATACTTTTTGCCAGATGGCAGGAGGGAGAAGAGTTTGTGTAAGGGGTGCGTGGGATCCTTCACAATACTGTTAGCTTTGCGGGTGCAGCGTGTGGTGTAAATGTCTCGACATCCCCTCCCGGATCCAGTGGCATGGTGGGGTCCAAGACGGCTGGAGGAAGTTCTGTTGCAGTGAATGGCCAGACCAAGCTTCAATGCAAGGGATGCCCTTTCCGCGCTTCACAGCACGTGTCTGCTAGATGGCCGTTGACCCAACGAGAGGGTTCATCCACCCTTTGACAGGTCTTGTTTATCGTCCTGCAGGGTTTCTAGCCACCCTCCTCCCCAGGCAAGCCTGGTGGGAGAGCCGGTTTAGTCGCCGACCACCCGACCATGCGACAGGTAGTACTGGGTCACATGGTACCAGTAGCACTCAGACAAGTGACCTGACCAGAATTCACCTGAATGTCTAAACTATATGTGACTCTCATAATTTTATAAATTTCTAAAAGGTGTCCCTCTTTGTCTCCAGGGCAAACAATCTAAGTTGTTCAACCTTTTCTTATAGCTCTCTAACCCTGGTGGGCCTCTTCTGCATCCTCTCCAAAGCCTCCACATCCTTTCTGTAATGGAGCAACCAGAACTGCATGCAGTCCTCAAAAAACTCAAGCAAAGTTTATACAGCTGCAACATGATTTCTTAACACTCATTCCCAATGCCCTAACTTACAGTCAAGAATGCTGCCTTTACCACCTTATCTACTTGTGTTGCAGCTTTCAGAGTGATATGGACTTGAAATCAAGATTCCTCTGTGCACCAGCACTTCGAAATCCCTCCCAAAGAGCAATACCCTCATTGTCGATTAACTGGACTTTGAAAATTCACACTTGTTCCTCAATCATACTTTATTTACAGTGTCTTGAAGAATTATTCATCCCCCAGCCCTTTGTTCACATAAGTAAGTATTACAGCTGCGGATTTTAACCAACTTAATTGGGAATTTTTATTTGCGATTTACATGCTCCATTTTTCACAGTAGAGCCCCAAAAATGGGGAAAATTGTAAAGCATGAAAAAACTAAAAATTCAAAAGCTGAAATGTTAGCAGTTCAAAAGTATTCAACCCCCTTTACTCAGTAATTAGTTGAACCGCCTCCCGCAGCTATTACAGCCAGTAGTCTTTGATCGAGTCTTTTAGCTTTGAGCAAAATTTGCCCATTCCTCCTTGCAAAATTGCCCAAGTTGTTTCAGGTTAGTTGGGGAGCACTGGTGGACAGCAATCTTGAGATCTTTGGAATACAGGAAAAAACTAGAGCATCTAGAGGAAATCCACATGGTCACGAATTGAACCCTGGTTGCTAGCACTGTGAAGTGCTACGCCAGCATGACACCCCACTATCTAATGATCTGGCAAACATGAAATGTGTGTCATCAATGTAGTGAAATACATAAAATTGCTATAAGTTACATCAAGAAATGTATAAAAAATAAATAGTGCAAAAAGAGATCAAAATAATGAGGTAATGTTCATGAGTTGATAGACCGTTCAGGAATCTGATGGCAGAGGGGAGGAAGCTGTTCCTAAAACATTGAGTGTAGGTCTTCCGGCTCCTGTACCACCTCCTTGATGGCAGGAATGAGAAAAGACCATGTTCTGGGTGATGGGGGTCCTGTAATCACTATGTACATCAATATTTCCCAATCTATCATCCTTCCGATAGTATCTTGCCTTTATGTTTTTTTTCTCCCAAAGTGGATAAGCCATGGTTATAAGCACAAGAAATTTTGCAAATACTGGAAATCCAAAGTGACACACAAAATGCTGGAGGAACTCGATAGGTTAGGCAGCATCTATGGAAATGAATAAACAGTTAATGCTTTGGACCGAGGTGCTTCTTCAGGACTGGAAAGGAAGGGGAAAGATGACAGACTAAAAAGGAGGGGGGAGAGGAGGGATAGCTAGGAGGTGATGGGTGAATCCAGGTGAGTGGGAAAGGTAAAAGGGTTGTAGAGGAAGGAATCTGCTAGGAGAGGAGAGTGGATCATTGGAGAAAGGGATGGAGCAGAGGGAAATGATGGGCAGGTAAGAAAATGTAAGGGGCCGCTAGTGGGGAATAGAAGAAGAGGGGAGTCGGAGAGAATATTTTTACCAGAAGGAGAAATCAATATTCATGCCACCAAGTTGGAGGCTACCCAGATGGAATACTTCTTCATCCTGAGGGTAGCCTCATTGTGGCACAAGAGGAGGCCATGGACCAACTTGCCAGAATGGAAATCAGAATTAAAATATTTGGCCACCAGTAAGGTCTGCTTTTGGCGGATGGAGTGGGGGCCCACAGTTACCCTTGCTAGACTCTATCTGCCATGTATTTGTCGATATTAACTGAAATCCGCAGTGATATAAAATTCACCACTGTCTCTAGTGTGTCAGACTACTTTACAGCCAACCGAGGAAAGGAAATATCTGTGTCCTGTTATCACATCTTGTACAAGAGCACATTATTGTCCCTGCTACTGATACAAGGTTGACTGAGAGTGTTTTCTCTCTCCCTTTCAATTGGGTCACATTTAGCACCCTTCAATCTGCAGAAGCAGTTTCAGAGATCTACAGAATTTTCAAAGCTGACAACCAGTGCCTTCATTGTTTCCATGGTTACCTTTTTGAGTATGCTAGAATTCAGATCAGAATTTGGAGATTTACCAGTGTTCGGGTACATTAATATTGCCAACACCTTTTTTTTAACTGACTGATTTCTTTTTAATCATTTGCCTTATTCGATTCTTAGAAAATTCCTTTCCTCATTTGGCTGAAGATTAGTCTGGCACACAAGAGGCAATTGTGAACTTTATAGTTGATCGCTGCCTTTGTTAATTACCTTTATCTTCCTTCTGTTTAGCGTGGGACAAGTGATTTCATGCATTAACCGAGTGAAGTAACGACACTCAGTAACCACTGAGTGTACGTCTGTGGTCTTTTGCCGCTGCAGCCCATCCATTTCAAGCTTTGACATGTTGTATGTTCAGAGATGCTCTTCTACACAACACTTGTAATTTGAGTTACTGTTGCCTTCCTGTCAGCTTGAACCAATCAGGTCATTCTTCTCTCCTTAACAAGGCGTCTTTGCCCACAGAACTGCCACTCACTGTAAGACTTTTGTTTCTCACACCATTTCTGTAAACTCTAGAGACTGTTGTGCATGAAAGTCCCAGATCAGCTGTTTCTGAGATATTCAAACCACCCCGTCTGGCACCAACAATCATTTTCCATGATCAAAGACACCCATTCTCATGTTTGGGCTGAACAACTTGACCATGCCTGCATGCTTTTATGCATTGAGCCGCGGCCACGTTTGGCAGGCAAGATATTTGCATTAACCAGCAGGTGTGCAGGTCACTGTGTGTATAATCTGGAGTTTGCAGATTGATATCTGATGTTAGACTAATCTTGGTTTCGGGGTCAGGGTGACTGTTTTAACTGTTTCTCATTTATCCTGTAAATTCCATCCTTGCAGAAAGCGTGTTGAAGGTAGACGAAGGATTGTAGCAAGGCAGAGAAGAGAACTGATGTGACGAATCATCATTACTTGACCCCAGTCTTTACTGTGACTGAGCCAGTCCTGTGTCTCTGTATTCCAGATCTGTGAGAAACATGGCTCGTGTGTTATCAGATGATAGATGTAGAATGATAATGAATTCTGAGAACAACCGAATTTGGGAAGTGCTCTCCACGATCCCCTTCAATTGTCAAAGTCAAAGGATTTTGTGAGGTTGAGAAAACCCATGTAAAATGGCCGATGCTTATTCTGACCTTGCCATGCACTCAAGGTCATTGTCTATTGTATCACTTGATGGGCAGCATTCATATTGCTCCTTTGGATACAGATCTTCAGCTTCCAAGCAGTTTTAGCTGAGTAGGATCCTTGCAGTAGTTTTCTATGCGCCAGAGAACAAGAAGACCTGATCATATCACCACCAACTGCCACCCTGCTCTTAGTTGCCACAATCACATTCCATCCTTGAAGGTGGCTAACATTGTGGAAAATCTTCAGATCCCCTGACACTCCTCTGACCAGATTAGTCAGTTGAGTGAGATCATGAGTTCATGCTCTATTTTGGGGCCTAAGCAAAGGATTTTTCTGCCCCCGAGGGCTTGTTCCACTACTGTTGGGCAGTCTTCCTTTTCTTTTTCAATATTTTTATTAATTTCTTACATAAAAGAATACAGAGTACAGTAGAATATATAACATATATCGATTACAATATATTGAACTCACAGATGAAGTGTAATTACCCATATCCATATAAATTAAATTTAAACATAATATTGAAAAGAGATCATTTTATCATACAAAAAATCTAAACCCACTACCAGAGAAAAAACAGCTATTTCGTTAAAAAAAAGGAAAAAAATCCTTAACATATAGTAAGACATATTATTAGCCAACATCTGTGCTTAACAGCAAATCAAGGATTTTGAAAGTAATTCAAAAAAGGTCCCCACAATGTTAAAAAAATCTTGTCTAGGTTCAGAAATTGAACAGCAAATCTTCTCTAAATTTAAGCATGACATAACATCATGAAACCAATGAGTATGAGTAGGCAGAGTAGCATCCTTCCACTTAAGCAACAATGCCCTCCTGGCTATAAGAGAAATAAAGGCCAAAACATGCAGATCATGTCTCTCCAAAATAATATCATTTCCTCCAACAATGCCAAGTAAGGCAGTCAAAGGATTAGGTTTAAAATTTACTTTAAAAAGCACCGAAAAAGTTTGAAGTATTTCCTTCCAATATTTTTCAAGGCTCGGACAAGTCCAAAACATATGGATTAGTGAAGCTTCTCCATTATTACATCTATCACAATAGGGAGATATATCCGAATAAAAACAAGACAGCTTATCTTTAGGCATGAGGGCCCTATGAACCACTTTAAATTGTAAAAGGGAATGACAGGCACATAATGATGAAGTATTAACCAACTTAAAAATTTCATTCCAAGTGTCCTCAGCAATTGAAATCTGTAAATCTTGTTCCCAAAGATTTTTAATTTTATCTAAAGGAATATTTCTCATTCCCAACAACGTACCATATATATTAGATATAGATGCATTATGGAAGAGTTTCAAATAAAAAATTATATCAAATAAATTTTTATCTGGACTTTTAGGAAATGTAGGTAGTTGAGAACGCAAGAAGTCTCTAATTTGTAAATATCGAAAAAAGTGAGTTCTCAGTAGGCTATACTTAACTGACAGTTGTTCAGATGAAGAGAGACTATCTCCAACAAACAAATCATGAAAACATTTAATACCCAATCTATTCCACTCCTTAAAAACTACATCAGACATAGAAGGTTTAAAAAAATAGACAAAATGGGACTGGAAAGTGAAAAATTGTTGGTCAGTCTTTACAACCTCTTGCTGGGTCACGGCAGCAGTGAGATTACATCTTGGCAGATGGATACAGACCTCTTTATGTCTATTGTGACCCGCTTTGTGGGTGAACATGTTCCTCCCGACTTTATAGGCTTTGGTTCAAAAACAACTATTTAATTCATTACCTTGAAATTCATTTCAGTTCATCTAAAAGCATGATTATAATTACTAGTTATAGATCAGCATTTATTCAGAAACATCGCAGCAGCATCATCATCATTATTATGTGCTGTGATCACTGTCTCCCTAGGGTTTCTTTATCTTAAGCTCTCTAATCAAATCTAGTTTATTACACAACACCCGATCCAGAATTGCTTTTCCCCAGTGGCCTCAATGATGACATCATCATTATGTGCCATGTCATATGACGTGGGCGATCACGGTCTCATGACCATGATTGTTCTTCGCAAATGTCTCTACAGAAGTCGTTTGCCATTGCCTTCTTCTGGGCAGTGTCGTTACAAGACAGGTGACCCCAGTCATTATTAATGCTCTTCAGAGATTGCCTGCCTGGTGCCAGTGGTCGCATAACCAGTACTTGTGATATGCACCAGCTGCTCATACGAGCATTCACCACCAGCTCTCATGGTTTCATGTGACCTTGATCGGGGGACTGAATAGATGCTACACCTTGCCCAAGGGTGACCTGCAGGTTAGCGGAGGGAAGGAGCACCTTACACCTCCTTTGGTAGAAACAAATCGCCACCCCACCACCCACAGATACAACCCAGCCAGCAAAAAAGAAAAAAATAAACTCTTAAATCTGAATCTGATCCACGGTCCTTTTGCTAATGTTTCTATTTTTGGAGTGTGGGATTACTTATTTATGTATTCCACAGTTAATTACATTTCAAACAAGTAGTTACATTTGACATATTCAAGCCACATAGCAGGAAGAACAAATAAACCATGGGCTCTCAGTATAAACTAAAGGTGATTCCGATAAATTCAATTATTTTTGATTTTTTTTCCAGTATGTTCTTATTTGATATATTTTCAGATTCAGACCTTCACCAACACATTCTATTTTATTCCATTTCATTCATTTTAGGAAAATTGTAACTAAAACCAAAGCAGCAGAGGTATTAATTCTGCATTATAGTCAACAAATTTAAAAAATTAAAGGTAAGGAAACTCAGTGGGCAGCTTTGTCATGCTTAACTTCAAGCTTAGCTTCAGGTGGGATCAATATCCTGGGTAATTTATAGAGGAAAGCATGAAATAAACTGGAATAATCTTCTGCTGTGTTTTTCAAAGTGCCAACGTTTAAAACCCAGCAAACTGACATTGTGGTTCTAGCCAATTCCCAAGACCCACACTTCAGGAATAGACTTTGCAACAATCCATGAGCACTATTATAACAGCAGCCAGTTAAAACCAGCTGCAGAAAAGCTGTGTTGGGAGTCATTTGCACTGACTTCCCTCCAAGGGTAATTTAAAACTAGACAAGGTGGAACTGCTAAATAAGTAGATCTTCTCAGAGGGAAATTAGTCACTGTGCAATTAATTTTGTCTTGATTTGATTCAATTCTCGCCTATTTATTACTGCATAATTATTCTAACCTTTTTTAATTAGCATTAAATCGCTCAAATGAGTATGCTTCCTGGCATTTTTTTTCTCTTTCCTTGCTTTGATCACAGATCTGCTTTTGCATTCAGCCTTCATGCTGGTTATGAAATTCAAACTTCCTAAATAATTTCACTAGAGCTTTAAAATCATCCTGAATTAAACCATTTGGAAATGGTCTGTTAGCAAGTGTTAAGAAGAGAGGGAATATAATATTTACTATTTCTCACCATTTACAGTATCCTTGTATTTTCGTTTGATATGGAAGATTAGTGAATCAGTGAAATCATGTAATTAGGTACAAAACCACACAGTCTTCTTCCATTTCAGAGAACTGCGGTGTGATGTCCTTTACATTGGAGGCACCACCTAGTCTGCCACACATGCTGAAATCTGGAGCAAAAAATAGAACTGTTTGAAGGACTCAGCAGGTCAGGCAGCATCTGTGTGGAGGAAAATGGTCAGTCAACATTTCGGGTTGAGACCCTTTGTCTGAATTCCTTGATCAGACTCTTCAGTTAATGGCGGGGTCCAAGGCTTAAAAAAGATTGGGAATTCCTGATACCATCTTTACCCCGTCATAACTCCAGTTCCATCAACCTAATTGACTCCTGAATATCATCTGGTTAAAAGGTTGGCACCACGTCGTGAGCTGAAGGGCCTGTACTATATTCTGTGAAAAGGCCTAACAAATCCTTTCCAGAATTTTATACTTCTTTATATCAATCAGAATTTCCTGATGACCCCACTATAATGCATGAATTTTTTAAAAAATTGAATATTCCAAAATTACCACCCAATGAACGTTTAAAACTAGAGGTACCTATTACGGTAGAAGAATTAAAGAATGCTATTTCCTCGATGAATTCAGGTAAAGCACCTGGTCCAGATGGTTATACAGTAGGATTTTTAAAATCCTTTTCTACCATACTTTCTCCTTGGTTATGTAGAATCTTTAAGGATGCAGTATTTATAGGTAAATTACCACAATCTTTTTATCAAGCTTCTATTTCCCTAATTCTTAAAAAAGATAAGGATCCTACTGAATGTGCATCTTATAGGCCTGTATCTTTGCTGAATTTGGATTCTAAGATTTTTTCTAAAATATCGGCAGCGAGACTGGAGAATGTATTGCCTCAAGTTATTTCTGTTGATCAGACTGGATTTATTAAAAATCGTTACTCCTTCTTTAATATTAGGAGATTAATGAATATTGTTTATACTTCTTCACCTAGAATTCCAGAATGTGTCATTTCATTGGACGCCAAGAATGCTTTTGATGGAGGCGAATGGACATAATTGTTTAATACGCTTGAGAAATTTAATTTTAGTCCGATATTTATATCTTGGATTAAATTGATATACCTAACAAATCTCGCAGCCATGTTATTATTAAAACAGAAAGAATAAGACTAAATGGGCAACCGAGCATCAGCCAAAGTACAAAATCCAAAGAGGACAATATCACCACCAGACCAGATAACCTTGAAAAATTCTCCCGGTATTCTCCCAATTCCCTCAAGGAGTGGTGTATAAATTAGGACAGCTGTCCTATAGACTAGTCAATCTACACCTGACAGAGTTGTCTTCAAAGGATGATGCCTTATAGACAATTTGACAGATTCCTTCATCTCAGTCCCTGGGTCTGACCTGTTTCATCAGCAAGACAGATGTGCTCGGTTTAACCTCAGAATCAGAATCAGGTTTAATATCGTTGGCATACATCGTGAAATTTGTTGTTATGTGGCAGCGGTATATTGCAATACATAATAAAAATGCTAAGTACAGTAAGAAATATATATAATTAAAGTTAAATTAAATAAATAGTGAAAAAGGGGGAAAAATAGTGTGGTAGCATTCATGGGTTCAATGTCCATTCAGAAATCTGATGGCAGAAGAGAAGAAGCTGTTCCTGAATCGTTGGGTGTGTGCCTTCAGGCTCCTAATGATGACAATCCCGATTCTGATGCAGATCAACCGGGTAACGTAACTGGACAGGAACCTTGACAGTGAATTCAGATGGCAGACTGGAGCCGGGATGAATTTGGTACAACAAGAAAAACGTTGACCTTGTTGGGTCCTGGGTCCAACTTACTTCCATTCTATTCAAAGGAGATCCTTGAGCAAATTCACTGAAACAAAACTAGCAAGTTGAAATCATGCTGTGATATTTAATGTGTGCCCACGTAACTGTTTGCCTAAATGTTAATGATTACTGCACCACACATAATTGAAGTGTCCAATTCATTAATAACCCAGATAGGTCAATTCTTTTGATTTGATTATGCAGGAGCAGGATGTATTAATTAAATTCTTGAGAACAAGGAGACAGATCTGCTTGTAATTCTTCTGTGTACAGAGTCTGACCAAATTTGTCAAGCGGATATCTCTCTACAAAGTCTAATGACTGGCGCAAGTCAGCAAATCTGAGCTCCTGCATTTTAATACAAGCAGGACTCGTTGTGAGTCCCTGATGAAGGGTCTCAAACGGAATTATCAGCTCTTTATTCCTCTCCACAGATGCTGCCTGACCGGCTGAGTTCCCCCAACATTTTATGTGTATCATTCTAGATGGTGTCTTTGGTCACGTGGATATGCACCTACCATTGGCTGCTGATACTAGCCGATTTGGGGCAGCAGGGTGCCGTAACGCTTCACAGCACCAGCGATCCAAGTTCAATTCCTGCCGCCATCCGTAAGGAGTATGTACGTTCTTCCTGTGACCGCGTGGATTTCCTCCGGGTGCTCTGGTGTCCTCCCACATTCCAAAGACATACAGGTTAGTAGGTTAATTAGTGTAATTGGGTGGTACTGCCTCACTGGGCCAGAAGGACCTGTTACCGTGCTGTATCTCAGGGTATAATTCCAAAATCTGACTCATCAGGGACTCATTATATGCTTATCTTTTATTTATGGCAATCCATGTGGTGTTTCTTAAAAGCAAATCCCAGCTCAGAACAAAGCTCCTGACTGATAAGGTCAAGGAACTGGAACTGGAGCTGGATGCAGTCAGGACCATGTGGGAGGCTGAAAACCTCACAGATGAGTCTTTTACTGAACACAAAATACTCTGCAGATGCTGGGGTCAAAGCTACACTCACAACACGCTAGAGGAACTCAGCAGGTTGGGCAGCATCCGTGGAAATGATCAGTCAGGGGTTCCGGCCCGAAACGTTGACTGATCGTTTCCACAGATGCTGCCCGACCTGCTGAGTTCCTCCAGCGTGTTGTGAGTGTTGCTGAGTCTTTTACTGAAGTGGTCACACTCAGAGTGCAGGCTTCTGACAGTAGATAATGACTACCAAAAGAAGGTAAGGGAGTGAGCAGTCAGTGCAGGGTTCCCCTCTGGCCATTACCCTCAACAACAAGTATACCCCTTTAGATATGCTGGGGGAAGGTGACCTATTGGGGCACAGCAACAGCAGCCAGACCAGTGGCACTGTGGCTGACTTTGAGGCTCAGTGGGGAAGGGTAAAGTCAGACAGAGGGTTAGTGATAGTAGGAGACTCGTTAGGTAGGGGGATGGACAGTAGATTCTGTGGCCACAAAGGAGAAGCCAGGATGGAGTGTTACCTTCCAGGTGCTGTGGTCTAGGATGTCTCAGAGCGACTGCAGAAGATTCTGAAGAGCAGCCAGAGGTCATGGTGCACATAGATAGAAGGAAGGAAGAGGCCCTGCGCAGTGAGTGTGGGGGTTTATGTTAAAGACTGAAGAGCAGGATCTCCAAGGTAGCAACTCCTGGGATGGCTATGGAAGAAAGACGAGAGGGAGGAGCACCAGAGAGAGGTGACGGGCAGGCAAGGAGGTAAAATGTGGGAGGGAAAACGAGATAGGGAATAGTGAAGGGGGGTATCAAAGATTATGGGGAGGAGCCAGGAGAATGGGGCTGAGAGTGATCTTCAACCAGCCATGATGGAAAGGCAGAGCGCTCTCAATGGGCCGAGTGGCTGAATTCTACTCCTATCTCCTATGGTCTAAAGTCATATTTTGAAGTCAATGCTCAAATTACTTTCTAATACTACACGATGTTATAAGACCATAAGACATAGGAGCAGAATTAGGCCATTTGGCCCATCAAGTCTACTCCACCATTCAATCATGGCTGATCCTTTTCTCCCTTCCTCAGCCCCACTCCCCGGTCTTCCCCGTGTAACATTTGATGCAGTGTCCAGTCAAGAACCTATCAAGCTCTTCCTTAAATATACCCAATGACCTGGCCTCCACAGCTGCCTGTGGTAATAAATTCCATAAATTCACCACCCTCTGGCTAAAGAAATTTCTCCATATCTCTGTTTCAAATGGACGCCCCTCTATCTTGAGGCTGTGCCCTCTTGGCCTAGACTCCCCCATCATGGGAAACATCCTTTCCACATCTACTCTGTCTAGGGCTTTCAACATTTGAAAGATTTCCATGAGATTCCCCCTCATCCCTCTAAATTCCACTCAAGGTGAGGCCTCACCAGTGCCTTATAAAGCCTCAGCATCACATCCCTGAACTTGTATTCTAGACCTCCTGAAATGAATGCCAACATTGCATTTGCCTTACTCACCACCAACTCTACCTGCAAGTTAATCTTTAAGGAGTTCTGCGCAAGGTTATGTTATATTCATTTTAATAAAACATCACTTGTCACATTTTGTGGCTTCAGGGTGAATCATCTCATGTCTATTGGCTAATTACATGCCTGCTAAATGTTCGACCTGCATCATTTCAATACTCTAATGCTTAGTGCCTACAACTGTTATATTATACTAGCAGATTACACAGGATGATGCTAGATCTCACTTACAGCTTTTTTAAAAAAGGAGGGAGAGAGAAACCAGGGAATTATAGACCCGTTAGCTTGACATCGGTGGTGGGGAAAATGCTAGAGTCAGTTATCAAAGATGTTATAACAGCACATTTGGAAAGCGGTGAAATCATCGGACAAAGTCAGCATGGATTTGTGAAAGGAAAATCATGTCTGACGAATCTCATAGAATTTTTTGAGGATGTAACTAGTAGAGTAGATAGGGGAGAACCAGTGGATGTGGTATATTTGGATTTTCAAAAGGCTTTTGACAAGGCCCCACACAGGAGAATAGTGTGCAAACTTAAAGCACACGGTATTGGGGGTATGGTATTGATGCGGATAGAGAATTGGTTGGCAGACAGGAAGCAAAGAGTGGGAATAAACGGGACCTTTTCAGAATGGCAGGCAGTGACTAGTGGGGTACCGCAAGGCTCAGTGCTGGGACCCCAGTTGTTTACCATATGTATTAATAACTTAGACGAGTGAATTAAATGCAGCATCTCCAAGTTTGCGGATGACACGAAGCTGGGCGGTAGTATTAGCTGTGAGGAGGATGCTAGGAGGATCCTAAGAGGATGCGGGGTGACTTGGATAGGTTAGGTGAGTGGGCAAATTCATGGCAGATGCAATTTAATGTGGATAAATGTGAGGTTATCCACTTTGGTGGCAAAAACAGGAAAACAGATTATTATCTGAATGGTGGCCGATTAGGAAAAGAGGAGGTGCAATAAGACCTGGGTGTCATTGTACACCAGTCATTGAAAGTGGGCATGCAGGTACAGCAGGTGGTGAAAAAGGCGAATGATATGCTGACATTCATAGCAAGAGGATTCAAGTACAGGAGCAGGGAGGTACTACTGCAGTTGTACAAAGCCTTGGTGAGACCACACCTGGAGTATTGTGTGCAGTTTTGGTCCCCTAATCTGAGGAAAGACATTCTTGCCATAGAGGGAGTACAAAGAAGGTTCACCAGATTGATTCCTGGGATGGCAGGACTTTCATATGATGAAAGACTGGATCGACTAGGCTTATACTCGCTGGAATTTAGAAGATTGAGGGGGGATCTTATTGAAACGAATAAAATTCTAAAGGGATTGGACAGGCTAGATGCAGGAAGATTGTTCCCGATGTTGGGGAAGTCCAAAACGAGGGGTCACTGTTTGAGGATAAAGGGGAAGCCTTTTAGGACTGAGATGAGGAAAACCTTCTTCACACAGAGAGTGGTGAATCTGTGGAATTCTCTGCCACAGGAAACAGTTGAGGCCAGTTCATTGGCTATATTTAAGAGGGAGTTAGGTATGGCCCTTGTGGCTAAAGGGATCAGGGGGTATGGAGAGAAGGCTGGTACAGAGTTCTGAGTTGGATGATCAGCCATGATCATACTGAATGGCGGTGCAGGCTCGAAGGGTCGAATGGCCTACTCCTGCACCTATTTTCTATGTTTCTATGTATGACTATGGAATTAAATTTACCAGCACTCCTCTCCTATCAGTGGTGTTTCACTCTTTAGAGACTTGATAGTCACAATAGTGAAAAGAATTACCTTTAGCTTCTGTTCATTATTAATTGGTACTCCACTTTGTGCATCTAAAATCTAACTCAGGAACTCTTTCAAATTGAAATTATGAAGTGCCCGAGAGATTGGTTATGGTTAGAATCAACTCCTGTCTGAGCAAGGACCTGGATCTGCTGCAATTCACCTATCAGCAGTCCGTTCTGCGGGACGTCCTGAAGCTCGGTACAGCCGATGTAAAGGAACTGGTGGGGAAAGACAAGAGTTTAGGGGCTTAGGGACTTTTATATATATATATAGATATATACACACACACATAAAGGCATCCGTTAGTCTTGCGAGACCATGGATCTGCGCCTGGATAGTCTACACTCTCCAGGGCGCAGGCCTGGGTAGGGTTGTATGGAAGACCAGCAGTTGCCCATGCTGCAAGTCTTCCCTCTCCACGACACCAATGTTGTCCAGGGGAAGGGCATTAGGACCCATACAGCCTGGCACCAGTGTCGTCGCAGAGCAATGTGTGATTAAGTACCTTGCTCAAGGACACAACACGTTCCCTCGGCTGGGGCTCGAACTCATGACCTTTAGGTCGCTAGTCCAATGCCTTAACCATGTGCCCACACACACACACACACACACACACACATATATATAGTTGTGTGTTCAATATTGAGTAAATTTGAGTAATTAACAAATTACATGACAGTTATTATTAAACCTGATTCTGATTCTAATATTGCAAATATATTGTTTGATTAAGCATCCATTATTGTTTATGTAATTCATTACAGGTTACATGTAAAAGTACGTGAATGGCATACGTCATCGTGACACCATGTCACACATGCTCACCTGACTTAAAGTAAAAACAAAAATAAGGCATGTATTCCTGGCTCCGTGTTTTTATTTTGATTAGTTTTTATGTTTATGTAAAGGAAGAAGCAGCGTGTATACACTCAGTGGACATTTTGTTAGGTACAAGAGGCACTTAATAAAATGGCCAATAAGTGTATGTTCATGGTCTTCTGCTTCAAAGTTTGACGTGTTGGCACCCTTCTGCACACCACCGTTGTAATGCACGATTATTTGAGTTACTGTTACCTTCCTGTCAGCTTGAACAAGTGTGCTCATTCTCTTCCGACCTCGCTCATTAACAAGGCATTTTGTCCCACAGAGCTGGCTATTTGTTTTAATTTTTTTCACCATGTTCTGTAAACTCTTCACGCACAAACCAGAGACTGGTGTGCGTGAAAAATCGCAGGAGATCAGCGTTTTCTGAGACACACAAACCATTCCATCTGGCACCAACAATCATTCCGTGGTCAAAGTCACTTTAATCACATTTCTTCCCCATTCTGATGCTTGTTCCGAACAGCAACTGAACTCCTTGACCATGTCTGCATGCTTTTATGCCTTGAGTTCCCGCGACATGATTAGCCCGATTAGATATTTTTATTAGCGACCAGGTATAACTAATGAAGTGGCCACTGAGTGTATTTATACCAAAGAAAAAAAGAAAGCAAAGCTTATTTTTGAGATAAAGGGAGGGATCTAGTTAGGATGGTTTATCCCCCATGTTCTTCTAGGAGCAAAACTCCTGCACCAACTCAACAATAGAAAAATCTTTCTCGAAGATTTTAAAAGGAAGTGATGATTATTATCTGTTGCCTGGTAAAGGCAAAAGTGCAGCTGCCGAAGCCTGCCTGGTCCATATTGTCTCTGCCAGTGAATATCATGTATCATGGACATGACCTAGTCCATCACAAGTAAAGCCCTCCCTCCCCACCATTGAGCACATCTGCACAGATCCCTGTTACAGGAAAGCAGCACCCATCAGCAGAGACCCCCACCATCCTGGCCATGCCCTTTTCATTGCTGCAGCCGTCATAAAGGAGGTACGTGAGCCTCAGGATCCACATCACCAGGTTCAGTAACAGTTATTGTCCCTCAACCATGAGGCTCTTGAACCAGATGAAATAGCTTTTCACACCAACACTGAACAGTTCCCACAACCTATGGACCCAATTTCAAGGAGTCTTCACCTCATGTTCTGGATATTTATTGCATGTTTATTTATTATTATTATTTTGGGGTTTTTTGTGGTGTTTCTTTGTATTTACTGCGGGTGCCTGCCAGAAAATGAACTTCAAGGTCCTATATGGTGACGTATACGTACTTTAATACTAAATTTACTTTGAACTTTCAACTTTATAACGGTGGGATGGAAACTGTCCTTCAGCTTGGTGGTACGTGCACTAATGCCTTTGAGTATTTTGCCCGATGGGAGAGGGGAGAAGAGGGAACATCCAGGGTGGGTGGGCTCTTCGATTATGCTGCCTGCTTTACTGAGCCATGCTGCTCATCACCACATTTGTGATCTCACTGAGGAGGGAATTCAACACGCGGAGCAGCATGCAGCCCAGTCTCCTGAGGCTTGCCAACGCTTTGCGTTTTTATTTCAGACTATCAGCAGTTTCTCTTGCACTTGAATGGCATTTAACATGAAGAGGTGAGAAACTAGCAGCAGTTGGACTGTTTTCAGCCACCTCTTCCTTCCTGAGGCAAACCGCACAGCAGAGCAGAGATTGAACAACCCCATAAATGGATCAGGGCTTCTTGCATTCGGATTCTCTGCAAATCAAAGTTGCAAATAAAATGTGTAAAGCGTGGCAGTCTGCAAGGTCAGGGGCTTAGAGGTTCCCAAGATGATGAATGAAGTAAAATACAGACAAGAAAATCTGCGGATGCTGGAAATCCAAGCAACACGCACAAAAGAGCAAGTGCAATTGTGAACATATTCCGCTACTACTAGGAGGTAGCATAGGCCCAGTGGACAAAGTGCCCTCCTTCTGCGTTGTAATAAGTAAAGAGATAATTATGCTGTTTTAGTCTCCAGTGATCTATTGATTCCCATGTTTAACTTTTCTCTGATCCTTGCAGGGATATTATTTTCCACTTGCCCAAATAACTATCCCATAAGATTCAAAACTTCTCCGTGGATTGTCACCTTGTCGTGGTAGAGAAGCTTGTGTGGTCCTGTGATCCCGAGAGCAATGCCGTCTGGAGCTATGCTCCTGGTAGGGTCACCCATGGCAGTAAAGTCGAGGGTGAGGTCCCTGACAACAATCCAGCCAAGACCTCAACGGTGGAACAGGCGGACAAAGTTACTTCGAACTCAGCGGCTGTGAAGGCCGATGAAGGCTGCAACAAATCCATCAGCTCCAACCGTCGTGGTTTCCATGCCATTGGAATCAGTTGGCTGATTTGTGAAGTATCGTGTGCTTCTTGGAGTGCAACATCAAGTACACATTAAACAAATACACGCACAGGCGTCTTCACTCTGTAGGCCACTTCAGAACGAATACCATCATCCTCGACCTCGAGGGATGGCCACAACAAAAACAAAGATTCAAAAACAGAGACAGAGTTGGGTATGTGCTGGTGGAACCAAATAAGGAAGGGTTGATGGGCAATGAAAACAGATGGGGGTTGATGAAGCGAGGCAATGGAGGGAGGGAGAGAGGGCTGGGAATGGTAAAGAAAGAGGGGAGACTCTAGATGGATGGGTGGGAGAGAGAAAGGAAGTGGGGAAGTGAGTTACTCAAAAATGGGAAATTCGATTGCCGTGCCTGTATGAGGTACTGTTCATGGAAAATTCACTGTGCAGTGGAGAAGGCCGAGGACCCTCGCGGCAGTGAAGGGACAGGAAGGGAACTGAAATGACACGCAGCGGGAAGCTCAGGGGTGCCAGTTGTGAGTGGGAAAGCACGCCATGGCAGAAATGCGTACACTTGCAATGTCCCTACCCACCCATCGAGCAGCACCCGCTCCCCCCGTGGCGGAGTCGGCAGGTGCCATGCTGGCATTGTCAACCACCTCAGAGCTCACGGAACTGGAATGGAAGGCAGTCACCCTCGTATTCAAGAGACTGCCGGAGAAGAGGATTTTCTGAATAAAAGATTTTAAAACCCAAATAAAAGCACAGTTATGGCCCATGTAAAATCCCGGCTGCCATAGTTATTTACCCATAATTACTCTCCTACAACATACAGGGGAATTTATATAAATAGAAGTTGTTCAAGGAAATGTGTAATCCCTGTTATTAAGTTTTCCAACTGAAAAAATGTTATTCATTTAAGTAGGAAGGTGTCACCTTGCCAACCAAATGTCACTAATGTGGGTGGGTTGTCATGGCAAAGGAGTCCAGATTTCCTAAAACTGCATATTACCAGTCGTTTGTTGCTACCTCCACAGCTAGAGAGAAAAAATGTTCAGCATTAACAGACTGCTTTTAAAAAGTAGCAAAAGATAGTAGAGGAAATTTTCTGGCTGCCATTCGTGTTGAAGCTAACTAAATACTTCAACGGCTGCAAAGTGAGTTTGTGCTTATAATGAGATCTTGGACAAGAGATTCTGCAGATGCTGGAAATCTCAAGCAAAGCACACAAAATGCTGGAGGAACTCAGCAGGTCAGGCAGCACCTGTGGAATAAATAAACATTGAACAGCTGTTGATTTTTCATCAGCCACCTCTTCAGCCTATCACCTCCTTGCTCCTCACATCATCCCCATCTCCCCTTCACCTGGTCTCACCTATCACCTCCTTGCTCCTCACATCATCCCCATCTCCCCTTCACCTGGTCTCACCTATCACCTCCTTGCTCCTCACATCATCCCCATCTCCCCCTCACCTGGTCTCACCTATCACCTCTCAACTCCTCACATCATCCCCGTCTCCCCTTCACCTGGTCTCACCTATCACCTCTCAACTCCTCACATCATCCCCATCTTCCCTTCACCTGGTCTCACCTATCACCTCTCAACTCCTCACATCATTCCCATCACCCCTTCACCTGGTCTCACCTATCACCTCTCAACTCCTCACATCATCCCCATCACCCCCTCACCTGGTCTCACCTATCACCTCCCAACTCCTCACATCATCCCCATCACCCCTTCACCTGGTCTCACCTATCACCTCCTTGCTCCTCACATCATCCCCATCTCCCCTTCACCTGGTCTCACCCATCACCTCCTTGCTCCTCACATCATCCCCATCTCCCCTTCACCTGGTCTCACCTATCACCTCCTTGCTCCTCACATCATCCCCATCACCCCTTCACCTGGTCTCACCTATCACCTCCCAACTCCTCACATCATCCCCATCACCTCTTCACCTGGTCTCACCTATCACCTCCTTGCTCCTCACATCATCCCCATCTCCCCTTCACCTGGTCTCACCTATCACCTCCTTGCTCCTCACATCATCCCCATCTCCCCTTCACCTGGTCTCACCTATCACCTCCTTGCTCCTCACATCATCCCCATCTCCCCCTCACCTGGTCTCACCTATCACCTCTCAACTCCTCACATCATCCCCATCTGCCCTTCACCTGGTCTCACCTATCACCTCTCAACTCCTCACATCATCCCCATCTCCCCTTCACCTGGTCTCACCTATCACCTCTCAACTCCTCACATCATCCCCATCACCCCTTCACCTGGTCTCACCTATCACCTCTCAACTCCTCACATCATCCCCATCACCCCTTCACCTGGTCTCACCTATCACCTCCTTGCTCCTCACATCATCCCCATCTCCCCCTCACCTGGTCTCACCTATCACCTCTCAACTCCTCACATCATCCCCATCTCCCCTTCACCTGGTCTCACCTATCACCTCTCAACTCCTCACATCATCCTCATCTCCCCTTCACCTGGTCTCACCTATCACCTCTCAACTCCTCACATCATCCCCATCACCCCCTCACCTGGTCTCACCTATCACCTCCCAACTCCTCACATCATCCCCATCACCCCTTCACCTGGTCTCACCTATCACCTCCTTGCTCCTTACATCATCCCCATCTCCCCTTCACCTGGTCTCACCTATCACCTCTCAACTCCTCACATCATCCCCATCTCCCCTTCACCTGGTCTCACCTATCACCTCCTTGCTCCTCACATCATCCTCATCTCCCCTTCACCTGGTCTCACCTATCACCTCTCAACTCCTCACATCATCCCCATCTCCCCTTCACCTGGTCTCACCTATCACCTCTCAACTCCTCACATCATCCCCATCTCCCCTTCACCTGGTCTCACCTATCACCTCCCAACTCCTCACATCATCCCCATCACCCCTTCACCTGGTCTCACCTATCACCTCCCAACTCCTCACATCATCCCCATCACCCCTTCACCTGGTCTCACCTATCACCTCCCAACTCCTCACATCATCCCCATCACTCCTTCACCTGGTCTCACCTATCACCTCCCAACTCCTCACATCATCCCCATCTCCCCCTCACCCAGTCTCACCTATCACCTGCCAGCATGTACTACTTCCCCTAACCCAGCGCCCCACCATCGCTTTCCTCTTCCGGCTTCTGCCCCGTACCTTTCTAGTACCAATGAAGGTTCTTGGCCCATTTCTTCGACTGTTTATTCTGCTTGACGGATGCTGCCTGCTGAGTTCCGCCAGCATTCTGTGTGTGTTGCTCAAAATTTCTAGCATCAAGAGAATCTCTTGTGTTTAAAAGTGCCAACCAAGTGGGTTATTTTGACCTGGACCATGGTGATCTTTTTTTAGTGTAGCAAGGCCATTTTGTGTGTGTTGCTAATGAGATCTTGTTTTGGATTCAGCCCAGGTAACAGGTAAAGGTGCTTCACCAGATGAATTCAATACTTAATGAACAGAGGGTCTTTTGTTATGAACAGAAAATGCCGGAAATGTTCAACAGGACAGGACACATCTGTGGGTAGAGAATTCCTCCTGCCACTGCTTATACGTTCTCCCCGTGGCTGCGTGGGTTTCCTCCAGGTGCTCCGGTTTCCTCCCACCGTCCACAAACGTACCGGTTGGAGGGTTCATTGGTCATTGTAAGCTGTCCCACAGTTAGGCAAGAATTAAATCAGGGAATTGCTGGGCACTATGGCTGAAAGGGCTGGAAGAGCCTATTCCACGCTGTATCTCAATCAATCAATCAATAAGTAAATAGACAGGTAAACAGATAGATAGATAGATAATGAGTGAATGGATGAAGTTAATGTTTCAGGTCACCAATAAAGGGCCCGTCAAACAATCTTTCAACTGAAATGTTAACCCATTATCTCTTCCCGCCAGTGCAACCTGACCCGCTCGGTGCATCCAGCATTTTCTGTTTTATTTTGGATTTCCAGCATCTGCAGATTTTTGATTCTGAGGGCAGTTTTGATGATTTCTCCTTCCTGTTATAATACATTTTTGATGCTGGTTGCTCTAACAGCAGCAACATTTATAGAGCAGCTGCAGAGGGAAAAAATCCCGAAGTGTTTTACACATTGCACTTTACTGCTGACTCAAAACATCCCATCTCACTTCATATGCCAGTGATAATAAGCCTGATTCCGATACTATTAGAACCATTTTAGATCAGTTCTTCTCTGTCTATTTGAATTAATTTGCTCACATTGAATAAAATATGTGCATAGACACCATCAGAACCCACTTCTCATTGTTTGATGTCATCAGAATCAGAATCAGGTTTAATATCACTGGCATCTGTTGTGAAATTTGCTAATTTTGTGGCAGCAGTCCAATGCAATTCATGATAATGGAGAGAAAAAGAAAACAGTATAATATATAAAATAATTCAACTATTTTATATATAATTTAAAGGCATCCGTTAGTCTTGCGAGACTATGGATCTGCGCCTGGAAAGTCTTCACTCTCCAGGGCGCAGGCCTGGACAAGGTCGTATGGAAGACCAGCAGTTGCCCATGCTGCAAGTCTCCCCTCTCCACGCCACCGATGTTATCTAAGGGAAGGGCATTAGGACCCATACAGCTTGGCACCGGTGTCGTTGCAGAGCAATGTGTGATTAAGTGCCTTGCTCAAGGACACAACACATGTTGCCTCAGCTGGGGCTCAAACTCACGACCTCCAGATCGCTAGTCCAATGCCTTGGCCACGTGCCCACACCATTAAGTATATATAAAATAGTTAAATTAAATAAGTAGTTTAAAAGATAGGAAATAAAAGGTAGTGAAGGAGTGTTCATGGGTTCAATGTCCATTTAGAAACTGGATGGCAGAAGGGAAGAAGCTGTTCCTGAATCATTGAGTGTGCACTTCCAGGCTTCTGTACCTCCTTTCTGATGGTAGCAGTGAGAAGAGGACATGTCCTGGGTGGTGGAGGTCCTTAATGATGGACATCATAGATCACTTCTTTTATAAGACCTTGGGTTTCTCTGCGGATTTCCAGAAATTGTCCTCCCCTGTACAGTCAGGTACTGAGTATTGTTTTTATCTAATCTTACTATTTTTGTGAAACTTATAACTAAGGTGCTTGGATCTTACTAAAACCCCACAGACCCAATATAATCCTGAAGTGTTTTACAGCAGTTTAAACGAAATGCAAACACTTTCACCAGGGACCTTACCGTTCTGCTTGTTACAGATGGAGTTTAAGCAAAGACAGGTGGAAGTTTTATCCCCGGATCTTTATACATTCATTCCACTATTTTTAGCAGCAGTTACCAATGTTATTTATTGGAGTTCTCTCCTAGCAACTTCAGTGTTAAGGCAACTACAGACAGTGATGAACAATACACACCTAAGTAGACCTGAACAGTGAAGATTTAGTATATTGTACCTCAGCAGGTACAAATCCCAATCTGCTGCATTTCCATTAGTTTGATAAACCTTATTGGGAATTCAGGCTTTAGGGAGTGATCATGGCTGTAAGGAGGTTTTTGACAAAACGTTTTTTCAATCACCCATCCCACATAAAAGCATCAGCAGAAAATCTTCCTTTCCCTATGAAATAAGATATCTGATCAAAACGCGCTGTGATGAGGGACTAGTGTATCCTAGGCATGGCCCTTCCGATATCTTCACTCACTGCCCCACCTCTGCAAAGAGTGAAGATGACCTCTTGTCAGGCAGAGCCTCTCAGCAAGAAGGCAAGGTTGCAAACAAAGCACAAAATGCACCGCACATTAAATTCACAAAACATTTTACACAGCCACGCACAGAGTGTCAGTACGTTCAGATATGGCCCAAGTGCGGAGAGAGAGAGAGAAAGAAAGAGACATTGAAGCAGGTCAATAGTTCACAGACTTTAATACGAACAGGATTTTAAGAAAAAAGAAAACAATAGACACTACACCAAACAGGGCTGTAAACTAAAGCTCTCAAATGGAAAACTAGATGCCAACACTGCGGCCAAAAGGAATATTTAAATATAAAATGAATACCGCAAGTCTTCAGCATCAGTCGACTCGATAGTCCATTTTCTCAGGCAAGGCCAAATGCAAGCAGGCAGCGTAATGTTGCTGTGCTTTCCTCAAGTATTGACAAGCGCTACAATGCAAATAAGGGAGTTACCAGAAGGCATCCGTTAGTCTTGTGAGACCATGGATCTGCACCTGGAAAGTCTTCACTCTCCAGGGCGCAGGCCTGGGCAAGTTTGTATGGAAGACTGGCAGTTGCCCATGCTGCAAGTCTCCCCTCTCCATGACACCGATGTTGTCCAAGGGAAGGGCATTAGGACCCATACAGCTTGGCACCAGTGTTGTCACAGAGCAATGTGTGATTAAGTGCCTTGCTCAAGGACACAACACGCTGCCTCGGCTGGGGCTTGAACTCACAACCTTCAGATCACTAGTCAAACGCCTTAACTACTTGGCCACGTGCCCACGCCAAGGGAGTTAAATACCACCATAAAGAAACCCTAATTAGTTGACACATGCATATTCACGAGCACAATTGCCAAATCTGATGCCGAATTGCCAAATCAAGACCATGGTTGTGACACCTAGAATACAACAGCATGGCATATTGAATTCAGAGTTTTGGAACCTGTTCAAAGTTACAAGGATATTTGGAAATTGCTGAAAGCATAAAATTTGCAATGATTGGCTCCACGTAAAATTCAGTTCAATGGCTAACACTGGTGACAAACAAGTGCACTTTTGGCTAAGTCAGAACACATCATTTCAGAAGACATATATACTCAGTGGCCAAGTTAGTAGGTAACTCCTGTACCTAATAAAGTGGCCACTGTATGTACGTTCATAGTCTTCTCCTGCCGTAGCCCATCCATTTCAAGGTTCAATGTGTTGTGTTTTCAGAGATGCTCCTCTGCACACCACTGTTGTAACATGTGGTTATTTGTGTTAATGTGAGCATCTTGTCAGTTTGAACCAGTCCGGCAAATCTCTCATTAGATTTTTAGATTTAGATTTAGATTCAACTTTATTGTCATTGTGCCAGGTACAGATACAAAGCCAATGACATGCATTTAGCATCTGACCAGAAATGCAAAGAATAGTGTTATTTACAAAATAACTGCGAATAAAAAAAGTGCTACAGCAGACAAATATAAAAGTACTGAGACAGTACAATACAGATGCAATACTGCTAAAGCCTGATTTATACTTCTGCGTTAACTGGACGCCGTAACCTATGCAAGTGGCCTACGTGTGTTGTGAGCATTTATACTTGTGCATTGGTGTGTCTGCGCCGCTGTGCAATTCGCGCACATCACGCATGTGCACTCACCTGCCTGTGCAAGGCTTCATGGTCATGGTAGTCTTTCTCAGGGTAAACAAGATGCGGGCATCTTTTTTCGTAAAAGCGAAATGTGTCCTCTTAATTTCGGAGGTCTCTAAAGCTTTGCATTGCAGCCAGAGTTCCTTCCCTGCCCTTCAGTCGCCCAATGGGAAGCGATTGCAGCGTAGGATAACATGCGATGCTACCAAGTGGACCAATCACAGTTCTTACTGTCTGCGTTGTCACAACGCGCGGTTACATTTTGGGAGAGGTGCACGTCGCAGCAACACAGGCTCTTGCACAGGGTTCCGCGTCGGCTTTGCGTAGGGTTTGCGGCGACGCAGTACCTACGGCAACGCATTGACGCAGAAGTATAAATCAGGCTTTAGCGCTGTGATGAGAGGTTCAGCAGTGTCACAGCCTCAGGGAAGAAGCTCTTCCTGTGCCTGCTGGTGCAGGGGTGGAGGCTCCTGTAGCGCCTACTGGATGGGAGGAGAGTAAAAAGTCCATAGTTAGGGCATTAACGAGGCATTTTCACCCACAGAACTGCCACTCACTGGATTTTTTTGTTTGTTTATCGCACCATTCTCAGTAAATTCTAAAGACTTCTGTGTGTGAAAATCCCAGGAGACCAACAATTTCTGAAATAATTAACCCACCCCATCAGGCACCAATGATCATTCCACGGCCAAAGTCACTTAGATCACACTTCTTCATTCTGATGTTCAGTCTGAACAACAACTGAATCTCTTGACCAAGTCGGCATGTTTTTATGCATTGAGTTGCTGCCACATGATTGGCTGATTAGATATTTGCTTTAATGAGTCGGTGTATAGGCGTACCTAATAAAGTGGCCACTGAGTGTGCCTTTTGGCTTATGGAATCTGGATTTGACTTCTTGGAATCGGGCAGTGCATTTCAACCACTGGGCTGCATTGACTCTTTTTACAGTTCATCCCACCAAACCGCTCATTCCCTGCAGCCCAGTAAGCATTTTCTCTTCAAGTATATATTTAACTTTCAAGTGTAAAATTATCTCAGTTATTACACAAAACCCTGAACAATCCACACATGAGTATGTTTTGACACATCATCAAATGGACATTTCATACAGGGTGGGACAGTAACGTAGCAACCAGCATAACACTAGCAAAGTGCCAGTGACCTGGGTTCATTTCCACTGCTCTGTAGGGAGTTTGTACATTCTCACCACGACCATATGAGTTTCTTCCGAGTGCTCTGATTTCCAGAATGAACTGCGTCTCTAAATAAAATAAATTCAATTCAGCCCTTTTGAAAGACCAAGATTGAGTGGACATGGAGAGGCTGTTTCCATTAGAGGGAGGGTCAAGGACCCAGAAGGCATGATCTCAAATTAAGCCCCTTTAAATCAGAGATGAGGAGGAATCTCTTTAGCCAGGATGTCGTGAATCTGTGGAATGCATTGCCACAGACAGCTGTGGGAGCCAAGACATTGGGTATATTTAAAGAGGAGGTTGATAGGTTCTTGCTTAGGAAGGCTGTCAAAGGTTATGGGGAGAAGACAGGAGAATGAGGTTGAGAGGGAACTTAAATCAGCCATGATGGAATGGCAAAGCATGATGGGCCGAATGGCCTTATTCTGCCCCAATGTCTTTTATGGCCTTTTACTTCAGATTTAGAACAAACAGTTTTTAAAGGAATTAAATAAATAAGTTATTTAACTTTTTCTTAAGCACAAGTTATGACGATTGGGGAAACACTATGGGAAAGGGTTCTGAGGTTTAATTCTGCTCCAATGTTCTATGGTCTCTGATTTTAAAATAGCTTATCATAAAATCCTTATGATGTAGAATGTATTGCCTTCAAAATCAATAATAATTTTCAAAGGGAATTAGATATAGACTTGAAAAGGAAAGACTAACAGAGTCAAGGGGAAAGGTCAGACATATGGAACTAATTAGCTAGTTCCATCAAAGAGCAATTCTGATTTTCTGAATGGTCTCTTTCTGTGCTCTCTGGTTCAATGAAGGGCCAGAGGATAGTTTCTACTTATTTGTAACCGTGCAGGAATTAAACAAATGTTGTTTCACAACTCACGGGTACCAACCCATATCCCTGATTTTGAGCCATGAAGAAAGAACATTTTATTTTAAGTTTGGAGGAAGTCTTGGTATATGGAAACAGGGGGAACCATAACAAAATACCTCAAAGGATGAAATGATGGGCAGTGGAAGAAGAGGATGAATTTTCTAGGGGCTTCACTTGCTCGTCCACCATAGCATCGGAAGAAGTGCTGGCTCTGCTGGTAAAAAAAAAGAAATCAAATCATAAGAAAGAGCGGTGAAATAAGGTCAGAAGGTGTTAAATCGTTGTGGGTAGATCTAAGGAACTGCAAGAGTAAGAAGACCCTGATGGGAGTTACAGTATTTACAGACTCCCAAACAATATAGAAAATGTACACCAATGGGGCAATGTTACAATAGTCATGGGGGATTTCGATATGCCGGTAGGGGGAGTTTGTGGAATGCCTATGAGATGGCTTTTTAGAGCAGCTCATACTTGAATCTGCTAGGGGATCAGCTATTCTCGACTGGGTGTTGTTCAATGAACCAGAAACGATTAGAGAGCTTAAGGTAAAGGAAGAGTTGGAAGAGAGTGATAATAATATATTAGAATTCACCCTGTAATTTGAGAGGGAGAAGCTAAAGTCAGATGTATCAATATTACAATGGAGTAAAGGGAAATACAGAGGTTGAGAGAGGAGCTGGCCAAAATTGATCGGGAAAGAACAGTGGCACAGATGGCAGCAGAGCAGCAATGGCTGGAATTTCTGGGAGCAATTCGGAAGGCACAGGATATAGACATCCCAAAGAGGAAGAAATATTCTAAAGGCAGGAGGAAAATCAACATAAAAGCCAAAGAGGAGGCATATAATAGAGCAAAAATTAGTGAAAAGTTAGGAGATTGAGGAGAATTTAAAACCAACAGAAGGCAACTAAAAAAGTCATTTGCAACACACACAAAATGCTGAAGGAACTCAGCAGATCAAGGCAGTATCTATGGAAAAGAGTAAACAGTCGTTATTTCAGCCTGAGAAACTTCATCAGGACTGGAAAGGAAGAGGAGAGGTCAGAGTAAGGCTTATTTTCAGAAAACATTGGATGTCCTTACTCCAGCTTCTCCTCGTCTCCTTGCAGATAATACGAAGATAGGTGGAGAGACAGGTAGCTTTGAAGAAGTAGAAAGGCCGCAGAATGTCTTGAACCATAGAACCATAGAACACTACAGCACAGAAAACAGGCCATTCGGCCCTTCTAGTCTGTGCCAAAACTTTATCCCGCTAGTCTCATTGACCTGCACCCAGTCCATAACCCTCCAGACATCTCCCATCCATGTACCTATCCAATTTATTCTCAAAGCTTAAGAGTGAGCCCGCATTTACCATGTCAGATGGCAGCTCGTTCCACACTCCCACCACTCTCTGAGTGAAGAAGTTCCCCCTAATATTCCCCCTAAACCTTTCCCCTTTCACCCTAAAGCCATGTCCTCTCGTATTTATCTGTCCTAATCTAAGTGGAAAGAGCCTACTCGCATTTACTCTGTAATGATTAGGAGGCAGGTTAGGAGAACAGGCAAAGAGGAGGCAAATGGAATACAGTATCGGTAAGCACTTTGACAGAAGAAAAAAATGATAGACTATTTTTTAAATGGAGGGAAAATTTGAAAATCTGAGGCCCAAAGGGACTGGGGAATCCTTGTGCATTTTTCCCTGAAGGTTAATTTGCAGGTTGAGACTGTGGTGAGGAGGGCAAATATAATGTTAGCATTCATTTCAAGAAGACTAGAATATAAAAGCAAATATGTAATGTTGAGGCTTCATAAAGCACTGGTGAGCATAAAGCTTGATAGAGTGTATGTGGAGAGAGTGTTTCCTATGGTGAGAGACAGAGGACGCAGCCTCAGAATAGAGAGCATCCTGTTATAACAGAGATGAGAAGGGATTACCTTAGCCAGGGAGTTGTGATTCTGTAGAATTTGTTGCCACAGGGGGCTGTGGAGGCCAAGTCATTTAGGCAGAGGTTGATAGATTCTTGATTGATCAGGGCATGATGGGACGTGGAGGGAAGGCCAGAGTTTGGGGCCGAGAGGGAAAATGAATCAGCATGATAAATGGTGGAGCAGACTCGATGGGCCAAATGGCCTAATTCTGCTCCTGTATCTTATGGACATAAAAAAAATTAAAATAAGAAGTTAGAATATGAAAAATAAATTTAAAAAAGAATGCAAAAAGAGGAATCATGAGGTAGTGCTCATGGGTTCATGGGCCATTCAAAAATCAGATAGCAGAGGGAAAGAAGTTGTTCCTGAATCATTGATGGTGTGGTTTCAGGCTCCTGTACCTTCTCCTCGACGGTAGTACTGAAGAGATAGCATGTCCTAGATGGTGAATCTCCTTAATGATAGATTAAGGAGCTTCTTCTCATTAATCAAATGAAGACTAGGAATGAAGAATAAACAAAGTAGATTTGTTCAAATAAACATTCATACCATGGTAGCATAGGGGTCAGTGAAATGCTATTACTGCTCCCAGTTCAATTCTGGCTCCATCTCTAAGGAAATTATATGTTCTCCCCGTGACCGCTTGGGTTTCCATCAGATGCTCTGATTTCTTCCCACAGTCCAAAGACGTGCCAGTTAATTGGCTAATCAGCCATTGTAAAGTGTCCTGTGATTGGGCTGGCGGTGCTGCGTGTTGTAGCTCACTGGGCCGGAAGGATCTGTTCCATACTGTATCTCTGAATAATATAAAATAGTGACCAAAAATTGTGTGGGAAATTAAAAGAAAAGCAACTATTGAAGTCCAAAACTGAAAGAGGATGGAGAAAAAGTGGGCGGAAGGAAAAAGGCCATTGGATAAAATATGAGAGAGAAAGGACGCAGAGCAACGTTGGCAAGAGAGGTGCCCGGGCAGGAGGAAGTGAAGATTTGACATGGAACTAAGCTGCAGAGGCCAGGAGAATCCTTGGTTTGATTCTGGCCTGCTGAGTTAGCTTATTTCAGCTGGCGATGAAGAGGTGACTGCAGCTGGTCTCAATACTCACCAGGATAAAGGAGAGACAACAAGCTCCTGATCCCTGGCCAAAAGTAGGAATCAAATGATAACACATTCTGGCTGAGCCGTAATGTTTTCCAGGAGAGTGAGAACGCCGTGCTGTTCAGAAAGGAAGGCTGTCTGCCTTAGTGAAATTTTGAGTGCTGATGCAAGTCTGGTGCTAAGACCCAGCCAGACACCGTGACATCAGGGGGAGAAAAAAAGAAACTCTGGAAAGCTGAATGCTGGAACTCAGCAAGTCATGCAACGTCTAAGGAATAAATAGTAAGTATTTCAGGCTGAGAATCGTCATGATGACAGTACAGCAATCTAAATGATAGATCTACAGTAGTTGGAGCTCTGCAAAGTAATGAGATACCTGGAAATTACAATTCCCAGAGGTAAAGCCAGGGAGAGATTTGAAAAGAAGGTGGAGAACATTAAAAATGAACCTTCAATAGCAGCAGGTCAGGCAGCATCTATAGTACTGTACAAAAGTCTGAGGCTCATACTGTACATAGAGTTAGGGTCATTAAGACTTTTGCACGGTACTGTGTTTGACGACATGGAGCGGAGTGCGAGTTAGTAAATCTGGCAGGAGCAGAGAATGTTGGGAACGGCGAGGGTGGGGTGCTGCGGGAGCGGTGTGGGACGGGTGGCAGAGAAGGAGCAGTGCCAGGGGTGGGGGAATGGCACAGGTGCAACCACACCCAGCCCTGAGACACCAGGCATTTAATTCCACACAATTGGTGTATTAATCATTACAGAATGCCTCTCAGATGCTACCCACTCCCTCCCCTCTCCCTTCTCCTTTGCCCAACCGTGATTCCCCTCTCCCTGACCCCTTCCCACTCTCAGTCCACAATAGAGACCCATATCAGAATCAGGTTTATCATCACCTACATATGTCGTGATTTTTTTTTGTGGCAGCAGTACAGTGCAATACATAAAATTACTACACTACCGTGTAAGAGTCTTAGGCACCCACCCTCGCTACTGTATATATACGTGCCTAAGACTATTGCACTCTACTGCATCGAGGGGAATAAACAGTCAACATTTCAGGCTGAGATCCTCCATCCTTTCCAATCCTGATGAAGTGCCTCAGACCAAAACATCGACTAATTACTCCTCTCTGTAGATGCTGCCTGACGTGTTGATCCTTCCAGCATTTTCTGTGTTGCTCAAGATTTCCAGCATCTACCAAACCTCTTCTGTCTGGAAAACTGAATCTGCGGTAGAACCTTATTCCCAGATGACTTCACTAGGAATATGCGTACAGTGCTGAAGCCAATGGAAGTGACTATCAGAAGTGAGTTACTATAGGCATTCATAACTCTGTGTCTGGTCAGCACAGATGGCCAAAGAGATTACTGCTACTTCAAATCACACCTGCCCCAGTGAGCTCACACCACCCAATTACACCCATGTAACCCATTGCACTACTAACTGGTTTAAGATGGCGCTGGTGAAGCATAGCAACAACTTGCTGGCAGCTAACAAAGCAGTCAAAACTATAAATTAATGTATTAATCACACTTTTTCTCAGATACGATCACTGCAATCAATAGCCTGTAACTTCTCTCTTGGAACTGAGCTTTTGAACAGAAGGTACAACCTGCCATTTTAGCGGTGTGAACCGATGCCTCTATGATGCTGGATGGTTGTGGCGTGGCACGTACAGACCGAGTCGAGGTAGCGGAGCCCAAGAGCGGGGAATGAGCCAGTGGGTGGCCATTGCTGGAGTGGACTTGGTGACGATTTGATGTGGTAGTGCTGAGGTGAGGCAGCGGAGCCCAGGCGTGGGCCCCAGTGTGAGGAAAGACCTAAAGTTTGACCAACTTAAGAACGGGATCAGTTGGAATTGGAAAGATCGGGTACAGGCCAAACTGAGGTGGCAGGGCCCAGATCTAAGAGTATCCAAGTGGCTGGGCCCAGGTCCCAGAGTGAGGATCGAAATGCGGTTTGGACAATTTAAGCGCCAGGCCAGATTGAAAGGGTCAGGGTGTTGAGGCCAGAAACGAGGGTCTGGCCGGCTGAGCTCACTGCTCTGTGAAGTTCATTTGTCTCTGCGCCGAACTGAGGCTGAGGCCTGCAACTAATGGGCTCCTGAATCGGCGGCAGTGATGACCGGCTTGGTGGCTATGGCCCCACTTTCAGGAACTTCATTTCGGAACGTGACTTGCTTATTTTTACTGTTTGTATGATTTGTTTTTTCTTCCGCACATTGGGTAGTTGACAGCCTTCTTTTTTTAAAATGAGTTCTGTTGTGTTTCTTCGCTTTGTGACCGCCTATAAGGAGACAAATCTCAAAGCTGTATATACTAGACATACTTTGATAGTAAATGTACTTTGAACTTTAACCAGCACATCTTTGGAATATGGGAGGAAACTGGAGCACTTGGCAGAAACCCACACACCCATGGGGGGAATGTGCAAATTCCTTACAGACAGCGGCAGAATTTAAACTGGATCATGGCACTGCAATTGCATTACTCTAACCACTATGCAACCATGCCACCAAAATATATTGCCGATCCTTCATCGTAATCAGATCTAAATGCCGGAACTCAGCACTCAACTGCATTTTGAGATCATCTTTAGAAGAAAGGCTATAAGAAGCTCCACAAGGGAAATAAATTATAATGAACTCCCTACTGGCAGATACTGTACTTCCCCAAAAAAATGAATGAATTAAAAAAAATCTTCTTCACTTAGCCCAAATCTCTATCGTAGTTATTAAATGATTATCATAATTAAAAACTTTCAATTGATTAAAATGTTTCCCTTGGTATTAATATAGTTAAAAACTTAACTAGGAGAGTCTCTCTGCATCCTGGTCATGGAGCCATTAAATAGCTATTTGTAACTTTTTCTTTTATCACCATGAGGGTTCATTTTCTCTGGAAAATCAATTTAAGCCTTTTGGCTGCAATTCTGTAACATAATTGCTGTCTTTAAGGTTCAAAGATTAACATGAAGTAATGAATGATTTCATCCATTTTCCAAAGACACAAGTTGACGATATTTAAAATTTATTATACTCCGACAACTTTTTGCAGAAGAGTAGATTGTGAGTTTAAATCTCTTTAGGAATGATTCAGTTACAGATTATATACACCTCAATGAGATTTTTTTTACTCTTTTCCTAGATGCTGCCTGGCCTGCTGAATTCCTCCAGCATTTTGTGTGTGTTGCTCAGATTTCTAGCATCTGCAGATTTTCTCGTTTGTGATTTTTTTCACTTTTGTCAGTTTTCTTCTTCACTAAAAAATAGCTGGAGTCCACTCACTTGTAGAATCTGCCATGGAACAACAGGTCAACTTCTACACAAACCCCTGGCATTCTGCAGCACAATTCCCGTGTGACACTTACAGAAAGTTCTGCATTGAAAAGGATGGCAGGTGGAAGATAATGATTCTTAAATACCAAGAGGTGGCTGGGTCTAAAGAAACTGGAGGTGGCAGCCTCCCCTGTGTAAGACTGAGCTGTACAAGATGAATATAAAAGGTGGTTCATGTGAGGCAAAATAGAAAAGAAACATTTGTCTGTCGAAGAGAAACCTGGAACTTCAAAATTCAAAGTTTAGAAGTATTTTTAAAATCAAAGTATGTACAGTACTGTGCAAATATTTTAGGCACCTATCTATAGCTAGGGTGCCTAAGACCTTTGCACAGTACTGTACTTGTCAACTTGGAGTAGAGAGTGAGTTTGTAAATCTGGCGGGAGCAAAGGATAATAGCTATTCAAATAGCAACTTTAACAACCGGCCTTCTGGAGTACAATAAACGTCTTATTGGCTGTTGGTTCAAAGTTCAAAGTAAATTTATCATTGAAGTATGTATATGTCACGATATATACAACCCTGAGAATCATTTTCTTGTGGGCAATCACAGTAAATAGAAGAACCACAATCGAATCAATAAAAGACCTCAGCCAACATGATGGACAATAAACAATGTTCAAAAAAAAACAACAAACTGTGCAAATACAAAGAGAAAGAGAAAAAAGTAACAATAGTAATAATAATAAACAAAGAAGCAATAAGTATCGAGAACATGAGATGAGGAGTCCTTGAAAGTGAGTCCATTTCAGTGGGAACAGTTCGGTGATAGACAAGTGAAGTTGAGTGAAATATCCCCTCTAGTTCAAGATTTTGGTAGTTGAGGAGTATCTGCTCCCGACACTGGCGGTGTGAGTCCTGAGGCTCCTGTACCACCTTCCTGAGGTTAATGTTTCAGTCCCAGACCAGCAGTCCTGGTGAGGGACTACAAAGTTGATCAAAAACGGGCACTTGGAAAGATTAAGGACAGAAGAGGACCACTCTCCAGCAAAGTGGAGATTTCATCTGGTGTCTTCTAGAGGTGATACATAGACCAGTTCAGGGGAGCAGAGTCAATTGTTTGAGAAGAAATGCAGCCAGAGCTGTCAGTCAGTCCACTTCCTGCAGTCTTAGAGCCAACTCTTACAAACACCATGGAGGAGGCCCCAGAACCTGAAATTGCTCCACAATCACAAGTCTCATCTGCCGAGCAGAGTGATCCCCTAGTCAGGAAAGATATTATCCCACATGAGTAATAAATTCTCTAGGCCTGAATGAGACAATTTAAAATGTACTATGCTGTGGATGTCCGTATATAGTAGTTGTATTATATAGTATACTGTGTATCATTTCTTAATGCATGCATTACTAAATGACAATAAAAGAGGACTGCATGTCTTCATAATCTAATATAGTTGAGATGCATTCTCTATTGAGTTGGAGTTTAGAGCTAAGCAGGTAGGAGCATTGTGTATTTAATATTTCCGCAGTATTTGAGTAATATTGTAAATATATTGTTTGATTAAGCATTTTTGTTTGCTTAAATAATTCATTACGGGTTATAGGTAAAAATACGTGAATTGCATAGGTCAAAGTAAAAATGATCTAAGGCTCACACCTCTTGGCTCTTCTGTTATCCTTTCATTTAGTTTACTGTTTTGGAGTTACAAAACTTTACAGTCGCTTCTCAGGCAGGAATTGATACGTTCCTTCACTAACCTCTCAAAGCTCTTCATTACCGTGGACGTAAGTGCAACTGGATGACAGTTGTTGAGGCAGGTTGTCACACTCGTCTCAGGCACCAGAATAAATTAAAGCAGATGGGTACCTCAGACTGCCCAAGTGAGAGGTTAACAGTATCGATGACCATTCCAACTAGTTGTTCAGCACAGGCCTTTTGTGCTCAGCTAGGTACACCATGTGTTGACAGTCAACGTGAGCATAGAGACATTGAGCTCATCCGGGGGCAAAGCTCTATTGTCATTTATGTCACCTGGTTTCACTTCGTAGAAGGTGTTAGCATTCAAGCCCTGCCACATGTCGACCGCCCATCAGTAATTCAAGTTTGGCCCAGAATTGCTACTTGGATTGTGAGGTGGCTTTCCTGAGATCGTACCTGGCCCTCTCCTACTTAACTTGGTCACCAGACCTGAACGCCACTTATCTGGCCCTCAGCAGACTGCAGATTTCATAGTTCATTCAGGCCTTCTGGTTGGGGAAGATTTGAATGATTTTGTGGGGACACTCTCATCTATGACCGCTTTTATGATATCCGTGACAACCATGGTGTATTCGTTCTGATGAATCCTTGAACAAGGCCCAGTCTACTGACGCGAAGCAATTCCATAGCCACTCTTCTGCCTCCTGCGACCACCTCTTTACTGCTCCTTACCGCTGGAGGCTTGCTCTTTAGCCTCTGCTTGTATACAGGTCAGCTGAGGACAACTCAGTGATCAGATTTCCTGCAAGGCATGGAATGAAAGGCATTCTTAATCATAGTGTAACAGTTGTCAAGCGTGCTGAGACCCCTGGTGCTTTCAGGTGCTATGTCGATGATAAATGGACAGAGAGTTCTTCAAACAAGCCTGATTGAAGTCCCCAACTATGATTTGAAAAGCATCGGACAGGCTATTTCTTGTTTGCTAATCATCGCATTCAAAACATCGTGCATGTTTAACATTTGCTTTTGGGCGGTATATAGAAACATCGAAACATAGAAAATAGATGCAGGAGTAGGCCATTCGGCCCTTCGAGGCTGTACCACCATTTATTATGATCATGGCTGATCATCCAACTCAGAACCCTGCACCAGCCTTCCCTCCATACCCCCTGATCCCTGTAGCCACAAGGGCCATATCTAACTCCCTCTTAAATATAGCCAATGAACTGGCCTCAACTGTTTCCTGTGGCAGAGAATTCCACAGATTCACCATTCTCTGTGTGAAGAAGTTTTTCCTAATCTCTGTCCTAAAAGGCTTCCCCCTTATCCTCAAACTGTGACCCCTCGTTCTGGACTTCCCCAACATCGGGAACAATCTTCCTGCATCTAGCCTGTCCAATCCCTTTAGGATTTTATACGTTTCAATCAGATCCCCCCTCAATCTTCTAAATTCCAACGAGTACAAGCCTAGTTCATCCAGTCTTTCTTCATATGGAAGTCCTGCCATTCCAGGAATCAATCTGGTGAACCTTCTTTGTACTCCCTCTATGGCAAGGATGTCTTTCCTCAGATTAGGGGACCAAAACTGCACACAATACTCCAGATGTGGTCTCACCAAGGCCTTGTACAACTGCAGTAGTACCTCCCTGCTCCTGTACTCGAATCCTCTCGCTATAAGTGCCAGCATACCATTCACCTTTTTCATCGCCTGCTGTACCTGCATGCCCACTTTCAATGACTGGTGTATAATGACACCCAGGTCTCATTGCACCTCCCCTTTTCCTAATCGGCCACCATTCAGATAATAATCTGTTTTCCTATTTTTGCCACCAAAGTGGATAACTTCACATTTATCCACATTAAATTGCATCTGCCATGAATCTGCCCACTCACCCAACCTATCCAAGTCACCCTGCATCCTCTTAGCATCCTCCTCACAGCTAACACTGCCGCCCAGCTTCGTGTCATCTGCAAACTTGGAGATGCTGCATTTAATTCCCTCATCCAAGTCATTAATATGTATTGTAAACAACTGGGGTCCCAGCACTGAGCCTTGCGGTACCCCACTAGTCACTGCCTGCCATTCTGAAAAGGTCCCGTTTATTCCCACTCTTTGCTTCCTGTCTGCTAACCAATTCTCTATCCACATCAATACCTTACCCCCAATACCGTGTGCTTTAAGTTTGCACACTAATCTCCTGTATAAACTGCAATCAGGAAGACTCTCTTGGTAAGTAGATTGATTGGCACTTAATCATCAGATACCAGAACGGGGGAGCAAGAGCACAACAAGGCCTTTGCGTCCTTTTGCCTTCTCCAAATCAGCAGTTTGGTCCATCTGGTGTCTTGGGAAGCTCTCTGGTCTTACTGACGTATCTGCATTAGCATTGGTTTACCATTGCCACATGTACCAAGAAACAGTGAAGAGCTTGTCTTGCCTACTGTTCATACAGATCAGATCATTACACAATGAAATGAGCTAGAAAAGGGGTTCCCAAACTTTCTTTCACCATAGACTCCTACCATTAACCAAGGCTGGGAACCCCTGCGCTGGAATAAGATAAAATCATAAACAATGCAGAATGAAGTGTAAAAGTGGGGCATAGGTAAACAATCAAGTGGAAGATCATAACAAGATAGATTGTGTGGTCAAGAGTCCTTCTTATCTTACAAGATGTCTGTACAAGAGTCTGATAACCGTGGGATAGAAGGTGAAGCAGATTTCCAAATGGTAGGAATCTACAAACTTTCGTGAGATAACAGCTGGATAATCAATCTTATTTATGATGGATGAATGAGAAGAACTTATCAGAATATCAGGGTTTTCTCCCATTTTCTTCAAAATAGACACATGGGGCCTCTCAGAGCACCTACAAGATCAGATGGAAACCCAACTGAACATCGCGGAAGAAAGTCATTACCTCTGATGCTTAACGGCAGGTAGTAAAGAGGTATTTTTATTTCAACGATAGGCAGAATTGTACTTCATGTCGGCTTTCTATTTCTTTGCAAATTTCTTTTTTTCTGTAATTTATTCTTTAGTTAAGTTCATCATCAAACAAAACTTACAAAAGATGTATTTCAGATACTATACATATATATCATATAGTCATATCTGTCACAAATCTCCACATAATATTAATAAAACTCGTCTAATTCTGAAGAAGGGTTTGGGCCCAAAACGTCATCTATCTATTCAGTTCCATAGATGCTGCCTAGCCTGCTGAGTTCCTTCAGCATTTTGTGTGTGTTGCTGTTGATTTCCAGTATCTGCAGATTTTCTCTTGTTTATAATTCTTTATGGTGACTATGTTGTAAACCCCACACTATCTCCCCTTATTACTGGGCGCTATGGTTACCTGTGAATTAATGAATCTCCCGTGGGCTTTGATGTTACTGTGGTAACAGCGAAGATTCCTCTGGCATGGTTTATGATGAGACAAAGGACGAGACAATTAAAGCATGTACCAAGACACAGCGAAAAGCTTGACTTGCATACTGCCCATGCAGATCAATGTTTTAAAGCACAGATAAGTATTTTAATCTTCTTAATGCCACTTATCCAATCATGAAATAAGATGGGACGTTTATTACCAACATCGGGAGGTGGATTGGACCACAATAAAATGAGAAATCTCTTAAATGTTATACTGATTTTTGTTCACTTGGCTTTTATTTTATCTCCGACAGCGATTGTGTGGAAATGCACTTTATCAGATATTCAAATCCAGTTCTCTGCACGAGTAATCTGCCTCTTGTTGCCAATGGGTACCCTGCAGTGCTTAAACACTGGAGACCTTTAGTCGATGAGTTTGTTTATTGAATAGCATTTCACCTCCAAACCGACTGAGAGACTTAATGTGGGCAGTTCATGCTCTGCCCCCCCCCCACCCCCGGTGCTTTGCTTCCCTCAATATGCTTCTGAATACTGTATTATTTAAGGCATTGCTGAGAGAAAGACAGATCCCCCAGGGCTTGTTGACACATTATCACAGGTTGTGAAGTGAAAAGCCGCAGTAGAGAGGTGGAGATTGAAGCCGCTTCCTTTTGAAGAAGCAGCCTCAACTTTCTGAAAAATCAGATGCAGCATGATCATAGAAACACGCTGCACAAAAAGGAAGCCTCGCACCTCATCATATCCCTACTAGTTCCCCCACAGTCCTGCAAAAGTCTTCTTCTTGTATGTAATTTAAAAAATTTCCTTTAGAATATTATTACACAATTGACAATTCACGACCCTTTCCCACTCTGCCCCCAGTCATCATAGATCGGGTCTAAGAGAAAGTGTTTCTTATTCAATTCCTTTAAAAAGTGTGCTCAAAATCTGAAGGGAAAGTACAAATGAGAGAACTGTGAGAGGAATACGAACAGACTCAAGAACAGGAGAATGAGTAAATAATTAAGTGGAAAAGCAGAGGGCAGCTTGTAAAATTGTCAAAGCCAGTGCCTCATGGGATATGGTTGAAAGAGGAAAGGCAGGGGTGCAGAACGACAGCCACCTCTGTACCGACAGCAAATGCCACGACAGGTACCATTATAAAATGTCTCCCAGCACCTCCCTGTTCATCTAAGCACCAGCCATAGGTACAAGCATCCGCTGTTCGAGAGAAAGCAGCAGCTGTAGAAGAGATATAAGGCTGTTAAAATCAGTCAAGGCCAGAGAGCTGTAAAATAATGAGTAGAAAGTTGGATCCTTTCTATCAAATATCTATTGTAAGAATTGAAATCATGCAGGGACCCAAGAACAGAGAGATCACTAAGTAACGAATATACAATTCAAACTCCAGCTCATTAGTTAAAATTGGTGATTGGTTTACTATTCACAAGTAGCAAGATACAATGGAAGATCTTTCCCTTACATGCAGGTCTATGGTAAAGACCGAGGCCCGAGAGTCGATCAGAAGTCCAGAAGCTGAGGGCCATTGGCTGGAGGCTGGGTCTGCAAATGGGAAGTCAAAGCCCAATGTCTGTCAGCTCGAGGCCGAGTTCAAGTCTCTTAGAGGCTGAAGTCAGCAGGTCCAGGGGTTGGAGGACTCTGCATGTATAGGTGGGTGAGTGGGAGGGAGAAACAGGCTTGTTTTGCTGCTGCTGTTGTGTTTCTTGTTGTGTTCTGTGCTCTTTTGGTGAGCACAGCAGGTGTGCTTTGTTGCCATTGGAATGTGTGACGACACTTGCCTGGTACCCCAGCGCACCCTTGTGAACGTCGGTGGTTAACACAAACGTTGCAATTTACTGTATGTTTCGATGGACATGCAATAAATAAATTTGTATCTTGAGATCCTTTTACTGGGAATGGCCACAAGAAAATGAATCTCAGGTTGTATATGGTGAATGGTAAGCCGGCCGGTGGTGTAGCGGCATCCACACCAGACTCCAAGACGAGTGGCCCCGGCTTCGAATCCGACCGGCTCCTTGCACGCTTTCCATCCATGCTGGGTCGAGTGTCGAGCTAGCAACCCGGCCTTGTAAAAAACAGACAAAATGCTAAAGAAACGGCAAAGTTTCTGCATGATGCACCACAAGGCGTGGAAAGGAACAACAACAACAACATATGGTGAAATATATGTACTTTGATAACAAATTTACTTTGGACTTTGGAACATAAGTATCTAAAGACAGTGCAAATGGAAAACTGATAACAGCATGCCGCGTATAGTGTTACAGTTAGCATCACAGAGAAAGTGCAGTGCAGGTAGACAAATTTGGTAGAAGAGGTTGATTCAGAGATCAAGAGCTTATCTTTATTGTACAAGAGATCTGTTTAAATGTCTTAAAACATTGGGATAGAAGCTGTCCTTATGCCCGCTGATGCATGTCTTCAAGTTTTTTAATCTTCTGCCCACTGGGAAAGAGGAGAAGAGAGAACTAGCAGGGCGGGAGGGATCTTTGATTACAATGGCTCCTTGCCCAAGGTAGCAGGGAGTGTAGACAGAGTCCATGGAGGGGTAGCTGGTTTCTGTTGTCCACGACCCTCTGCAATTCCTTAAGCTTTGGGCAGAGCAGTTGCCGCACTACATTCCCTTGAGCTTGTTTTATAGCTGTGCAGACCAACCATTGCCCTGAGCAGGAAGTTCTTAATGTGGCCTGAAAACTGTGTGGCACATCATGTAGAAGGACATACCAACTGTGCGGCGACAAAGGCCATGTGCACGGGGGCATGTTAGTTACTGCGCAGCCCAGAGGGAACAGTGTTGCCACACCAAGTGGAGGAAAAGGAGAGGTGATTTGATAAAGGCAAATAAAATGATGAGGGGTAAATGCAAGCAGGCTTTTTCCGCTGAGGCTGGGTGAGACTAGAATTAGAGGTCATAGGTTAAGGGTGAAAAGTGAAACATTTAATGGGAACCTGAGGAGAACCTTCTTTACTCAGAGTGTGGTGTGAGTGTTGAAAGAGCTGCTAGCAGAAGTGGTGGATACAGGTTCGATTTCAACATTTAAGAGAAGTTTGGATCAATACATGGAGGGCTATAGTCCAATGGCAGGTCAATGAGACTCGGCAGAATGACAGCCCAGCATGGACCAGATGGGCCGAAGAGCTTGTATGTGTGCTGTACTGCTCTAAGTCTCTATGACCAAACCGTAATGCATCTGGCTATTGGAACAAAGAATTTTTGCCAACTCCTTCAAAAAGCCAGGCATACCTTCTACCCAGTGGGACACTTTTAAAGTGTATAATATTGTATCAACTTTAATGGCTGGGACCAAAATAGCTCATAGTGAATCAACAAAAGAGGAACTTACTGACTGTTAGATAGGCTATCATTTGCTATTACCCCTCAGGCTAAAGAAATCTAAAGTTTTTCTACTGGTGTCTATAGCTAGCTCCAGCATCGGGACTAGCCTCTCCACTACCGAGAATTCCTCAAAAGGCAATGCCTCACGAAGGTAGCATATCATCAAGGACTCTCACCACCCAGGACATGCCCTCGTCTGACTACTACCATCAGGGAGGAGGTACAGGAACCTGAAGACACACCCTCAATATTCTAGGAAGAGTTTTTTTCCCCTCTGTCATCAGATTTCTGAATGGTCCATGAACCTATCTCACTATTACTCTCTTTTTGCACTACTTACTTAATTTTTATTGTAATTTGAGGGTTTTTTTCAGGTATCGTACTGCACTGTTGCCATGAAACAACAAATTTCACGATATTTATCAGTGATACTGATTCTACACTCCTTGTGCAAAAGCATTTGACAGACCGGAGGCGGTAGCCGCAATGATTCCCTCGTTAGCATCACAGCAGTGTAGCGATTAGCACAACGCTTTACAGTACAAACGGCAAGGGTTCAATTCCTGTCACTGCCTGTATGTTTTCCTCGTGACCGCATGGGTTTCCTCCGGGTGCTCCGGTTTCCTCCCACAGTCCAAAGACGAACCAGTTGGTAGGTTAATTGGACATTGTAAATTGTCCCATAATTAGGCTAGGATTAAATCGGTGGATTGCTGGGCAGCATGGCTCGGAAAGCCGGAAGGGCCTATTCTGTGTTGTAAATTAATTAACAGATAAAATAAAATTAGAACACATCAGATTGAAGTAAATTCAGGGGTTCTCCTAAAACTAACCACGGCTAGAAGTTATTGCAAAGCCGTAGGGAACGCAAAATAAAGTCAGGGCAGCCCGGCAAGTGCAGGCTGAATTATTCAGCAACGCATCGCTCGAAATCTCGAGGGGAGACGTGGGTAATCACTGACTGCTCTTGCAGACCGGAGCGGTGTCCACGTCCCAAAAGCAAAAGTGACGATGGGAAGAGATGACGAAGATTGATGTTCACACTGATCTCCAAAGGTTTGGTCCCAATCCTACAAGAAGTTTAATGATCATGTACATCTAGTCAAATTTACTGGAGGCAGCAGAAAGTCCCATTTACCAATATGTGCCTTAATATACCTGCTACAGTGAGCACTGTTCCAACACACTCCACAAACAGAACTTACACTTACAGCTGCATGACACATCATGTCTGGACACTAAAACAAGGATTAACATGCTTCCCATTCATTTTCAGGGGAAGGCGTGTGCACTTGGGTTTGAGCATATTCTGGAGTTAGGGTACATAGCAAATATTAACTTCAGCAACCAGTCTTCAGATTTGAAAGTGGATTGCAGATTGAATTTAAAACGCAGCTCAGAGCAATGAGACCTCAGATTCCTGCATATGCACGAATATATATCCTGGAGTCAGTGGAGATTAACAGTTGTTTTGGATGTCTGAAGTGTGGGTGCAAAGAAGGAGGTATTTGACAACCATATTTAATTCAAAGGAAGCATTGTAGATACATTGTGACAATAGAATTGTCCTGCTGTTAACCTTTGATCTTTAGCATATAAAAATGTCATGTAGTAGTGGGTCGAGCAGATCTCTTCTTTCAAGAGTGTCTTGAATTATAATGCCCACTGCTCAATTTTTGTTGAATAAACTTTTATATCTGCTATCTTTCAGTGTTTCTCCAGTGACGCTGCTCACGTCACAACAACTTGCATATTCAGGCCGCCATTTTCACCATACTGAGACACTGAAAATCATAAACTCAGATGCATCAGATGTAGCGGCCAGTAATGATCAAAGATAATTAAGCATAACATTATGCTTCCACCCAGTCAACATTCCCATGTCCCACCTCCCTGACTTACCTCTGTCCATTTTGCCCTATAGCAACGAAATGGTTCAAACATGTTCCTCCATCACTCTCTACAATATACACTTATGCTCCCTGACTGGGTCTTCCAGTCCAGACAGCTCCGAGATTCAATTTTCATCGAGGTCTTGGTCCAGACTTAGTTGTTGCTTAGGTTTACAGGAATGGTTTTGGGAACAAGGACGAGAGCTAGTCATGATGTGCACAGCCAGTGCCAAAACCCAAGTGCGGAGGAAAGACAAACTCCAATGCAGAGACAGTGACCAGAGCTTGCTGATAGAAATTCCCACAGAACATCAGTGGCTCGACTGAGTGACACCACGAGACGTAACATTCTCAGAACTGGAACCCCATGATTAGCACTAACCAGGTGTCCACTGAAATAATACAAGTAATGTAGAATCCCCAAGGCTATCAAAATAAACTTCACAAGAATAAACAGAAAGCACCAGGAGACCACATTAAAAGAGTGGGTCTATAAAACTAAAAGACTCTCATTAAACAACAATTAACCAATTCAGGTGCTCTAAAAACCTCAAAGAGCAACGTTGTCTGGCTCCCCGCACAGGGCCGAAGAACTCATGACAGTGTTAGGGGTCAGGTTAGGGTTCAGGGACAGGGATGTAGGGGAGTAAGAGGTCAGGCTGGAGTCTACGCCTCCATATTGCGCTCCACTTTCCGCAGGTGAAGGCCAGCAAACCTCGTGGTGGATGCCAGTTCGCAAGCGCTGTGGACAAAGGGCTGACGACCGCCCCTAACTCTCGGGTCCCAGGATCAGAGGTTCGTGTGGGTTGGAGGCACAAGGACAGAGAGTGGGCGAGTCCAGAGTATGAGGCCTAGACTTCTGTTCCAGTTATTGGTGAGTCCTGGGGTTGATATGAGCCAGGAAGTTTAGGACTGATGGCCAAGGCCCTGGGTCTGCAGGTCTGCAGGTTCACTGGAGAAGTCAGAGGCCTGATGTCTGCAGGTCCACAAGACCACTAGAGGCTGGAGGCCCACCGGCAGCCCGTCCCGTGGTTGGAGGCCAGTTTGTGTGTGCAAGTGAGTGGGTGGGAGGAAGTAAGGGGGCTTGTTCTGATGTTCTTGTAAAGTTTTGTTGTTTCTTGTGACGTTTTTCAGAACATTGTGGGCCTGCTATGTTGGCGTCAGAACATGTGACAATATTTATGGGCTGCCCCTAGCACAACCTGAGGCTTTGTTGGTTGCTAACGCAAACAGTTCATTTCACTGCATGTTTTGATGTACATTTGATAAATAAATAAATTTGAATCTGAACATGTTTTTTTTCTGTTCCGGATATGTGGAAAATGCCATGTAACCAGACATTAACAAAGCCTCCGCACAGAGCACGAAGATTGCGCACTGCTAGTGCATCTATCTTTCACAACAAATCGCTCAGATTGTGGAATTTTTGTATATGGAGCAGAGAGGATAAATTGAGTTCGGAAACCTGGCCATGTGGACTCCAGCCAGGTGGGAAAGTGTTTGAGTGCCAGCTCCCCAGAGAATGAGATCATGCACCTGTTCTGCTCTTGAGTGGCATGGTAGTGTAGCTTTACAGTGCCCGCAGTCGGGCTTCAATTACCGCCACTGTCTATATGGGGTTTGTACCTTCTCCCCATGGTCATGCGCGTTTCCTCCCACATTCCAGTTAGGGTTGATAAGTTGTGGGCATTCTATGTTTGTTTGTTTGGTTTTTTTTACTGATGGTAATTTTATTTAGATGTTAATGGTGCTATTTCCAAATTAGTAGGTCAGGGATTCATTTTCCAATCTATCAACATTTCACAAGACACTGATTCACACCCTCCTTTGAACTGGTGAGCAACTCCTTTCTGTAGCCCCCCCTCCCCGCAAGCAATGAAAATTTGATCACAGTGTACATGCAGAATGATTATAATGCTTAACCACCAACTGTCAAATCTTGTTAAAATATTAGGAACGCTTACAAAACATCAATTACACATTGATCTGCATTAAGAGTTCTAACGAGAGTTGCAGACACTCAGAATTGTTAAACGTTGATTACAAGGATCTAAAAAATCATCCGCAACCACCCCCCCCAACCCCCAACTAACCGAAGGTTGCCCGATGTCAATTACTGCCCGAGCAACAACCCATCATCTTAAAGAATGGTCTGGGAACAGGATTAGGACATCAAGGTTTGTTGTTTTTTTTCCAATAAATTTGACACACACTGATCACCCTCCTGCCCTTTTGTTGCAATTTGATCCACATCGTTCCAGGCCTGGACATGCTAAGGAATTTGGCAGCAAATTTGCACCCACAGAAGGTCCCCTGCACTGGTACAGGTGGGCATTCTATGTTGTACTGGAAGCATGGCAACAAATGGCGGGCAGCTCCCAGCACATCCTCAAACTGTATTGGTTGTTTTTCACTCTACATTTCAATGTTTCACTATACCTGTGACAAAACAACATAACCTTTTAAAAAAAATCTTAAGAACTCCGATAGAAACTTTGATGAGGGAACCCATGGACAAAGGCTGATAAAAGTGCCTTCAAATTTCAAAGTTCAAAGTAAATTTATTATCGAAGTACATATATGTCACCATATACTACCCTGAAATTCAATTCCTTGCAAGCATAATCAATAAATCCATAATGGAATTATAACCATAACAGAATCAATGAAAGACCACACCAACTTGGTATGCCAATACAAAAAGAAAGAAATAATAATAATAACTAAATAAGGAATACACTTCAAGAACATGAGATGATGAGTCCATAGCATGTGGGAGCATTTCAATTTCTCGACAAATAACAGTAGTATTAAATCTAATCTGATTCAGATTTCCGGCTCATAATCTTGCTTCTATTGTCTCATCTTAGCAACATATTGATTGAGTGCTGTTGGTATTGATATAATGACTATATTCCTGCACCAATAAAAACCTGGACATTTCTTTAAACTAGATTCTCTGATCTAAACTAAGGCGAATAATAACAGGCAGATAAGAATAGAGAATCTCATGTTGAATTACTTCAAGCCTCATATACTGCCAACAATTACATTTTCTCAGATGTTTTAAAGCTGATTGAAGTCCTCCAGTAATTACAGACAAAATAAAGAATAATGTGTCCTATTCTTTGGTCTGTTATTAATTTGAGATACTTTTAACACATATTTAACATAATTTCGGTCCATAGCTGCCTGCCAAAACCTAATGAGTGCAAAGATCTGCACTTCATCTAAATGAAAGCAGAAAATCAGCCAATAAAAATTCTACCAGAAGTATCAGGAGATTGGAAAAATTACTAGATAGACTGTGTTTGGCTGTTCCTTAGAGACTATCAGTAAAAATACATTTCTGGCTTCTCATAGTGAAATGTTGGTCTGGCTCGATGTCTCAACACTGTTGTGTTTATGAATCCAAACACTTACAAGCAAGATTCACATACATTTTCAGATTGGATTTCCCAGGACCTGTTCTTCAAACCAACGGATACCAACCAACATATTGGTAAGGAACGTTCAGTTTCCATTGCTTCTATAAATAGGACATCAAGCAAACATTACGGTCTCCTGTTTGCTTCTGGATAACAAGAGGGGCAGAATCTGCTGCATTTGGTTTGATGAGGTACATGGTGTTCAAACCAGAATGGCCAGTATCCTCTGCCATCCAGAGGGTAAGTTATTATCTTTATCTATCTGAGGAAGCCCATGTTAAATGCTAATTGAGCAGCAAGGTTATGGGGAGCAGGCAAAAGAATGGAGTTGGAGACGGCTATTAAATCAGCCGAGATGGAATGGTGGAGCAGACTCGATGGGCTGAATGGCCTTATTCTGCTCCTGTCTTTTAGGTTCTTATTCTATCATGATTGCCTCCATCACCTCCCACCACTCAAGTTCCTGGGATTCACTTTCTTAGAAGGCCAATGGTGCAACCAACCAAAACTGAATCGGCTTTTTCCAGAGAAAGCTGGTTTGGTGCTGTGCTGGTAGCTCACCTTGTACCGCGTGTGTGGCAGGGGCTTTGCTGATAGCTTTTAAATGCCCTTGGGAAGTGGGTTTTGGGATTGCAGAACATGAACCTAGAGACATAATTATACAACATGGAATCAAGTGCTTAGCCCAACTTGTCCATGCCAATCAAGTTGGCGACCTAAATTAATCCAATTTATCTGCATTTGGTCCGTATCCCTCTAAACTTCTTGTATCTGTGATACTGGTGACATGAATATCGATTTCTCCTTCCAGTAAAAAATTCCTCCCATCCCACCCCGCACCTCCTCTATTCCCCACTCCGACCTTTTGTCTCTTCTCACCTGCCTATCACTTGCCCCTGGGTCCCTTCCCCTTTCATTTCTCCTGTGATCTACTCTCCTATCAGATCCCTTCTTCTTCAGCTTATGACCTTTCCCACCCACCTGACTTCACCAATCACCTTCCAGCTAGCATTCTATCCTCCCGCACCCTTTTATTCTGGTGTCTTCACCCTTCCTTCTCAGTCTTGAAGAAGGGTCTCGGCCTGAAACATCGAGTGTTTATTTATTTCCATCGATGCTGCCTGGCCTGCCAAGTTCCTCCAGCATTTTGTGTGTGTTGTTCTAGTAACCATATGCTGGTTTAAATAATGAGACCCTGAACCCCAAGCCTTGAACCTTCAACCTCGCTGGTTTTTGTCCACAACACTTGCCCACTTTGCTTCTGTTCTTGTGGATTGCTGGCCTGCTTGACCTCTAACTCGCCCACATTCCTGTCCCTAAACCCGAGCCTGACCCCTAACTCCCCGCTCTGACCCCAAAACTATCCCTATGAACCCAAAAGGCAATTAAGTCTGAGCCAAAAGCTCTGCAGACATCACAGGTCTGTGCCTTCTTGACTGCACCTAGAGAACATACAGGTAGTGTGGCCGTTGCATATGCCTGCAATTCTCTTCTTCCAGGGCCATAAAGATCATAGATTTAGGGCAGTTTAAGGAAGTTTTGACAAATTCCCACAGTGCAGTTTATCTGTTGCACAAAGTGACAAATGACCCTGGTGATGGAGGCAAAAATGTTTAGAAAAATGGGCACTGGTGCCAAACAAGCAGAATGCTTCATTGCAAATAGTGTCAAAGGGAACAATCTTGCCAAGCCATATACAAAGTGCAAGCATTTGGGAATTCAGGAAGTGACTTCTTTGACACATTCTCCCACATTCCAGGGAAATAAGTCCAAACCTATCCAATCTTTCCCTATAGCTCAGATCCTCAAGTCCCAACAGCATCCTTGCAAATTTTCTCTGCACTTTCAATTTATTAAGTGCCACTTTATTAGGAACACCTGCACAGCTGCTCATTAATGCAAATATCTAATCAGCCAATCGTGTAACAGCAACTCAATGAACACACGCTGGTGGACATCATCAAGAGGTTCGTTTGTTGTTCAGACCAAAAACGAGAATGGGAAGGAATGACTTTGACAGTGGAATGATTGTTAGTGCCGGACAAGATGGATTGAGTATCTCAGAAACTGTTGATCTCCTGGAATTTTCACGCACAACGGTCTCTAGAGCTTACACAGAATGGTGCAAAAAGCCAAAAAAAAAATCCTCTAGTGAGTGGCAGTTCCGTGGGTGGAAACACCTTGCTAATGAGAGAGGTCCAAGGAGAATTGCCAGACTGGTTCAAGCTGACAGGAAGGCAACAGTAACTCAAATAACTACACGTTGCAACTGTAGTATGCGGAAGAGCATCTCTGAACGCACAACATTTCGAACATTGAAGAGGATGGACTAGATCAGCAGAAGGTCACACCAGGTTCCATTCCCGAGCCCTCAAAAGTGGTATCACTTCTGTCTTCATTTTGTATAAACTGATAATTGTACAGAGAGACATCCCCTATATGATAAATTTGGGATATTTTGCCATAATTTTATTTATTTTTAAATGTTTTTTTTTTGTCTTGCTTTGCATTTCTCCACAGGACTGAATAATTACTGTCAAGGACTGTGAGACACTGTTTGTGATCTTTTGTAACTGTGATAAGCTCATTTGCCTTTGCCTACATAATTATTTCAGCTTCAGTGAGTTAACAAGCATTAGTGTGCACAGAGGTGGAATATCTCTTAAAAATACATGAAAAATGCTTCCTGTAATTATAGCACAATGCAGATTTATTAACAAGCCTTGGTGCAGATGGCTTTTAACAAAATGGTCCATAATTGTCCACAATTTTACGGATGCTAATTTAAAAGCCTTTACTTAACCTTTACTGTTATTCACTATGAAGGTATTGCTGTAAGATCAGAAAAGTTTACTTGCTTTTTTCTGATCTACTAATTGTATTTCGTTTGTTTTAAAATCCACTCTCTTGTTTTTTAAGCAATGTGTTTTCATGTGACAATACGTACAGCTGTCAGCTTCTTGTCCCTCGGTTAATTAAACATCGCACACAATCAAGCTGTACTCAGAAAAGCTGTACTCATCGGTTTTATGAAACTTCATCAAATTTAAAACGTGGAATTTAAATATTTCAAAATTCAAACTACATGCAGTACTGTGCCAAAGTGTCAGGTACCCTAAACGGTTGGTAAATCTGTCGAGAGAAAAGGATGTAGGGAATGGCAAGGGTGTCATGTCACCAGAGGAGTGTGGGATAGGTGGTAGAGAAGGTGTGCCAGGACCGGGAAGTGGCGAGGGTGCAGATTCGCCCAGCCCTGACACCAGGCAAGGCCATTTGATTCCAAACAATTGGTTTATTGATCATTACAGAATGTCTCTCCGGTGCTTCCCACTCTCCTCTTCCTTCTCCTTTTCCCAACCATGATCCCCTTCTCCCTGCCCCCTTCCCAATCTCAGTCCACAATAGAGACCCATAGCAGAATCAGGATTATCGTCACTCACATATGTCATGACACATTTTGCGGCAGCAGTTCAGTGCAATACATAAAATTACTGTTATAGCACATATATCTTAGTTATATGTGTGTACCTAAGTCTTTTGCACAGTATTCTGCATAAAGTGCCTATAAAAAGTATTCACACCCCTCTCCCCGAAGCATGGTGATAGCCGCATCACGCTGTGGAGATGTTTTATTGCAGCAGGCCCTGGAAGGCTTATGAAGGTAGAGGGTAAAATCAATGCAGCAAAATACAGGGAAATCCTGAAGGAAAACTTGATGCAGTCTGCAGGAGAACTGCGACTTGGGAGAAGATTTGTTTTCCAGCAAGATAATGACCCCAAGCATAAAGACAAAGCTACAGAGATGATGATAGTCATAGTCATAGTCATACTTTATTGATCCCGGGGGAAACTGGTTTTCGTTGCAGTTTCACCAAAAATAATAAATAGTAATAAAACCATAAATAGTTAAATAGTAATATGTAAATTATACCAGGAAATAAGTCCAAGACCAGCCTATTGGCTCAGGGTGTCTGACCCTCCAAGGGAGGAGTTGTAAAGTTTGATGGCCACAGACAGGAATGACTTCCTATGACGCTCTGTGTTGCATCTCGGTGGAATGAGTCTCTGGCTGAATGTACTCCTGTGCCCAACCAGTACATTATGTAGTGGATGGGAGACATTGTCCAAGATGGCATACAGCTTGGACAGCACAGCCTTTTCAGACACCACCATCAGAGGGTCCAGTTCCATCCCCACAACATCACTGGCCTTACGAATGAGTTTGTTGATTCTGTTGGTGTCTGCTACCCTCAGCCTGCTGCCCCAGCACACAACAGCAAACATGATAGCACTGGCCACCACAGATTCGTAGAACATCCTCAGCATCGTCTGGTAGATGTTAAAGGACCTCAGTCTCCTCAGGAAATAGAGACGGCTCTGACCCTTCTTGTAGACAGCCTCAGTGTTCTTTGACCAGTCCAGTTTATTGTCAATTCGTATCCCCAGGTATTTGTAATCCTCCAACATGTCCACACTGACCCCCACTGATGCTGATGATGATGACGTCAACTCAGGCCTGAGAGGCCAGCATCAGCCATTTTCATGCCTTACAAGGCGCGGATCGGAAGGCTGTGTGGGGCGCCACTCCTCGCACAGACATTTCGCAGTATTTTTCTTTATTTTACGAGGTCGAGTTGCAAGCTCAACACTCAATCCTGCATGGATGGAAAGCGTACTCAGGAACGGCCTGACTGTATTCGAACCCGGGAACCTCCATTCCGAAGTCCGGCGCTGATGTCACTGTGCCACCAGCCGACCATAGAGCTACAGAGGAATGTCTTAAAAACAACAAAGTTAATATCCTAGAGTGGCCAAAACAGAGTCCAGACCTCAGTCTAATTGAGAAATTGTGGCTGGACTTGAAAAGGGCAGTTCACTCATGATCCCCATGCAATCTGTCAGAGCTTGAGCAGTTTTGTAAAGAAGAATGGGGGAGAATTGCAGTTTCCAGATGTGCATACTGATAGAGACCTATCCACACAGACTTAAGGCTGTAATTGCTGCCAAAGTTGCATCTACTAGATACTGACATGAAGGTGTGAATACTTATGCAATCAATTATTTTGTGTTTTATATTTGTTGTTAACTTAGATCATGTTGACACAAAGGAGTCTTTTTCTGTTGATCAGTGTCAAAAAGGCCAAATTAAATCCACTGTGATTCAATGTTGTAAGACAATAAAACATGAGGGGAGAGGTGGGGGGGGAAATACTTTTTATAGGCACCGTACATTCAATAATGTGTGTATGTTTGTACAGCTCCCCTCCCCATACCCGTTCTCTTAATTATTTCCAGATTTGTTAGTGAGTTAGTAGGTTAGACTTTAGTGCTAAAACACTCAAGGAGGGAGATTTCTATTCAACAACTAGAAACAAGAGCCTTTTTTAATCCTCTGCATTGGTACCTCCACGGTACTGTGTAGAAATTTGTTCGTCTTTGGTGATATATCAAATATCCTCAAACTCCAAACTTTGCACTGGCGTGTCTTATTGCTCCTTTCCTGCTGCTCTGACTAACCTTGACCAAATGTGGGAGTTCCATCCATCACCAATTGGTTTATATATATAAAATCAAATAAAACAATGTTTCTCTGCACCTATAAGTGCTTAAGACTACTGCACATTAATTTTCTTGCAGGCATTCACAGTAGAACGAAGAAATACAACAAAATCAATGAAAAACTACACAGACTGACAAACAACGAATATGAAAATAGAAAAAAATCAATAATGAATAAATAAATAATACTGAGAAAATGAGTTGTCAAGCCCTTGAATGTGAGTCCAAAGGCTGTGGAATCGGTTCAGGGTTGAGGTGTGTGAAGTTATCCAGGAGCCTGATGGTCGAAGGGTAATGCTGTCCCTGCACCAATTCCTGGGGCTGCTTTTTCAGGAAACAATGACATTTAGTTACTGAGAAAGTGCATCTAAAGGATGCAAGTGGAGGCATTTTCCAGGAAGCACTCTTGACACCGTATTATGCAGCAGTCAATAATGTTCACTTACACAGATTGTGTGAATGGTTGCTTGGCAACCAGAATTATCCTTTAAACGAAAGGACTGATGATGCCACAGAGGCCTCCCGCTTGCTCTTCTGAACTGCATATGGATGATTTCAGCTTTACTCAGTAGACCGGGTCATGGGCAGGAGAGAAAAACCCAACAACCTGCTGCTCCTCCGCCAGCGCTGGATTTTACCCCCTCACACACGTGGAACATTGTCAACTTTTGCCCATAGGATGCCTTTAAAGCTGCACCTTCAGGCACTGATACAGGGACAACAAAACTTGATTGGTTTTTCTAGATGTTTCTGCACAGAACTGTCTGCACACCAGGACTTTAGAGAGGCCCCTAAATTACTGGCCAGGGTGTCATTGTACTTACTGTCCGTTACACCGCTGGTGTTTAGGGCAGCAATGAAGGTCCTCCATCTCTGTCTGTGCAGAAGGATTCTTCATTGCTGTTTCCGTAGCAATTGTTTTTTGACCAATCAGGAGTTGTCAGCCCTGAGCTGAACCTCCGAACCTGGAGGACCGGTGGACCACTCTTATTCTGGCTTCTACCCTTTGACCTGTTTGGCATGAGTGGCTCTATCAGGAGTCAAAGCACAAGGCCCTGACTCCAGCCAACATAGCTCTCTGGGTCGTTGTGACACGCAAGCCTTCAAACCCCACGACAAGGCTGTGGTCCTCTTGGAGAACGTAATTGTTCATTTCAGTTTAATTGCTCCCGACTGCCTAGGTTAGTCAGAACTTAGATATCAGAGGCAATTAAAATGAATAATTAAATACTGAATGTCTCAGTCTGTCAGAAACACTTAAAGCACAAGAGGTTTGCCAGATGCAGGAAAGCCAGGGTAATGCGCACAAAATACCAGAGGAATTCAGCAGGTCAGGCAGCATCTATGGAAATGAATAATGAATGGATATTTCAGACCAAGGCAGCTGACAAAGCCCAAACTGGGGCCTTCCTATGTGGCTGAAGTGTTCAAGAGGTGGATTGTGGGTGATTACACTACTCACAATGTCAGTTCTTGGGGTTGGAGGGAAAATCTCTAAATAATGTCATATAGCTGGTATTAGTCAGACACCTCTCTACCAAACAGCACCTCAGGGTTGAGAATGACTTGCTTTCACACCAGCTCTGTGGGCACTGAGGCCAAAGCAGGCCCCCCACAGTCAGCCACAAATGGGGCAGGAGGTTCTCGACAGGGAGAATGGCAGGCCGTTCAGGAGATGGCAGATTCCTTCTATTACTTATCCAGGCTTTGAACTGCTCCCAGCAAATGTATATTTACACCAAACCCACACTAATCCTACTCTGTCCTCCCACATTCCTATCTACTCTTCCCAGGCTCTTCTTCACACCTACCTCATGTTACTTTACAATGGCTCATTTATATATTAATGCTCATGTTTTGGAATGCAGGATGAGAACATAGAAGAGTTCAGCATAGTACAAGCCTTTCGGCCCACTATATTGTGCCAACCTATGTAATCCTAGAGTCATCGTCGTGACTATCCCTCGAGGTCGAGGATGATGGTCTTTGTTCTGAAGAAGTGGCCCACAGAGTGAAGACGCCTGTGCGTGTATTTGTTTAACATGTACTTAATGTTGCAGTCCAAGAAGTACTTCACAAATCAACCAACTGATTCCAATGGCATGGAAACCACGACGATTGGAACTGATGGATTTGTTGCAGCCTTCATCCGCCTTCACAGCCGTTGAGTTCAAAGTAACTTCGTCCACCTATTCCACCGTTGAGGTCTTGGTTGGATTGTTCTTTGTCAGGGACCTCACCCTCGACCTTACTGCCATGGTGATCCTACCAGGAGCATAGCTCCAGACGGCATTGCTCTCGGGATCACAGGACCACACAAGCTTCTCCACCACGACAAGGTGACAATCCACGGAGAAGAACCCTAGGGTGGCAGGGTTGAGAAAGGTCTCTACCAATAAAGTATCAGGTGCTCCTTCCCTCCACTAGCCTGCAGGTCACCCTTGGACAAGGTGTAGCACCGCCTTAGCCCCCCTAATCAGGGTCACTTGAAGCCATAGGAGCAGGTGGTGGATGGTTGTTTGAGCAGCTGATGCACATCACAAGTCCTGGTTATGTGACCACTGACACCAGGCAGACCATGTCTGAAGGGTATTGATAATGGCTGGGGTCACCTCTCTTGTAAAGACACTGTCAAGAAGAAGGCAATGGCAAACTACTTCTGTAGAAGAATTAGCCAAGAACAATCACAGTCATGGGAAAACTATGATCGCCCACATCATATGACATGTCACTTAACAAACAGCCAATATAATCAACGTAACCCTTCCCTCCTACACAGCCCGTACAACCTCCATTTTTCTTACATCTATGTGCTTATCTAATAGTCTTTCAAACGTACCATATGTATTTGGCTCTACCACCTCCCCCAGCAGTACCTCTCAACCCCATTCTCCTGCCTTCTCCCCAGAGTATTTGATGCCTTTACGAATCAAGAACCTATCAACATATCAACGTCCGCTTTAAACATACCCAGTGACTTGGCTTCCACAGGCATCTGTGGCAATGAATTCCACAGATTTGCCAACCTCTGGCTAAAGAAATTCCTCCTCATCTCTGTTTGAAAGGGGTGTGCTTCTGTTCTGATCTTGGTTCTGGAGTGACAGTGGTGCATGTTGAGCTACTCGCTATACATCCTGCTACCCAACCCATCAGCCAGTTAGTGTCAGTGATACCACACGGACATCAGGATATGGAAAGCAGGGGCTTTTCTTTAAAGGTAAACTTTAAAAGTTATTTTACGGCAGACTCTATTTGGAACAAGTTGGAATCTTCTCAAAATTTCGGAATAGATGAGAAATTATGAGAACAGTTTCCTTTCAGTGAATCTAATTGTGTCATGAACTTTCCACGCACCTGCCACCGATTTAATTAAGCTTCAAGGGTTTGCTCTGCATGGCAGTGAACTGAGAGAGTAGAGTTCCTTATTATTGTAACTAACAACTTGAAGGTTATTTAATTGTCTGAGGAAACAGCATTGTATTACGCCACAAAATAGTATAAGGATGTGTTTTTTAACTGAGTGTTTCATGGGCTGTACATTCACAGGGAAGTTTGTAGAAGAATTACGCATTGTGACCTACAGATTCCCTGACTGGAATTTATTGTAGTTTCAATTTTACCATTTTGGTGCTTTTACTGTCTCAGTGAAGAGTAATTAGCTAACTTATTACAATACTGAGTTCTTCATACTTGCAATGTCAGCAGAACTAACTTTCTTAATACTTTGAAGATCAAAGGATATACGGTCATTGCTTCTAAATACACAACTTAGTTTTGTTATGCTACAGATTTCTCACAGAAGTCTCTCTGAAAATTGTGTGTATTCTAGTATTAGATCAGCACCAGGCTCAGCCCAATCAAACCAAGTAGAATCAGAATCAAGTTCATTGCATTGACGTAAATCATGAAATTTGTTATCTTGTAGCAGAAGTACAATGCTGGCATAACAAATTCTTTGTTATATATTTTTTTAAAGTAGTGCTGAAAAAGAATAGTGAGGTAGTGTTCATGAGTTCATGGTCCATTCAGAAATCTAATGATAGAGGGGAAGAAGCTGTTCCCAACACATTGACTGTGGGTCTTCAGGCTTTTGGGCTGAATGTGCTGAATCTGGAGAGGGTTCAAAGGAGGTTCATGAAAATGATGTCAGGATTGAACAGTTTGTCATATGAGGAGCGTTTGATGGCTCTGGCCCTATATTCACTGGAATTCAGAAGAATGAGGGGTGACCTTATTGAAACCTATCGAATGGTGGTAGGTCTTGATAGAGTGGACGTGGAGAGGATGTTTCCTATGGTGGGAGACCGGAGATGAGGAGGAACTTCTTTAGCCAGAGAGTGATGAATCTGTGTAATTTGTTGCCACCAGCAGCTGTGGAAGCCAAGTCTTTATGTATATTTAACACAGTGGTTGATAGATTCTTGATTGATCAGGGCAAGAAGAGAGACATGGGAAAGTCAGAAGATTGGGGCTGAGAGGAAAAATGGATCAGCCATGATGAAGTGGCAAAGCAGACTTGATGGACCAGATGGCCTAATTCTGCTCCTATATCCCATGGCCTTATGGTCTTGTATCTTCTTCCTGATGGTAGTCGTGAGAAGACAGCACCCCCTGGCTGGTGAGGATCTTTCATGATTGATGCCAATTTCATGAGACAACGCCATTTGGAGATGTTCTTGATGGTGGGGAGGCTTGTTGAGTCTACAACCCCCTGAAGCCTCTTATGATCCTGTGCATTGGTGCCTCCACGCCAGATGGTCGTGCAACCAGTCAGACTTCGCTCCACGGTATATCTGTAGAAATTTGCTAGTCTTTTGTGACCTAGCAAATCTCCTCAAACTCAAAATGAAGTGGAGCTGTTGGCATGCTTTTGTTGTTATATATTAGGCCCTCTGAGATGTTGACAACCAGGAACTTGAAACTGCTTACCTTTTCCACCAGTGCTCTCTCTTGTTTATGCAGGGTTGTTATTGCAATACCACCCAACCAGCCGATCTATTTCACTCCTGTACACCACCTCATCACCATCTGAGATTCTGCCAACAACGGTGAATTTATAAATTGAATCGTTCTTGCAATAGTTTAAAAGAATTCAATATGGAACAGGAAGAGTTAATTTAAATAAATGGTTCAAACGTCCTCCATAACTAGTGTAAAGTTCAGCAGGATCATAATGGACAATGATGAAAAGTTCATGTGGTATCTCCATCCTCGTCCTCTGCCTTACCTTCCAGCCGATATTTTCCCCCATTCTTCTTTCCCCGAGATTTTGTTTTGTTCTATGGAAGTTCTTTCACAAGCATGTGGAAGTGAGAGAAGTCCATAAGAACATAAAGCATAGGAAAATAGTTAGGCTACTTGGTCACCATAATATTTTTTCTTCACCAGTGCATGTTACTATTCCTCTAAAGCTCATATTGGAAACACCGCTTTGATCAGTAGACCTTCTGTAGATGTGCAGTGGAGAGTATATTGATTGGCTGTATCGCAGCCTGGTATGGAAACACCAGTCCCCTTGAATGTAAAAATCTTAGGAAAGGTAGCGGCCCAGTCTATCATGGGTAAAGCCCCCCCAACCATTGAGTACATCTACATGAAGTGTTGTTGTAGGAAAGCAGCATCAATCATCAGGGAACCCCTCTGCTCAGGATATGCTTTCTTCTCACCGCTGCCATCAGGAAGAAGGTACAGGAGCCGCAGGACTCATGACACCAGGTTCAGGAACAGTCATTACTCCTCAGCAATCAGGCTTTTGAACCAAAGGGGATAACTTCACTCAACTTCACTTGCCTCATCACTGAAACATCCCCACAACTAATAGACTCACTTTCAAGGACTCTTCATCTCATGTTCTCAAGACTTATTGCGTATTTATTAATTATTATTTCTTTCTTTTCGTATTTGCACTGTTTGTTGTCTTTTGCACCCAAGTTGTTGCGGTCTATCATTGATTCTATTATGGTTATTATTCTATTATGGATTCTTTGAGTATGTCCATAAGAAAGTGAATCTCAGGGTTGCATAAGGTGACATATATGTACTTTGACAATAAATTTACTTTGAACTTTGAATGTTAGGCCTTACAAAGCAACAAGAGTTGTCTTCACAATTTCCCCATTAAAGGTATTGAAGACAACTGCTCTATTTCCACTTTAATTTGTACTGACCCATCCATTGTCATCAAGATCCTTCTACATTTTAATTATGTTCTTTTGTTATTGTCATTGTCCTTTGCCCTTGAAGAAACAATGGATCCTCACTTGCAAATTTAAGTGATACCTTCTTCAGGAAGAAAAGTCAAGATTGGAGCAGAATTGGGAGAGGTCAGCAGAAGACGTGTAATTCCCTACTTCAAACTACCGTCAGCCTGAAGACAATTGTCAGCACAGAAAACAATATGAGGCATTTTATAATACATCTGCTTTTTATTGTAGTTAGATGTAGAATTCTTCGAATAGAATGAAATCTCAGTTTCTAATCTTCTATTATTTCGTATACAATGGGGAAAGGGGGGTCAGATTCACATCAGCTTTATTCACATCAGACATAAGTCACCACCCAAGACATGCCTTCTTCTCATTACTACTCATTACTACCATCGGGGAGGAGGTACAGGAGACTGAAGACAAATACTCAATGTCTTAAAAACAGCTTCTTCCCACCTGACATCAGATTTCCAAATGGTCCTCACTATTTTGCTACCTTTTTGCCCCATTTTCATACGTAACTTTAATAACTTTTTACGTATTGTGCTATATCACTGGTGCAAAACAACAAGATATCAGAATCAGGTTTTATCATTGAAGTATGTTGTGATACTTGTTGTTTTGCGGCAGTAGTACAGTCAAAATAAAAATTACTATGAGGTTCAAAAATAAATAACTATTGTAATGAATGCCACAGATTTACCTCCCAAAACAAATTCCTCCTCATCTCTGTTGTAAAGGGACGCACTGAGGCGAAACGTGAGACTGTACCCTCTGGTCCCAGACTCTCCCACTAATTGAAGCATCCTCTCTAGGTTCACTCGATCTATGCCTCTCAATGTTCAATAGGTTTCAATGAGCCCACCCCTCCCCCCTCCCAAACACCAGTGAGTACAGGTCCAGAGCCATCAAATGCTGCTTATACATTAATCCTTTCATTTCCAGGATAATCCCCATAAACCTCCTCTGGACAGTTTCCACTGCCAGCACATTCTTTCTAAGAGATGGAACTGAAATGTAAGTGTATTAGAAAAACAAGTCTTCACCAAATGCTGTTTATAGAGATATCAAATAGATACTCTAAGGTTCCACACAGAATGAACAGCAGAGTGTGTTCAGGAACAACTACATGATCCCCAGCTAACTAGGCCAGGCTAATAGATCAGCCTTCACAAAGACAAGTCAAATCAGAATATGATTAATATTCATAGTAATGGTCACATCAACCGTCACACTGAGCTAAACCACAATTCAGTACTGAAACACAGTAATAGTCTTAATTCATAGTTCATGACAAAACTCACAGTGGAAAATTTCCAAGATCCCTTAATCTGGTGATCAAACAGCCATGAGGTGAATCATTGCTTAGAATCTCTGGCTTCCTCTCAAAAATTGCACTGACACATCTTAGCTATTACTTGTCCTTTGATTAAAATCACTGAAAAACTCATCGGATCGCCATCATATTTTCTGAGAGAGCTTGTTCTGTGGAAATCGCTCGCAATATTTCCCGTTGAGATATTGATTAACTGTGAACCCATCGCCATTGAGAAATAGTGGCTCCATAATTTACTTTGTTGGCAATAAAGCGCTTTACAACTTCTTAGAGTCAGGAAGGGCACTAAATAATGGGAAGTCTTGCTTCTATATGAATGCAGGCTTCTTTTGTCATTGTACATGACATGCAAGCGTAATGGGGCTCTGCAGCCTTGCCATCTGACTGTCAATGAGAAGCGACCCGTTTTAAGGCAAAGACAGATGCCTTCTTGTATTGTACTCATTTAGAGTGATTGGATATGGATGAGTGAAACAAAAGTAGCTCATTGATTCTCTGATACAGGTTTGCAAATGGTTTAGCAGGCTCCTCTCTTTGTACGGCAGTGTAAGTCAATTGAAAGCATTGTAGTTGGACAAGCCTGATAACGTACACACGATAACACCTTCAACTCCCAGAACAGAGCAAATTCACAGTGTCCTATCTGAGCTGCACTGCGCTTTATTCAGATTTATTTATTTATTCAGATTTATTTATCACATGTACATCGAAGCATTGAGTGTCCTTAACAACCGTACAGTATTACCAACCGACACGCTCAAGGGGGTGCTGGGGAAAGCCCACTCTGTTCAGTTTACTAGCGGTACAAACCCAAAGCAGCAGACGCAAAGTGCTGCAGGGACTCAGCAGGTCAGGCATCATCGATGGGAAAGAGCAAACAGACAATGTTTCGAGCAGAGACCCTTCATCAGGACCCTTGTGAGTCAAAATGTCATTGGCCTGTCAAGTCCCTGCAGCATTATGTGCAAGCTGCTTTGGATATTTCCAGCATCTGCAGATTTTCCTGTGTTTCTGAGAGCAAGACCGGTTTTGGGGGAATAAAATCTCAGTGTTGCAGGAAGAGGACATTTGGCCCATCGAACCTCTGTCAGCCCTTGGAATGAGCTATAAAATTAGCCCGCACAACAGATTCTGCAGGTGCTGGAAATCTTAAGCAACACACACAAAATGCTGGAGGAACTCAACAGGTCAGGCAGCATCTATGAAGAGAATAAACAGTCTGGGCTTGAAACGTCAACTGTTTATTTCCCTCCATAGATGCTGCCTGACCTGCTGAGTTTCTCGAGCATTTTTTGTGTGTTGCATGAAATTAGTCCAATTCCTATGCCTTTTTCCCATGTCCTACTTTTTTTTATATTTTATATGTATCAAATCCTCTCTTAGTAAATTGAATTAACTCCAATCAATCTTCAAAGTTACATAATTTTAATGTACTTCAATAGAATTTAAATGCAAAAATAATTCTTCTTTGTTCCCTCTTGGTTCTATACATAAACTGAGAGTCAAAGAATTCAGAGAAAGAAAAGACATTGTGTTATCTTGAATTTACCTTTCAGCCTACCGACTAGGCACTTAAAGGATAATCTACGTTGGCCTCAAATCAAATTGAGTGTATTATATACCCAAGTAGCATGAGGTATCAATACAATGAAAAACTTGCTTGTGGCAGTGTCACATAGATTCAAAACGCACACAGAACGTAAATTATAGAAGACACTGAAGAAAAAAACTGTGCAAAACAAGAGTGACACGCACAAAATGCTGGAGGAACTTAGCAGATCAGGCAGCATCTATGGAAAGGAATAAACAGTCACCACTTCGGGCTGAGAACTTTCATCAAGACTGCAAAGCAAGACTTCGGTGCAAAAAAAAACGCAATGGGAATTGTTTCCACTGTAGAGCAAGAGGTGGTTCAAAGTGTCCCTTTGCTGAGTTAGGACTAGCGTTGTGCAGGTTGGTTCAAGAACCTGCTCGTTGTAGGGAAGAACGTACAGTAGTTGTTCCTGAACCTGATTGTATACTTTATACTTCATTGTCACCAAACAACTGGTACTAGAACGTACAATTATCACAGCGATATTTGATTCTGTGCTTCATACTCTCCGGATTACAAATATTAAATATTTAAAATAGTTAAAATTAGTAAATATTAAAAATTTAAATTATAAATCATAAATAGAAAATAGAAAAATGGGAAGTAAGGTAGTGCAGAAAAAAACGATAGGCAGGTCCGGATATTTGGAGGGTACGGCCCAGATCCGGGTCAGGATCCGTGCAGCAGTCTTATTGCCGTTGGAAAGAAGCTGTTCCCAAATCTGGCCGTACGAGTCTTCAAGCTCCTGAACCTTCTCCCGGAGGGAAGAGGGACGAAAAGTGTGTTGGCTGGGTGGGTCGTGTCCTTGATTATCCTGGCAGAACTGCTCCGACAGCGTGCGGTGTAAAGTGATTGTGTGGGGCTTCAGGCTTCTGTACCCGCTACCTAATGGCAGCATGAGAAGAGGGCATGATTCCTCGTCTCCCTGGAGGAAATTCCTCAATCTATCAGATATTTGTTGTGTTTGGTTGTATAAATGTGCAGTCAGATCGCAATAATCTTGAACTTGATCTATCCACCTTCACTTTAATTACTTTTACCATCTCGTTTCCACCGTGTGCCAGAACAGAGACTTTACCATCCTTTGCAAGAGTTTCTACATAGTGGTCAACAAATGCTGCCCTTGCAAACAGTGCCTGTATACAAATAAATTATAATAAGTATTTAAGTGCTATTAAGCTGGAGTTAAATAAATCTTTGAAGTGTAATTGACTGGGAATAATGGAGAGAGTTTTTTTTGTGTGGAAGCTGAACAAGGTCTGAAAAGCTGCCAGCTTTGACCTTCACTTACATAACATGCTCCATTTGCTAAGACTCGTTCATTCTTATTTAAATAAAATTCAAATTGAAGGTTGGGGAACCTTTCCGAATGTTAATTCAAGTGCAGGGAGATGATTAGCTGTGTTATGTGCTGAGATTATTTGAGAGCACCTGGACAGAGTATCAAATCTCAGGCCTCACTATACATGTGGAAATGAAGCTGAATACTCAGAGGAAATGGGTGCTTACATATTTGGAAATAATATTACGCAACTTGATAGAATACTAATTCATTGTATCAATTACACAATTGCTAGGTCAGTGGGATTCAATGCTTTCCGGAATTATATGCAAAAACAAAGTGAAAAGAAAATTTAACGCAAGCAATCAAGAGAACATAAGCACGAGAGACTATGGGTTACCAATAGACATAAGAGCAGAATTAGGCCATTCGACCCATCGAGTATGCTCCAGCATTTCATCATGGCTGATCCCAGATCCCATTCAACCCCATACACCTGCCCTTTCACCAAATCCCTTGATGCCCTGGCCAATCAGGAATCTATTAATTTCCGCTTTGAATATACCGACAGACTTAGCCTCCACCGCAGTCTGTGGCAGAGCATTCCACAGATTCACCACTCTGGCTAAAAGAGTACCTCTTTACTTTTGTTCTAAAGGGTTGCCCCTTGATTTTGGGCTGTGCCCTCTAGTGCTGGATATCCCCACCAGAGGAGACATCCTCTCCACATCCACCCTATCTAGTCCCTTCAACGAGATCCAATGAGTTTTAATGTTTTAATGAGATCTCCACGTGTTCTTCTATATTCCAGTGAGTACAGACCCAAAGCTGCCAAATGCTCTTCATATGCTAACCCCTTCATTCCCAGAATCATGCTCATGAACCTCCTCTGGACTCCTTCCAATGATAACACATCCTTTCTGAGATATGGGGCCCAAAACTGCTGAGAAGACCGCAAGTGCAGCCTGACTAGTGTCTATAAGCCTCAGTATTATCTCCTTGTTTTTATATTCTATTCCCCTTGAAAATGCCAACATCGCATTTCCCTTCTTTACGACAGACTCAACCTGTAAATTAACCTTCTGGAAGTCTTGCATGAGGACTCCAAAGTTTTTTTTTCTCTGAATTAACACCTGAGAGAATAGGGGGTATGACTGCAGAACAAGTGTTCTATTCTGGTTATCAGATGCGGGATTTCCAGGAGACTACCAGCCTCCTTGATGGCCACATCTGCAGCAGGTGCATCCAGATGCAGCTCCTTAGAGACCATGTTAGGAAACAGGAGCTTCAGCTCGATGACCTTTGGAAATAAGGAATGAACTTACCTACATTATTGCCTCTGCCTGTTCTCACCAAAGTCTTGTTGAGCCAAAGCCTAACTACTCTGACGATGACCAGGTTAAGGGTGAAAGGAGAAATATTTAAGGGGAACATGAGGGGGAACTTCTTCACTCAGAGAGTGGTGAGAGTGTGGAATGAGCTGCCAGCGAAAGTGGTGGATGAGGAGTTGGTTTGGCATTTAAGAGAAATTTGGATAGGTACATGGATAGGAGGGTTATGAAGGACTATGGGTCTTGGCAGATTGATATTTCAGTATGTACTAGATTGGCTTCTGTTTTTTCATGCTCTATGTCCCCAAGAGACTCTGCCGATGTTGGCTATCCAGGTCCTGGTCCCTGATGAAGAGTTCCAGTCGGAAATGTCAACCGTTTATTTCTCTCCATATATGGTACTTGACCTGCTGAGTTCCTCCAGCATTTGGTGTGCGTTGCTCTGGATTTGTAGCATCTGCAGAACCTCTTGTATTTTTTTGGAACCATAAGCAGTTTGCTTTCTTGCAGCCACCTGTGTTACAAGAGCGTAGGAAGCAAACCCAAGTGCAGGACACAGGCACGAAGATTGAGTCTGGATGCTTACACGGGTGTAAACGCCGAACAGCATACAGGAGGAATCTTGACATGGAGCTCTGATATGGAACCTTGACGCGGAGTCTTGACTCAGAGAAACAGAATCTCATAGGTAAACCTTGAAGCAGGAGCTAGACATAGAACAAATAGTTCTAAACAGTCAGGGAACTTAGTTATCTCACAGGAAAAAACCAATAAACTGGCGACTAGTGGGTGTGACGCTGGGGTTCTTATACTGCAGTTCTTGATGGAGACCAGGTGTGTCGTCATCAAAGTGAATTAGCAGTAAATGGGAAATTAATGATCAGAAACAAGGCATAATCAAAGGAAATTAGGAGCAAAATAGGGGATTAACGATTGGGACCATGACAATCTGAGTTCCTTTGGTTGGGGATAAGTAAGCTCAACAAATACTGTAGGCGACTTGGAGGTTAACACCTACCAACTGTTTCCTTCAATGTATATGTTAAAAAGAAAATGCATTTATTAAGCAAAAGAAATGACAAACTGAATCCTCAATGCTTATATATGTAATTAGATTAGATTAGATTCAACTTTATTGTCATTGTGCTGAGTAAAGGTATAAAGCCAATGAAATACATTTAGCATCTAACCAGAAATGCACAGAATAGTGTTATTTACAAAATAACTGCGAATAAAAAGTAAGTGCTACGGCACACAAATATAAATGTACTGAGACAGTACAATATGGGTGCAATACTGCTTAGCGCTATGATGAGAGGTTCAGCAGGGTCACAGCCTCAGGGAAGAAGCTCTTTCTGAGCCTGGTGGTGTGGGAGCGGAGGCTCCTGTAGCACCTACCGGATGGGAGGAGAGTAAAAAGTCCATGGTTAGGGTGAGATGCATCCTTGATAATGATTTTTCGCCTTGCCCAGGCAGCGTTTATGATAGATGTTCTCAATGGTGGGCAATTGGGTGCCGATAATTCACCGGGCAGTTTTCACCACATGCTAGAGTGCTTTGTGGTCCGATACGGGACAATTGCCAAACCACACTGAGATGCAGTTGGTGAGTATGCTCTCAATGGTACAGCGGTAAAAGTCCGTCAGTATCCTGGGACAGAGGTGAGCTTTCTTGATGCTCCGCAGGTCACTTGTAATCTATTCAGATTTAACTCCTCACATACAAAACTGAGCATAACATATTCAGGTTCAACATTTGTAAACCACAAGTGAATAAAGTTCAAGTTAATGAAGATGAACCAAGTGACCTTTCATTAGTCAATTACAAATAAGAGAAAATCTGCAGATGTTGGAAATCCAAGAAACACACACTAAATGCTGGAGGAGCTCAGCAGGCCAGGCAGCATCTATGAAAAAGAGTAAGCAGTTGACGTTTCAGGCTGAGACCCTGCTGTACTCTTTTCCGTAGATGCTACCTGGCCTGCTTAGTTCCGCCAGCATTTTGTGTGTGTTGCTTTCCTTATACAATGGAAAGAATTAAATTTAATTAGATCTAATGTTCTACTGCAAAACGCAGATGAAGATGTACTTTATCAAACCTTAGAAGCAGCAGAACCAGGAAAAAGGCCCACCCTGGCATGACAAAACCTGAACACCGCGCAGTTGGAAAAATGCTGCATTTCATGTGGAGGCAACTATTATTGACACATGTGGAATGACTCATGGAGGTGCACGCACCTTTAGTAAGTAGGTTATCTCTTGAACCAAATGATAAAACATCCTTTGTCAGTCCTGTCGAAGGGTTTCGGTCCAAAACGTCGACTGTACTTTTTTTCCATAGACGCTGCCTGGCCTGCTGAGTTTTTGTGTGTTGTTTGTCAGTCGTCACCAGGTTAGCAGAAAGTTGGGAGAGTAGGGTTGAGGGGGGAAATTATATCCGCCATTATCAAACGGCAGAGAAGATTCCACGGGCCCAAATGGCCTTACCCTGCTCCTAAGTCTTAATGTGCATCTTTTGAAATATGGAGACGAAAATGGCTTATCGTTTGAAGCATTGACTAAAAGAACAGGTAAACCTAAAACAAATAACTAACCTAAAAGAGGAGAAACTTGTCCTCATGTCATTAGCAGTTTGATCTAGGAGAATCAGGCTTCAATGGAACTGAATTTCAGATTGGATTGCTATGTGCAACTCTTTTGTATTGCAGATGTTCTGAGGAAAAATTTCTCCACCAGACTTGAAGCAAGAAAATTCATATTAAAATACTTGATTAACAATGTTGCTGTAATCAGGGGGCAAATGAGCATTACATTAGATTTCTGGAGTGGTAGAAAGAAAACTGCCTGGGCCTTGATTTTATTCATGATAATAGATACATTTAAATGTGCCCATTAACACTTCAATTCAGAGGTGACTCATGTTAACTAATGAAAAGAAACATTTGGTCAATGACAAGGCATTGAAATGGTGTGAAATGGCTCAGGGCAGCTGTTATCAAAGCAGTTTTACAGAACAATACAGCCATCCAGGCACAGCGAAGGCCATTTTGACGAGCTTCCCTTGCAGGGTTGAGGGAGATGGAAGAGAGACACATTCTATAGGACAGATGGGCAACCCACTTTCACCTTCCTAAAGCAAGCACGAAAGCAAATTGAGAAAGGAATTATTGCTACCGCCTATATGTCCACGTTAAGGAGGAATATCAGACTCAAATATTGAAAAGCAATGCCGCGCTCAACGGCCAGTGATGTCTACATGGGATGAAGGGAACCAATGGATGTTGGGCTGGAAAGCACCGTGGACAAAGACCAGCGAGGATGCAGGTCGGTGAGTCCTGAGATTGGACGTCCATGTAATTGAGGGCACGAGAGCCAGTGACACCCTATAGGTACAGGAGTCCAGAGCTCGGAGTTTGATTATCAGCTAGTCCTGGGATCGAGAGCAAACATCGAACCCTGGAAGTGGATTGGATGTCCGGAATTCGAAGCCTAACAGCCAAAGCCTTGTGTCTGCGAGTCTGAAATCCACCAGGACAGTGGGTAGGTGGGTGGGAGGGAGGAAAGGGGCTTGCTCTGCTGTTGTCATTGTGTTGCTTGTTGTGTTCTGCGTTGTTCTGCTGAGCATTGCGCGCACACTACATTGGTGCCATAGCAACAGTCTGAATCCGAATCTAAATCAGAAACTAACAGCTGCCAGAAACATATCAGGATCAGGATCAGGATCAGAATCAGAATCAGGATTGGGATCGGGATCGGGATTAGAATCAGAATCGGGATCAGAATCAGAATCAGGATCAGGATCAGGATCAGGATCAGAATCGGGGTCAGGATCAAGATCAGGATCAAAATCAGGATTAGCATTTGGATCGGGATCGGGATTGGGATCAGGATCAGGATCAGAATCGGGATCAGGATCGGGATCAGAATCAGGATCAGGGTCAGTATCATCAGCATATGTTGTGAAATTTGTTGTTATGCAACATCAGTACATTGCAATACATAATAAAAACCATGAATTACAGTAAACAGTACCTGTATACATAATACCCTGGTTAAGATTTCTACTGCTATGCTCTAGGTATTTCATTTTAGTCATTTTCTGCAAAAGCTACCTCTACCTCTATTTTCCCCTCGCTAACTTCTCTGAGTAATTTGGTAAAAGATGGAGGAGGGCTCATCATGTGGGTCACTCGAATGCGTATAGCAGTCGTGCCATGTGACAGGACGCCCTTCACAACTTGCTCCATTCTCAGGCAATTTCTCTCAGACAGTCGTCCTCAGAGGTAGCCTCTGCTGCTAAAGTGACCCCTGATGCCTCAGAGATAGAGCTTTTGGGGAATGAGATGGAAAACCTTCGAGCTGAGATGATTGGTGGATGTCTGCTAGTGACATGTCCATGGGGAAACCCGACCCCTGTCAGACATATGACGCAGAGGAACGCTGCTGAAAAGGGTCTCTTGACTAGAGAGGCGACTGGTATTTTTTGTTACAACTGTGGAGAAGATGGAAGTGAGACTGTGAGGGACAGGAAAATCTTTGGAAAGTAAGTCAGCAGTACGGAGAAGAAAAGGAGCAAAACTATGGAAGGGCCCAGTAAAGCAATGGACTGGCGTATCAGATAGGATACTTTCCAATCAGTGTATCAAGGGAAATACTGAAGTACAAAACACAATTCTTGAAGGTTTAGTGGGACCAAGCTCTGATGAATCCATATATATTGAAGGTGTTTATGCTAGAGCCATATTTGACACAGGTTCTGAAGTTACATTGCTTTAAAAATCCTTTTAGAACCAGTATTTGACGCATTTACCATTGACGCCACTCAGTGCCCTTGATATTCAGAGGCTTAGTACTGACAAGTACCTGTATGATGGTTACTTCTTGTTGAAACTGGAGCTTTCAGAAGTAGATGTTGGAGTAACTGAGACGATTGACACACCAGCGTTGGTCTGCCGGCATCTGGTTGAAAAGGTTGGAGCTTCCATTCTTGTGGGAACAAATGCTTCCATTGAGAGAAGACTCGTGGGTGCATGCAGGGAGGGAAATGGAGAGAACTTTTTCAAAAACCTTGTCTGTTCACCCTGTGTTCAGAGCTGCTTTTGAAAGGGTGCATGTTCCTCCTAAGCAGGGTGGAGAGCAGAAATGAGGAACTGTGTGGTACACCCAGTCTAAACCTATTACGTGATGTCCTGGAGGAGAAGCTAGCGTGACGGGAACCCCTAGATATGCCAGAATGCCCAACGACCTGGCCACCAGTTGGATGCTCCTGATGATCAGGAAAAAGAGTCACGTTTACCTGCAGGAGTGTTGCTGAGACTTGAACATAGAAACATAGAAACATAGAAAACCTACAGCACAATACAGGCCCTTCGACCCACAAAGCTGTGCTGAACATGTACACGTCTCAGCCAGTTTTGCATCCTATTGATGCCCTGCTGTAACCCCTGACAGCCCTCCACACTATCCACAACACCCCCAACCTTTGTGTCATCAGCAAATTTACTAACCCATCCCTCCACTTCCTCATCCAGGTCATTTATAAAAATCACGAAGAGTAAGGGTCCCAGAACAGATCCCTGAGGCACACCACTGGTCACCGACCTCCATGCAGAATATGACCCATCTACAACCACTCTTTACGTTCTGTGGGCGAGCCAGTTCTGGATCCACAAAGCAATGTCCCCTTGGATCCTATGCCTTTTTGCTTTCTCAATAAGCCTTGCATGGGGTATCTTGTCAAATGCCTTGCTGAAATCCTTATACACTACATCTACTGCTCTACCTTCATCAACATGTTTAGTCACATCCTCAAAAAATTCAATCAGGCTCGTAAAAGTACAACCTGCCTTTGACAAAGCCATGCTGACTATTCCTAAACATATTATGCCTCTCCAAATGTTCATAAATCCTGCCTCTCAAGATCTTTTCCATCAACTTACAAACCACTGAAGTAAGACTCACTGGTCTATAATTTCCTGGGCTATCTCTACTCCCTTTCTTGAATAAGGGAACAACATCTGCAGTCCTCCAATCCTTCGGAACCTCACCCATCCCCATTGATGATGCAAAGATCATTGCCAGAGGCTCAGCAATCTCCTCCCTCGCCTCCCACAATAGACTGGGGTACATCTCGTCCGGTGATCTTTGGCTGTCTATACAAGCGGGATGGCAGAGATTGTCAGGAACATCTCGGGAAGAGATGTTACCCTCAGACTTTGGACTCTGATTGCCCCTCTTTCCTGTGACAGTAGTGTCTAGTTTTCCAGGGAGAATGGAAGAGAAACATTCTCCTGGATGGAGGAAGTTGACATCGAGTCATGCAAGTGTAGTGACTCACCAATACCCAAGAAATGGAAAAGGAGATTGGCTGAGAAGATGTTGGAACGCGAAGATGTCTTTTCTGCTGACAAGTCTGATGTTGGTTGCTCTAAGCGTACGTGCCACACTATTGGAGTAACTGAGGACACGTCTTTCCGGGCGAGGGTTCACTGGTTAGCACCAGCAGAGGTCGGAGATGTTCGGCAGCACCTGCTTGGGCTGAAGGAAGTTAAGTTCAGTCATGGGGCAGGGGGTCCTGAGCCACCGGAAGATGAGAGTGACAGACAGGGGTGAGGTGGCAGCCTGTAGTAGATAGGAAAGGTCACATGGAGCGGCTGAAGCTGCAGGAGCTGAAGATGAGATAGGGAGGTCTCAGACAGTCAGGGAACCCCGAGCTATACTGGCAAAGGATGCACCTGGGAAACAGAGTGATATGGCTTCTCATCGTGCGATATGCCACTTCCATTGGTCCTGAAAACACAACATTTATTTGAATACTGTTATTAATAATGATTTAATAAGTTCCATAGTGATGAAGACATGACTATTTTTGGTGGGGGGAGAGTGTAATGCCCTAGTTAAAATTTCTAAAACTATGCTGTAGGTATTTCATTTTTGCCGTTTTCTGCAAAAGCAGTGTGCCCTGCTGGTGGAATGTTTTGGTTTCGGCTAAGGATAAGAAGCCCCTGCTGTTCAACTTAGGAACGTTGTGTCAGCCAAACGGGATGGTGGGATCTGGAGAAGGTTCTAGAGAGAGTTTTGTGACGGACAGTAGTCTGGTTTGGGGTCTTTTGGCAGGAGCTGCAGAGTGGGACAGAGGGAAAGATGTCGCAGAATGCTGTGGGAAGGAGATACCCCGTTGCAAGAAGTGCTTTGTGCAGATGAACGGCCCCAAGGAGGAAGGGCCAATACTCCTGAAGAGAGCCAGTTTATTCAAGATGGACTCCGAGGGAAGTTTGGACTGTAGCGGGTGCTTTCACACAGACCGTGGGTTTGGTGCCATAAGTAACGGTTAAAGACAGCTCTGGAAGAGATGGGCTCCAACAGTCATGTGCGCGTCTAGACTGGTTTAACTGTAATGGGCCCTTTTATTTTTTTCTTTCTTTTCTATCTTTTAATAACTGTTTGAAAAAGATGAAATTAGTAAATATACTTCCTTTATAATTTTATGCAGTATACGATCTGTTATTTCTTGCCGACCGATAATGGTCTACGGGTAGTATTTACACAGCACTCACTCAAATCGAGGTTTCTTTAATCGGAACATCGCGGCATTCCTGTTTGGTTGAAACCCAAATCATGCCGACCCTGGATGTATTTTGTTTATGAAATGTGGCCTCCCACAGCTGAGTCCCGTGGATGTTAGCCGAGTTAGCTAACAAGGCAAGTTTGCATATGAGCTCCGTGAGAGGGTTACACATATATATTGAATAACTCACAAAGTTATATTGAATAAGTAGTGTCTGTAGTGTAAAAAGTGAACAAAAATAGTGAGGTAGTGTTCATGGCTTCAACGTCCATTCTGAAGCTGGATGGCAGAGGGGAAGAAGCTGTTCCTGAATCATTGAGTGTGTGCCTTCAGGTTCCTGTACCTTCTCCCTGAAGGTAGCAATGAGAAGGGGGCATGTCCTGGGTGGCGGGGGTCCTTAATGATGGGTGCCACTTTTTTGAGGCATTGCTCCTTGAAGAGGTTCGGGATGCCGTGGAGGCCAGAGCCTATGATGGAGCTGACTGAGCTTACAACTTTCTACAGATTATTCAGATCCTGTGCAGTAGCCTCCCCATACCAGACAGTGATGCAGCCAGTTATAATGCTCTCCACAGTACATCTGTAGAAATTTGCAAGTGCCCTTGATGACAGACCAAACCTCCTCAAGCTCCTAATGAAACATAGCCTCTGCTGTATCTCCTTTGTTCGGCCCAGGACACTCAGAGATATTGACACTCAGGAACTTGAAACAGCTCACTTTTTCCACTTCTGGTCCCTCGATGAGGACTGGTGTGTTATGATTATGATTATGAAGACACGTAGTTCTCTTTTATTATCATTTAGTAATGCATGCATTAAGAAATGATACATTATTTCCTCCGGTGTGATATCACAAAACACAGGACAAACCAAGACTGAAAAACTGACAAAACCACATAATTATAACATATAGTTACAAACAGTGCAACAATACAATAACTTGATGAAGAAGTCCGTGAGCACAGTAAAGTTCAAAGTTTCTCAAATGTCCCACATCTCACGCAGACGGGAGAAGGAAGAAAAACTCTCCCTGCCATGCCGACCACAATCCGACTCTGAGTCATCCGAAAACTTCGAGCCTCCGATCAGCTCTCCGACACCGAGTACTGAGTGCCATCTCTGTCTGAACAATTCGACCTCCTTCTCGGTCGCCAAAAGCAGGCAAGGCTGGGGATTTTGTGGCCTACCCTCCGAAAGGTTCCCGACCACACAGTAACGACAGCAGCGAACGGGCGTTTCAGAAATTTCTCCAGATGTTCCTCTGTGCTTTCACGTCCATTCTCCATCAAATCAGAATTGTCCACGGCCCCTATTTAATGGATACAATATCATTTTCACCGGAGAGCTGCGCACGCGTGGTGCGCTGCCATCTTCTCCTCCCGCCGAGTTATGTGCGTGTATACCTTGATTAACACCTATTGTGAGAATATTCAACAGTATTAGTGAAACCCTTTTTATTGGGCATCTCTGAAATGCAGTTCATTAGCCCCTTGCTAACCGCCACCGGACCCCACAGCGAGAAACCCACCTTTCTCAGGCTTCATACGTCTAGGGTGTTTACGATTTTGGTCCCTCCAAATCCCTGAGGGTGCGATGCCTCACCCATCCAAACCCCAGTTTTGTGTGAATGTTGTGTGATTTACTGCCCTCGGCAATCGCCCATCGGCAAGAAATAACGGATTGTACATTGCATTCAATTAATCAGAAGTATATTTAAAAATGTTAACTTAAGCAAACAGTTAGTAAAGGAAGGAAAAAAAAATGAAAAGGGCACATTATTCTTAAACAGTCAAATGTGCACAAGTTGGAGCTCATCGTGAACTTGTCTGTCACTCACGTGCTGGGCCCTCGGTCTGCGTGAAAGCACGCACCACATTCTGAGCGTCGCTCAAAATCCATCTCGAACAAACGGGCTCCCTCACGGGAGTATTGGTCCTTTCTCTTTGAACCCATTCATCGACACAAAGCACCTTGGGCAACAGGGGCAGTTTCCTCAGCCATCTTCCCTCCTGTCTTGTCCCAGCTCCTGCTAAGAAAAAGACCTCAACCCACAACAGTGTCCCTGTCAAAACTTCTTCACCCAGTATTCTCCAGAACTTCCTCCCAATTCCACCATCCTGACAGGCTGACACCACATTCCTAAGATGAACAACTAAGCCTCTTATCTCAGCTCAAACCCAAACAGGCTGCTCTTACAGAACTGCTAAAATAAAATACCTACATCATAGTAAAAATATTAACCAGGGTGTTACATTAGTACAATCAGGCACATGGTGATTATCAATTGAATTTCATATCTATATTACTCATTGTAATGATTGGTAGTTTCACAAAAAACAAAGCCTCTTCTCATCCTAATATCAGGGAGGAGGTGCAGGAGCCTGAAGGCACACAATCAATGGTTCAGGAATAGCTTCTTCCCTTCTGCCATCAGATTTCTAAATGGATATTGAATCCATGAACACTACCTCACTACTTTTTTCCCTCTTTTTGTACTATTTATTTCATTTAACTTTAAATATATATATATAGTTTTTATTATTACCTACTGCAATATACTGCTGCTACATAACAAATTTCAAAGATTAATCTACTATTAAAGTATGTACATAGTATACAACTCTGAAATTCGTCTTCTCCAGATAGCCATGAAAGAAAGAAAACCATGGAGATCGTACAAAGAAAAACATCAAACACCCCCACACACACAAAACTTAAAAATCACCCCAAGTTTAAATCACAACGGCGACAAGAGCAAACCCCTACACAGAAAAACAAATCACTACATGCGCCGATGATATTAAACCTGATTCTGATTCTGATCAGTAAACAAGAGCAAACCTATGGGTAGGTGGGGGTCTTTGATTATGCTGGCTACTTTACTGAGGCAGTGAGAAGTACTGTGTGAATAGAGACAATGCTTGTGATATCCAACTAAACAGGCCGAACAAGCACTCTGTTGCAATGTCCTACATAAAAGAATGACACCGAACTTTTATTATACGGCACAATTACACCGAATGTTTCTATTGTTATTGCTGAAATTACACCCCAGGTGTAGTGTCAGCAAAACAATGGAAACATTAACCTTACTGTGTATTTTTAAGTTCCATGGTTCACAGTAACTATTTCACCTCAACAAAACACTTTAGCGACTCTTGCTAAGCATACATTATTCCGCACCACTGAAATTATTTATCATTAGCTTTCAGTTATCAAAGGCATTAGAGACAAATCCAATTAACTTCCAGTCAATTTTCCTCTTAAGATTAGACTGGGAATTGCTTCTACCTAAAAAAAACTGATTTACAAAAGGTGTCAGAGGAGATAGATATTTACTTGTTAGACATTGCTGAAAGGCAAGCCTGAAAAAATATGCAGATTTATGCAGAGTGGGAAGCATCCAAAAAGGTTTTATTTAAATCTGAGTCAGCCCTGGAGTTAAAGGCTAAGATTAAAAGATATATCTTCAAAATCAGAGTGTTAAAGCTGCTTCAGATACAAAGAGAGAAGGATTAGCTTCATTTGCCCCATGTACATTGAAACTTTGAAACATAGAGTGAAATGAAATTTAAATCCCCTGGCCCTGATCGTCTCATTTTCACTGTGGATGTTCAGTCCCTGTACATCTCCATCTCCCATCAGGAGGTCCTTAAAGCTCTCCGCTTCTTTCTGAACAACAGACACAACCAGTTCCCCTCCAGAGACCCTTCGTCAGGACTCGGCCTGAAACGTCGACTGTACCTCTTCCTAGAGATGCTGCCTGGCCTGCTGCGTTCACCAGCAACTTCGATGTGTGTTGCTTGAATTTCCAGCATCTGCAGAATTCCTGTTGTTTGCAGTTCCCCTCCACCACTATTCTCCTCTGTCTGGCAGAACTGGGATTCACTCTTAATAATTCTTCCAACCAAAGGTGTAGCCATAGGTACTTGCATGGGTCCCAGCTATGCCTGTCTTTTTGACAACTACGTGGGACAGTCCGTGTGCAGGCACTGCAGGAGAAGGACGTGATGGACACAGTTGGGTGGTTCTCTGAGCAGACCGTCCAGTTCATCTGGCAAAATGCCTCATCACCAGACCTCGCCAACAGGCACCAGGACCTCGCCTGGCTGGCGGTGAGAGGGGCCCTCCCAGTCAGATCCCTCCTGTACGCTCGGAATGTCGTCTCCACACCTCACTGCCCACGGGAGGACTGCAGTGAGGAGGAGTCTGTGACCCACCTCTTTGCACACTGTCAGTTCACAGAGAGGGTGTGGAGGGGGATGGACAGGCTAGTGTCACATTTCATCCCCAGCAGCTGCGTAACAGAGGACTCTCTGATCTACGGGCTGTTCCCGGGGACGCACACGGAGACCAACATCCGGTGCTGCTGGCAGATCATCAACTCGGTGAAAGACGCTCTTTGGTCGGCCTGAAACTTGATGATCTGCCAGCACATGGAGATGTCCGTGGGAGAATGCTGCCGACTGGCACATTCTCGGCTGCAGGAGTACGTGCTGAGGGACGCCCTGAAACTCGGTGCAGCCACCACAAGGGCCCGGTGGGGAAGGACCACAGTATAGGTCTCTTCTCCTGCGGGAGTGGGAGGGGTCGGGTGGCGAGGAGTATACCCCTCAACAATGATGTGGTAAGGTGAACCAATGGAGTGCCACGTGGGTGGCTAAAAGTATGGATATGTACAGACCATAATGGGAACATCCGTAAAGGATTGAGAGTCATTGAATGGTTTACTGTACATCATTTTATTTTTGAATAAAGTATATTTTGAAATAAAAAAATACTGACATCTCTCCCCACCTTTCCTACGCTACATTGGTGCTGCTTCCTGCACCCATGCTGAGCTCGTCGACTTCACCAACTTTGCCTCCAACTTCCACCCTGCCCTCAGATTCACTTGGTCCATTTCTGACACCTCTCCCCCCTTTCTCAATCTCCCTGTCTCCATCTCTGGAGACAGTCTATCTATTGATATCTTTAAAAAACCCACTGACTCTCACAGCTATATGGATTATACCTCTTTCACCCCATCACTCGTAAATATGCCACCCCTTGTCTCAGTTCCTCCATCTCCGCCGCATCTGCCCTCAGGATGAGGCTTTTCATTCCAGGGCAACTGAGATGTCCTCCTTCTTCAAAGAAAGGAGCTTCCCTTCTTTCACCATCAATGCTGTCCTCACCCGTATCTCTTCCATTTCACACACATCTGCCCTACCCCATCTTCCCACCACCCCACGTGGATGGGGTTCCTGTTGTTCTCACCTACCACCCAACCAGCCTCTGCCTACGGCACATAATTCTCCATGACTACCATCATCTCCAGCAGGATCTCACCACCAAGCACATCTTTCCTTCCCCTCCCACTTTCCACCCTCTGCAGGGAACGCTTGCTAAGCAACTCCCTTGTCCACTCGTCCCTCCCTACTGATCGCTCTCCTGGCACTTACCCTTGCAAGTGGAGCAAGTGCTTCATCTGCCTCCACACCTCCTCCCTCACTACCATTCAGGGCCCCAAATAGCACTTGCAGGTAAGGCAACACTTCACCTGTGAGTCAGTTGGGGTCACCAACTGTATCCAGTGCTCCCGGTGTGGCCTCCGGTCCATCGGTGAGACCCAATGTAGGTTGAGAGACCACTTCACTGAGCACATACACTTTGTCTGACACAAAAAGCGGGCTCTCCCGGTGGCCAGCCATTTCAATTCTACTTCTGTCTTCCATTCCAACATGGCTTCCTCTACTGACAGGATGAGGCCCCACTCAGGTTGGAAGAACAACACCTTATACTCCGTCGAGCTAGCCTCCAACCTGATGGCATGAACATCGATCTCCTGAACTTCTGGTAATGCACCCCCCCCCAACTCCTCTCCTTCACCATTCCCCATTCCTGTGTCCCTCTCTCACCTTATCTCCTTACCTGCCCATAACCTCCTACTGGCGCTCCTCCCCCTTTTCTTTCTGTCCTCTGCTTTCAGGTTCCCCATTCTCCAGCCCTTTATCTCTTTTACCAATTGATTTCTGAGGTCTTTACTTCACCCCTCTGTTTCTCCCGGTTTCGCCTATCACCTGCTACCTTGTACTTCTTCCTCCCCCCTCTCCCCACCCCTTCCTCTGATTTCTCCCCTTCCTTCCCAGTCCTGAAGAAGGGCTTGAAACGTCAACTGCTTACTCTTCTCCACAGAGGCTGCCTGATCTGCTGAGTTCCACCAGCATCTTGTGTGGGTTGCTCTGGACTTCCAGCATCTGCCGTTTGTGATACAGTGACACCAGTGGTTTTTGTGTCAAAAGCCAACACAGTGCAGGAGGCAGCCTGCAAGTGTCGCCACGCTTCCACCGCACGACGTAGCATGCCAACTACTCACTCTCCCTAACTGTACGTCTGTGGCATGTGGGAGCAAACTGGAGCACCTGGAGGAAGCCCACACTGTCCCATGGAGAACGTACAAACACCTTACAGACAGGGACAGGGCCTGAACCCCAATCAGAGACCATGAGTGCCGTAACACAACTGTACTAACCACTACGCTGCTGTGTCCCCAACTCCCCGGGAAGCGTTCCAAAAGTCAGCGCTTCAATGTGAATCGGCCCCGGAGTTAAGCTTAACAAAGGCTAAGATTTAAAAATAGTTTCAAAACCAGAGTGTTAAAACTGCATTAGGTACAAGGTCAAGAATTACTCTGGGGATGCAGATTTTCAGTGGCAGCAAGAAAAGACACGGTAGGCATTGAAACGGCATGACTCACATCAGTCAGTGTCCAGGTCTACCAGAGTGTGTGAATAGCTCAGGTTCAGTGGAGAGTTTACACTAATGTCATCGAAGATGTGCAGAGATAGCCCAGTACTCGTCCTGTTTGTATCGGGTCACTCCAGGTCAACACTCACTGTCCTCATTGTTAAAGCTTTGTAACCAAGGCCTCCCATTCTAATTAATATCTAAGGATGGCACGATAGCATAGCACTTTACAGTACCAGCCATCACCAATTGGGGTTCGATCCCTGCCACTGTCTGCAAGGAGTTTGTATGTTCTCCCCACGCCACACTGGTTTCCTCTGGATGTTCTGCTTTCCACCTACATCCCAAAGACCTCTGGGTTAGGGTTAGTGACTTGCGGGCATGCTATGTTGGTGCCGGAAGAGTGGCAATATTTGCGGGCTGCTCCCAGCACATTCTCGCTGATTTGATTTAACGCATTTCACTCTGTGGTTCGATGTTTAATTTTTTTGTAAATCCCTGGTATTTTTCAATGTACACATGACAAATAAAGCCCATATTTTAACACTACTGGAAAACATTCATGTTTTAATAGTAGGAGCGGATGGACGCAGTGCTATAAAGACTCTACGTTTTAGACTAACTTACCAAAATTGCAGAGAGTAGGGAAGAGCAAGAGGTTATTGTGTATATACTGTTAGGTGACAATAAAAAATGAATTTGAACTTGAAACAGTTTAATGACAGCAGTCCCAAACTGACCCCTGTGGAAATCTACTAGTCACCGGCAGCCAGCTGGTGATGGATGGAACTCCCACATTTGGCCGAGGTTAGTCAGAGCAGCAGGAAAGGAGCAAGAAGACACGCCAGTGCTATGCTTGGAGCTTGAGGAGATTTGATATGTCACTAAAGACCAACAAATTTCTGCAGATGTACCGTAGAGAGCATTCCAATCGGCTAGATCACTGCCTGGTATGAGGGTACCAATGCACAGGATCGAAAGAGGCGTTTCTCTTGTCTCCAGTTGTTGAATAGAAATCTCCTTGACTTGTTCAGCACTGAAGTCTAACACACTGACTCTCTCACAAACCTGGAAGTAATTAAGAGAACAGATATGGGGAAGGGAGTTGTACAAATATACATACATAACTGACTGTATATACAGTATTGTGTAAAAGCCTTAGGTAAATATATATATATATATATATATATGAAGACTTTTGTACAGTACTGTAGTAATTTTATGTATAGCACACTGTATTGCTGCCGCAAAAAAAAAAACAAAGTTCAAAACTTATGTAAGTGATTCTTATTTGGGTCTGATTTGGACCTGATTTTGATATGGGTGTCTATCGTGGACTGAGAGTGGGAAGGGGGCAGGGAGAGGAGAATCATGGTTGGGAAAAGGGGGAAGGGAGAGGGGAGAGAATGGGAAGCACCAAAGAGACAACCAGTTGTTTGGAATTAAATGACCTTTGCTGAGTGTCTCAGGGCTGGGTGTGTTTGCACACTCGCCTCTCCCTGCCCCGGCACTCCTTCTCTGCCTCCTGTCCCACGCCCCTCCCATTGCACCCCACACTCACCAATTCCAAAACCCTTTACTCTCTCTAGATTTACAAACTCGCTCCCTGCTCCATGTTGATGAATAGGATGGCATGGTAGCATAGTGGTTAGCACAATGGTTTACAGTACAGGAGAACCAGGTTCAATTCCCACCACTGCCCGTAAGGAGTTTGTACTTTCTCCCCTTGAATGTATGGTTTTACTCGGCAGTGTGGATCAGAGGGATCTTGGGATCCAAGTCCATAGGACACTCAAAGCTGCCACGCAGGTTGACTCTGGTTAAGAAGGCATACGGTGCATTGGCCTTCATCAATCATAGGATTGAGTTTAAGAGTCGAGAGGTAATGTTGCAGCTCTATAGGACCCCGGTCAGACCCCACTTGGAGTACCGTGCTCATTTCTGGTCACCTCACTACAGGAAGGATGTGGAAACCATAGAAAGGGTACAGAGGAGATTTACAAGTATGTTGCCTGGATTGGGGAGCATGCCTTATGAGAACAGGTTGAGTGAACTCGGCCTTTTTTCCTTGGAGCAACAGAGGATGAGAAGTGACTTGATAGAGGTGTGTAAGATGATGAGAGGCATTGATCGTGTGGATAGTCAGAGGTTTTTTCTCAGGGCTGAAATGGCTAGCATGAGAGGGCACAGTTTTAAGGTGCTTGGAAGTAGGTACAGAGGAGATGTCAGGGGTACATTTTTTACACAAAGAGTGGTGAGTGCGTGGAATGGGCTGCCGGCAACGGTGGTGGAGGTGGATACAATAGGGTCTTTTAAGAGACTCCTGGATAGGTACATGGAGCTTAGAAAAATAGAGGGCTATGAGTAACCTTAGGTAATTTCTAAGGTAAGGACATGTTTGGCACAGCTTTGTAGGCCGAAGGGTCTGTATTGTGCTGTAGGTTTTCTATGTTTCTATCTTGGGCACCCCGGTTGTATACATGTGCCTAAGACTTTTGCACAGTTCTCTAGTTAATAGTAGTTCTCCTCCAAGCACACAAGAGTTAAGAAGCTCAGTTTCTGCAGAAACATGGCCCATGGCATCATCTATGCACCATCAATCTACAGACCATGACCCACAGGAACTTAGGTTATATTATAATTATTTTCTTACTATTATTTTTTGTAACTACACTTTTCTACTATCATAATTCTATGTGCAATACGTGCTGTTTTGCATCTTGACCCCAGAGGAACACTGTTGTGCTTGGCTCTATTCATGTGTATGATTGAGCGACAATTAAACTAGAACTTGAATTTAAAGAGTTGACATTTCGGGCCAAGACATTTCATCAAGAGTCCTGATGAAGGGTTTCAGCCCAAAACATTGAGTTTTTTAAAAAAATAAAGGAAAGAAAATAGTGTATTTCAGCACTTGCCTCCCTAAAGCACCCTAAACCAGAAGAGGGAGGAATATCATGAGATACTGTGGCATTTCTTTGCTGGAAACAGCATTTATGAAGAAAATAAACAGAGGCACAGTATATCACAATTAGTGTGATGGGAACTTTCACATACTGTACGGCTTAATCTGAGCCTAGGGAAACCCAGTAATAAAATATTCAAGGAAATTACAATAGTCTCTGTTTTATTATTTCATATATTATTGTTGCAAATTATTGAACATTGGTAAATTATTATTGGGTATATTATTACTCTGCACTTTATTATTAGTTAAGTCTGCACACTGCTAAGAGTGTTTTTAAATGTTACTGCTGTAGTGAAAGTATTTCCCACTCGGGATCAATAAAGTATTTTTTAAAATTATTATTATCAGGACTGTCGCAGAGGCTACTGAGAGAGCCTCCAGTTGGCTACGTATCAAGGAGTGTAACCCATGGACCAAAGCCTCTGGAACACACGCCAGGGCCTGATCAACCCTGGCTGGGTCACCTGGGTGAGGGTGTCTGATGTTGAAAGACCTGAAACAGCAGATGACCCCAGGTTACATCACTAATCATGTGTCCCAGCACCACCACCGTTCTCACCACGTTAAGGAAGCAAGTGAAGAAGGTACAGTGAAATGTTCATCTTGCATTCTGTTCATACAGATCAAATCATTACAAAGTGCGAGATAATAATAACGCCGAAATAAGCGTAAAAGCTACAGAGGTAAGTAATGAAGTTCAAGGTCGTAACGAGGCAGATCGTGAGATCAAGAGTCTATTGTACAATGGTATGATAACAACAGGATAGAAGCTGTCCCTGAGCCTGGTGGTATCCACTTCCAGGCCTTTGTATTTTCTGCCTAATGGGAGAATATACAGCACTGTCAAAGGCATACCTCAGGGTGCGAGGGCGCCTAAGACTTTTGCACAGTACTGTAGTAATTTTATGTATTGCACTGTACTGCTGCCACAAAAAAAAAACAAATTTCATGACAGAGGTGAGTGATAGTAAACCTGATTCGGATATGGGTCTCTTCTGTGGCCTGAGAGTGGGAAGGGGGATAGGGAGAGGAGAATCACGATTGGGAAAAGGGGAAGGGAGAGGGGAGGGAGCGGGAAGCACCAGAGAGACATTCTGTAATGATCAATAAACCAATTATTTGGAATCAAATGGCACTGCCTGATGTCTCTGAACTGGGCCTGTCGGCACACATGCCACACCCCACCCTGGGAACTACTTCTCTGCCACCCCTCCCGCGGCGCTCCACCCTCGCCATTCCCAACATCCTTTGCTCCAGCCAGATTTATAAACCCCCTCCGGTCCACATTGGCAAATACAGTACTGTGAAAAGCCTTAGATACCCTGGCTATATCGATGTGCCTAAGACTTTAGCACAGTTCTGTACTTGAGTGTAACAATGATGAACTAGCCTGAAAAAAAAAGCAGCTAAATGGCCAGGAAATTACATCAGAATTAAAAAGGCGAGTCATATTCAAAACTTCTACAGTTGAAGCATATTTGGAGTGTTTAATGTTAATAATGAAGCAGCAAGGGCAAGTTAATTCTTTGCCACTGGCAGTCGTTGCAGTCTCCAGAGCAACCCTATTGGAAGGTGACAGGCAGAAAGGAATTCCCTGCATTGCAAGTATATTCATCATCTTAAATTTACTGAGGCTGGAACCTTCGTGAAGGAGCTAGAGACACATAAAGGGGTTTTCAAAGATGAACTGGGCATATTGAAGGCCACCCAGTCAAAATTCATTGATCCTGACATTCCCCCATGGTCAGAGCCTTAGACAAAGGAACTGAAGTCAGGGGCAGAAATTGTCAGCGAGAGCTTCTCAGAGAGAAAATAATTGAACCTGCTAAATATTCTCCACAGCGAACGTTCACTGTGTCAGTGTGAAAACAGAGTGGACCTGTCAGGAACTGTGGAGATGACAAGCTTCGTCCCACAAGTTAAAGGATGGGCTCTGACCTTGAGATCATGAGAAAAGCAGGGAAAGACACACATGCACTCAAGTGTGAAGAAGAAATGCAGAGCCAAGTGCTGGTGATGGGTCATCTGAACACCTTGTCTCCTAGTGTAGTGTGAAGTAGGTGGTGGACGGCAGAAAATCCTCGAGGGGAGGTTTCACACTCCCTCAGAGAGAGGAGATACCCAGAGCATTTCAAAGATTCAGTTACCATGGTCCTGGAGGAATGTTGTTTCATTTTTACTGTGTACTGTACCAGCAGTTTATAGTCGAAATGACAATAAAAAGTGACTTGACTTGACTAAATTATCTTCAATTACTCTAGTGGGAATGGAGAGGTGTCTGCAAGTTATACCAGTGGATAGTTAGATTTAAATTGATCCATTAATCCATCCAAGCCTTCAGGGCTCATGGGGTTTTTCGGGGCTTACCTGCGTTACATTTTTGATCTTTGGCGGACACCGTTTTGGTTGACCTCCGTGCGTGGTGGCATGCACTCAGGAGGTTTGAAGTTAAGTATGAAGTTCTAGCTGAAGGTTTTTGATATGGTAGAGTGTAACAGGGGCAATGTTCTGTATCAGGCCCACGTACTGTTATCAATGCTTTGTGTGGATAGGATCAGAGTGAAGCACACAATTAGAATCATGTGATTGTCAAGACGTATGAGCTACACAGTGATCGAACAAAAATGAACTGCAATTATTTTGTGCAATGCGCTTTCATGATCAGCTTCTTCCCCTATGCAATCTGATTTCTGAATGGACATCGAACCCATGAACACTACCTCACTACTTTTTTATTTTTATTTTTGCATTACCTATTTAATTTAGCTATTTAGTATACATGTACTTACTGTAGTTCACTTTTATCTCTATTATTACACATTGCATTGTACTGCTGCCGCAAGGATAACAAATTTCACAGCATATGCCGGTGATAGTAAACCTGATTCTGATTTTTGTCTTGCAACCCTGCCCATTGCCAATTTACTTCCCCTGATCCACTGCAAGATGTCAGCAAAAGGAGACAAGGGTAGTATCAGCTTCATATCCCTGAGATAAAATAAAAAACATATTTTGTGGTGTTTTCATCTAGACCCAGTTCCCTCCAGAGCACCAGTTTGTATCCTTCTGTTCCATCGCTGCCTTTTACCTTCACTTGTCGTTCTTTAAAAGGATGTTTTTTGGGACAATACTTAAAATGTGGAGTGCAGATGGTTAATTATGCTAAAGATTATTATCAGTGCGCCATTTATGTATAAAACAACTGGGTCCCTGCATATAATTAAAGTATAAAGCTCTCATGAAGAATCACTTCATTTACAAAAGGATCACTCACATAAAAGGCTCCTTTGCAAATCTGACCTTATTAGGCATTAAAATGACACACCTCAGGAGAAAGTATGTGATGGGGAGCCAGACATTTTTGGAGAATCTGCGATCCCCGAAGGAGGCTTGCAGCAGTCCCTGAAGAGCTTGTGGCTCTCTGCAAGAGCTGAGTGCCCTGGGGGCTTTTATGTTTATTCATTTCAGCTCATCCCCAGTGGGCCCCTCCTCAGTCAGCGCTGCTCCAGCTGTCAGGTACTGAAGGCCATTTGCCCAGGACGTTTTAACATGAGCATTGTTCAATGTCAGACAGCAAGCACCGAAGCTGGCGTGGATTTCAGTGTTAGCTTATTACTGTCACGTGTACCAAGACGCGGTAAGGAACTTCTTGCATACTGTCCCCACAGGTCAAGTCACGGCGCAGCGCTGGAATGAGGTGAAGCAATAACATTGCAGAGTCAGGTTCAATTCCCGTCGCCCCCTGTAAGGAGTTTCGACGTTCTCCCCATGACAGTGCGGGCTTCCTCCAGGTGCTCCGGTTTCCTCCCACAGTCCAAACACGGACCAGTTGGTAGGTTAATTGGTCGTTGTAAATCGTCCCGTGATTAGGCTCGAATTAAATCAGGGGATTTCTGGGTGGCACGGCTCAAAAGGACAGAAGAGCCTATTCCTTGCTATATCTCAATAAATAAAGTGTAAAAGCTCATGAGAAAGTCATCGTCGTGGCTATCCCTCGAGGTCGAGGATGATGAAGAAGTGTCCCACAGAGTGAAGACGCCTGTGCGTGTATTTGTTTAACATGTACTTGGTGTTGCACTCCAAGAAGCACACGATACTTCACAAATCAACCAACTGATTTCAATGGCATGGAAACCATGACGATTGGAGCTGATGGATTTGTTGCAGCCTTCATCCGCCTTTGCAGCCGTTGAGTTCGAAGTAACTTCATCCGCCTGTTCCACCGTTGAGGTCTTGGTTGGATTGTTCTTTGTCAGGGACCTCACCCTCGACCTTACCGCCATGGGTGACCCTACCAGGAGCATAGCTCCAGACGGCATTGCTCTCGGGATCACAGGACCACACAAGCTTCTCCACCACGACAAGGTGACAATCCATGGAGAAGATGAGAAAGTACAGTGCTGGTAAATGACAAAATGCAAGATCATAGTGAGGATACATAAAAACACCATGTGAGCCTCTTGAATAAGGAAATACATCCAGCATGGTCAGGACAATATAAAAAAATAGGCAATTTGCGTCACAATTCCGCAACTGGAGAATTGTAACTGGCTACCAGCTATTTGACATTTAAAGACCAATTATTGTATTTTCCAAGTAATGCCCACGTGCTCACTTCTCAACCAGTATTAAGGATTAAAAGGAAAGGAAGAGAGAAAAGAAAACATAACTGATCCCTTTTCTGTACCACCCAGAGGCTCTTTGGCAGGAGAATGAAGCATTGCAGGATCTTCTGCATTTTTTTTTGTTACTTACTGGATACTTTTAATGGTTTTATATATTTACAGTTTGGAGAGGCCACTGAACATTCTCTTGGGCACATAGAAGACAGAGCAGCACAGCACACAGTACAGGTGCTTCAGCCCACGCTATTGCACCATGTTCACGCTAACACTTCCCACCGTCATCGCCCTCCGCGTGCATATCTACGAGTCTCTTAAATGGGGCTAATGCATCCGCCTCCACCACCACACCTGGCGGCACGCTCCGCACACCCACCACTCTGTGTAAAATCCTCCCTCTGCTTTCCCACAAACACCTCAAATCATGCCCTCTCATGTTAGCCATTTGTGCCCTGGGGAAAAGGCCCCTACAAGGAGGGTCTTGGCCCAAAACGTCGACTACCTACTCATTTCTTTGGATGCTGCCTGGCCTGCTGAGTTCCTCCAGCATTTTGTGTGTGTTACTAACTGTCTATACCTCTTATCCTCTTACACACGATTCATGATTGAAGATTGTTTATTGTCATTCGTCAGTACACGAGTGTAAAGGAGAACGAAATGATTGTTACTCTGGATCCGATGCAGCATAAAGAACACAATAAAAAAAACCAAAATAAATAAACATAATAAATATAAAAGCAATCCCATAAAACACGATGTACAAGAAGTTGTTTGTGCCCTATATACATACACCTCTATCAAGTCCTCCCCATCCTCTTCTGCTCAAAGGAGAAAGGCCCGAGCTTGCTCAACCTTTCCTCAGACGACATGCCCTCTAGCCCAGGCAGCTTTCTGGCAAATCTCTTCTGCAACCTCTCAAAAGCTTCCACATCCTTCCTGTAATGAGGTGACCAGAGCCGAGCACACGTGTTGAAAATGGACAGACATTGCACCAACAGCCCAACCTAATCTACCCTTTTCACTCAGCGTGTAAACTGGAGTTACCAACTAGCTATCAGCCATGTCACACTCTGACAAAAATAACTTGCGTTATTTAGCATTTAAAATGCAAATAACTTGTTTATGTTATGGATAAATTTTAAAAGATCAGTAATCCATGATAATTAAGATTATTGCTGCTGCATTATTATCATGATTGCTTCAGGGTCATCATCATAAAAAAGTACAGCATAAAAGCAGGCATTTCAGCCCACCTAGTCTGGGCCGAGCCATTTAAACTACCTACTTTATTTTACTTTATACTTTATTGTCGCCAAACAATTGATACTAGAACGTACAATCATCACAGCGATATTTGATTCTGCACTTCCCACTCCCTGGATTACAAATCGATAGTAAATATTAAAAATTTAAATTATAAATCATAAATAGAAAATAGAAAAATGGAAAGTAAGGTAGTGCAAAAAAACTGAGAGGCAGGTCCGGATATTTGGAGGGTACAGCCCAGATCCGGGTCAGGATCCGTTCAGCAGTCTTATCACAGTTGGAAAGATGCTGTTCCCAAATCTGTCTGTATGAGTCTTCAAGCTCCTGAGCCCTCTCCTGGAGGGAAGAGGGACGAAAAGTGTGTTGGCTGGGTGGGTTGTGTCCTTGATTATCCTGGTAGCACTGCTCCAATCCTACTCCAATCAATCTGCACCAGGACCATAGCCATCCATATCCTTATCATCCATATAACTGTCCAAACTTCTCTCAAACATTGAAATCGAACTGGCATGCACCACTTGCACTGGCACCTCGTTCCACACTCTCACGGTCCTCTGAGTGAAGAACATTCCCCTTAAGCTTTTCACCTTTCATCCTAACCCATGACCTCTAGTTGTAGTCCGACCCAAACTCAGTGGAAAAAGCCTGCTTGCATTTACTCTATCTATACCCGTCATAATTTTGTATAGCTCTGTCAAATCTCCTCTCAATCTTTTACATTCCACAAAATAAAGTCTTTTGTTCATGTCAACAACATATTTGTTTGAATAATGGCTTCAAGTACCCACAAGTAAGGAATAATGTGAAATCTCTTGTTTTCAAACATTTCAATACTGACAATTACATAATGTTTTGGGCTAACTGGGGAATGAAGGGCCAGTGATAAATGATATATTAGAAAAGTAATATGGTGAGAATAAAGCATTTACAGAATCATTAATGTATTACTTACCATAATTTTCAAGGCACTGGAATAGCTTTGTTTAACACATCTGGAGTAATCTCACCCACGGTGCCCATAAGCTACTACCTCAGGTTTGATTTTCAACTTCCACCCTAACTGGGTGTAAACTTATGAATGCGGCAAGATTTGGAGGCCAGTTTCAGATCCGGATCACAATTTAATTTCATCAGTCACTGAAAATGAATAAATTCAAGGTGCAGATCACTCTTTGTGGAAATGGCTTTACCCTTTAGTAACAGTTTCTTACGAAACAGTTGAATAAACTTCAGAGGGGTGGTTAAACTAGAGTTTCAGGGCCATGGAAACCAGAGCACCAGAACAGATAGAGTGGTTGTGGAGAAAGATGTTGTTAAGCCTATGTACAAAGTCAGGAATCGAAAGGTTGAGCACGGGGGGACTACTGTTCTGAGCTGCGTATATTTCAATTACAGTAGCACTGTAGGAAAGGCGGGTAAGCTTAGGGCATGGATCAGCACCTGGAATTATGACATTGTAGCCAATAGTGAGACTTGGTTTCAGGAGGGGCAGGACTGGCAGCTCAATGTTCCAGGTTTTCATTGTATTAGATGTGATAGAGCAGGAGAGATTAAAGTGGAAGAGGTGGCATTTTCAGGAAAATTGTCATAGCAGTGCTCAGACAGGACTGACTGGAAAGCTGGTTTAGTGGGGCTTAATGGGTAGAACAGAGGAATAAGAAAGGTGCGACCACACTAATGGGATTATATTACATAGACTACCCAACCGTCTACAGGATTCAGAGGAGCAAATCTATACTGAGATCACGGACTGTTGCAAGAAACATAAGGTTGTGATAGCAGGTGGTTTTAACTTTTCCCATATTGACTGGGACTGCCATACTATAAAATGGCTGGGTGGGAAAGAATTTGTCAAATGCATTCAGAAAAGTTTTCTTAATCAGTACATAGAAGTCCAACTAGAGAAAAGATGATATTAGCTCTCCTATTAGGTAATGGGACAGGGCAAGTGACAGATGTTTGTGTAAGGGAATATTTTGCATCCAGTGAACATAGTACCATTAGCTTTAAGGTAGTTATGGAAAAGGATAGGTCTAGTTCTCAGGTTGAGATTCTAAATTGGACAAAGGCCATTGTTGATGGTATCAGAAAGAATCTGGCAAGTGTGGATTGGGACAGGTTGTTTTCTGGCAAAGAGGTACTTGGGAAGTGGAAGGCCTTCAGAAGTGAAATTTTGAGAGTACACTTTTTGCATATTCCTGTGAGAATAAAAGTCGAGGATTACAGGCTTAGGGAACCTTGCTTTTCGAGAGATATTGAGGCACTGGTTAAGAAAAAGAACCAGGCGCACAGCAGGTAAGAACAAATAAGGAACTTGAGAAGTATAGGAAATGCAAGAGAGCACTTAAGAAGGAGATTAGAAAGGCTAAAAGAAGGCATGAGATCACTCTAGCAGACAAGGTGAAGGAGATAAGGGCTTCTACAGATATATTAAGAACAAAACGATAGCAAGAGACAAAACTGGTCCTCTGGAAGATCAGAAAGGTAATCTATGCGTGGAGCCAAAAGTAAATGGGGAGACTTTAAATGGATTTTTGCATCAGTATTTACTCAGGAGATGAACACAGAGTCTATAGAAGTGAGGCAAATCAGCAGTGAGGTAATGGACACTATGCAGATTACAGCAGAGGAGGATTGTTTACTGTCTGCATAAATCCCCAGGCCCTAACAAGATGTTCCCTCAGACCCTGTGAGAGGCTCATGCAGAAATTGCAGGGTCCCTAGCAGAGATACTTAAAACATCCTTAGTCACAGGGTGAGGTGCCGGAGGATCGGAGGATAGCCAATGTTGTTCCATTGTTTAAGAAAGGCTCTAGGAATAAGCTAGGAAATTACAGGCCGGTGAGCCTGACATTAGTCGTGGGAAAGTTATTGGAAGGTATTCTATGGAATCAGATATATAAGTGTTTGGATAGACAGGGCCTGATTAAGGATAGTCAACATGATTTTGTACATGATAAGTTGTGTCTAACCAATCTTATAGTTTTTCAAGGAAGTTGCCAGGATATTTGATGAAGGCAAGGCGGTGGACTTTAGCAAGGCCTTTGAAATGGTCACCCATAGGAGGCTGGTCAAGAAAGTTCAGTTGCTTGGCTTTCAAGATGAAGTAGTAAATTGAATTCGACTTCGGCTTCACAGGAGAAGATGGTTGCCTCTTTGACAGGAGGCCTGTGACTAGTGGTGTGCCACAGGGATCAGTGCTGGGTCCATTGTTGTTTGTCATCTATATCAAAGATCTGGATGATAACGTGGTAAACTGGGTCAGCAAGTTTGCAGATGACACCAAGATTAGGGATGAGTTGACAGCAAGGAAGACTGCTAAACCTTGCAGTGGAATCTGGACCAGCTGGAAAAGTGGGCTTAAAAATAGCAGATGGAATTTAACGCAGACATGTGTGAGGTGTTGCACTTTGAGGAGAACAACCAGAGGAGCTCTTTTACGGTGAGGAGTGGAGTAGAACAGAGAGGTCTGGGAATACAGATCTATAATTCCTTGCAAGTGGCTTCACAGGTAGATAGAGTCATAAAGAGAGCTTTTGGCACATTAGACTCGTGAATCAATGTATCGTAATTGTACTTGTATTTATTTTATTTCTTACATCCAGCGGAGTAAAAACCCTTATGTTGTGTCTCTGTCGCATAGGAGTTGCGACGTTAAGTAGAAATGGTATAAGACATTGGCGAGGCCTGATTTGCAGTACCGTGTGCAGTTTTGGTCACCTACCTACAGGAAGGATGTCAATAAGATTAAAAGTGTGCAGAGAAAATTTACAAGGATTTTGCCAGGTCTTGAGGAACTGAGTTCGAGGGAAAGGTTAAATAGGCTGGGACTTAATGTAGAAGTTGGAGGGGAGATTTCATAGGGATATAAAAGATTATGAGGAGTATAAACAGGGTAAATTCGAGCAGGCTTTTTCCACTGAAGTTGGGTGAAAACACAGCTGGAGGTCATAGGTTAGGGGTGAAAGGTAAAAAGTTTAAGGGGAACATAAGGGAAATATTCCCTCTAATGTGATAGCATGTGTGTATGCACACATCTGTTGCTAAGGTGCACAAAGGGATTTAAACTGCACACTAAAAGCTGTCACCCTCTCCCTCGTTGCAATGTTAAGAATATTTCATGATCACACACAATCACATTTCCTTTTCTGGATCTTCATGCGGACAGTGTGGACAATGTGGAGTTTGCGATGACTTGTCTGCAGATTTTAGAAATGGCTTAGTTGCAATATTGAAGAAAATATTGATTCACTCCGTCGAATTCCAAAGAAGCAAAGGGCATGGGTGCAAAAGAACTACTAGTTCATTTAAAGCAGAATAGCTCATCATCCTTAGAATGAACTGCCAGCTCAAGCGATGGAAGCAGGTCCAATTTCAACATTTACGAGAAATTTGGATAGGTACATGGATGGGAGGGGTACGGAGAGCTATGGTCCTGGTGGAGGTTGATGGAACTGGACAGATTAATGGTTCAACATAGGCTAGATGGGCCAAAGGGCAGTTTCTGTGTTCTATAACCAAAATAAAAATTCCAATTAACAGATAATTATTAGTTAGACATAAAGAAAAACTTTAAAAGTATAGCACAATTATTTACATAACTTTATCATTTGGAAACATCCATGGAATTCCAAAATCTTTATACCACTGTAAACTTGACTGCTTTTTAATACCTTCTCCTTTTCAACTGATGACAAGCCAAGAAACTCATTTGCATTCCTAATGTTCGTTAGTGGCTTACGCTGTTGAACTGAGGTATAAACTTGATTGCCTGGTGTGCGTAGAGCACAGTATAACTTTGAGTGTTTGTATGTGTCCATACAAAAAATGATGTAGAAGGTTAATCTCACATACTTATTTTCAGCTCACTCCACCAGTCCCCATAAGGCTACTTCTCTCACGAAAGTGATTTACTATAAATTTGATGGCTGCCAAGTGTGGATCATTCACGGGAAAGCAGTCAAAACAACAAAGGTGAAGAGATGCATCAATGCTGTTTGGGTTTAGTTGTCACATTAAAAGACTGTCTCTTCAGTGCTCTAGTGTGGCTTGCCTACCGCACTTCAATATTTTTGCATTTGCTTTCCTTACCACCAACTGAACCTACAAGTTAACCATCAGGGAATCCTGAGACTCCCAAGTCCATTTGCATCTCAAGTTTCTGAATTTGCTTCCTGTTTAGAAAAATAGCCTGTACATTTATTTCTTCTACTCTGAACTGTATTCCATTTGACAATTCTTTACATATTGCCCTAACCTGTCCAAGTCCTTCTGCAGCCTCTCTACTTCCTCAACACTATCTGTCCCCTCACTTATCATCTGTAAACAAAACCATCAAGTGTGTCCTCCAGATCATTGGCATATAACGTGAAAAGAAACAGTCCCAAAGCTGACCCCTATGGAAGACCACTAGTCACTGGCAGCCAACCAGAAGAGGTCCCCTTTATTCCCACTCTTTACCTCCTGCCAGTCAGCCAATCTTCTGTCCATGCTAGTATCTTTCCTGTGACACCATGAGCTTTTAACAACACACACAGAACACTGGAGGATCTCAGCAGGCCAGGCAGCATCTATGGAAAATTGTAAACAGTTGATATTTCGCGCTGAGACACCTCTTCAGGATTCTCTGCTTGTTAAGACGTCTCATGTACAGCACCTTGTCAAAGGCCAGGCCTTCTAAAACTCCAAGTAAACAACATCCACTGACTCTCCTTTGTCTATCCTGCCTGTTATTTCCTCAAAGAATTCCAACAGATTTGTCAGCCAAGATTTTCCCTTAAGGAAATGATGCTGAATGTAGCCTACTTTATCATGTGTCTTCAAGTACCCTGAAACCTCATCCTTATTAATGGACTCTAACGTCTTGCCAACCACTGAAATCAGACTAACTGGCCTATAATTTTCTGCCTTTTGCCTCCCTCCTTTCTTGAAGAGTGGAGTAACATGTAATTTTTCATTCCTCCGGAACCATGCCAGAATCTAGTGATTCTTGAAAGATCATTATTAATGCCTCCACAATCTCTTCAGCTCGCCTTTCAGAACCCTGGGTGTAGTCCATCTGTCCAGGTGAGTTACCTATCTTCAGACCTTTCAGCTTCCCAAGCACATTCATCTTAGTAATAACAACTACACTCACTTCTGCCCCCTGACATTCGCAAATTTCTGGCATTCTGCTGGTGTCTTCTTCAGTGAAGACTGACACAAAATACTTCATCTGTTCATCTGCCATTTCTTTATTCCCCATTACTACCTCTCCAGCATAATTCCCAGTGGTCTGATGCCCACTCTCATCTCTCCTCCTGATCTCAGCTCTCATCCGTGCCATGTCTTTACCATCCCCTCTGACCTCCAACTCTCTGAGGCAGAGCGCTCTGTCCTCAGTAAGGGCCTTACTTTTGTCCCCCTTCGCCCAGACCTCAGTGAGTTCCACGTTCGCCATGACGCAGCACTCTTCTTCCGCCGTCTCCGTCTCTGAGCCTACTTCTTCAGCAAGGACTCTCCCACCCCCACCGATGACCCCATCTCCCGTCTTCAACCCTCCTCCTCTTCATGGACACCCCGCTCTGGTCTTCTGTCTGCTCTGGATCTTTTTATTGCTAACTGCCGACGGGACATCAACCATCTCGACTTCACCGCACCTTGTCCCCATTCCAACCTCACTCCTTCCGAACGCTCTGCTCTACACTCCCTCCGCACTAATCCTAACCTTATTATTAAACCCGCCGATGAGGGGGGTGCTGTTGTAGTCTGGCGTACTGACCTCCACCCTGCCGAGGCTCAGCGTCAACTCGCGGATATCTCCTCTTATTTACCCCTCGATCGTGACCCCAGTAAGGAGCACTAGGCCATTGTCTCCCACACCATCACTGACTTTATCCGCTCAGGGGATCTCCCATCCACTGCTACCAACCTTATATTTCCCACACCTCGCACTTCCCGTTTCTACCTCCTACCCAAGATCCACAAACCTGCCTGTCCAGGTAGACCTATTGTCTCAGCTTGCTGCTGCCCCACCAAACTCATTTCTGCATACCTTGACACGGTTTTGTCCCCCCTTGTTCAATCCCTTCCTACCTATGTTCGTGACACTTCTCACGCTCTGAAACTTTTCGATGATTTTAAGTTCCCTGGCCCCCACCGCTTTATTTTCACCATGGATGTCCAGTCCCTATATGCTTCCATCCCCCATCAGGAAGGTCTCAAAGCTCTCCGCTTCTTTTTGGATTCCAGACCTAACCAATTCCCCTCTACCACCACTCTGCTCCGTCTAGCGGAATTAGTCCTTACTCTTAATAATTTCTCCTCTGGCCCCTCCCACTTCCTCCAAACTAAAGGTGTAGCTATGGGCACCCGTATGGGTCCTAGCTATGCCTGCCTTTTTGTTGGCTTTGTGGAACAATCTATGTTCCAAAGCTATTCTGGTATCTGTCCCCCACTTTTCCTTCGCTACATCGACGACTGCAGTGGCGCTGCTTCCTGCGCGTATGCAGAGCTCATTGACTTCATTAACTTTGCCTCCAACTTTCACCCTGCCCTCAAGTTTACCTGGTCCACTTCCGACACCTCCCCTTTCCAGATCTTTCTGTCTCTATCTCTGGAGACAGCTTATCTACTGATGTCTACTATAAGTCTACTGACTCCCACAGCTATCTGGACTGTTCCTCTTCTCACCCTGTCTCTTGCAAAAATGCCATCCCCTTCTCGCAATTCCTCCATCTCTGCCGCATCTGCTCTCAGGATGAGGCTTTTCATTCCAGGACGAGGGAGATGTCCTCTTTTTTTAAAGAAAGGGTCTTCCCTTCCTCCACCATCAACTCTACTCTCAAACGCATCTCCCCCATTTCACGCACATCTGCTCTCACTCATACCTCCCGCCATCCCACTAGGAATAGGGTTCCCCTGCTCCTCACCTACCACCCCACCAGCCTCCAGGTCCAACATATAATTCTCCGTAACTTCCGCCACCTCCAATGGGATCCCACCACTAAGCACATCTTCCCCCCCCGCCCCCCCGCTTTCTGCAGGGATCGCTCCCTACGCGACTCCCTGGTCCATTCGTTCCCCCCCATCCCTCCCCACCGATCTCCCTCCTGGCACTTATCCTTGTAAGCGGAACAAGTGCTACACATGCCCTTACACTTCCTCCCTTACCACCATTCAGGGCCCCAGACAGTCCTTCCAGGTGAGGCGAAACTTCACCTGTGAGTCGGCTGGGGTGATATACTGCGTCCGGTGCTCCCAATGTGGCCTTCTATACATTGGCGAGACCCGATGCAGACTGGGAAATCGTTTCGCTGAACACCTACGCTCTGTCCGCCAGAGAAAGCAGGATCTCCCAGCGGCCACACATTTTAATTCCACGCCCCATTCCCATTCTGATACGTCTATCCACGGCCTCCTCTACCGTAAAGATGAAGCCACACTCAGGTTAGAGGAACAACACCTTATATTCCATCTGGGTAGCCTCCAACCTGATGGCATGAACATTGACTTCTCAAACTTCCACTCCCACCTCCCCCTCGTACCCAATTCGTTATTTATTTATATATACACATTCTTTTTCTCTCTCTCCTTTTTCTCCCTCTGTCCCTTTCACTATACCCCTTGCCCATCCACTGGGCTTTTTTCCCCCCTCCCCCTTTTCTTTCTCCCTAGGTCTCCTGTCCCATGATCCTCTCGTATCCCTTTTGCCTATCACCTGTCCAGCTCTTGGCTCCATCCCTCCCCCTCCTGTCTTCTCCTATCATTTCGGATCTCCCCCTCCCCCTCCCACTTTCAAATCTCTTACTAACTCTTCCTTCAGTTAGTCCTGACGAAGGGTCTCGGCCCGAAACGTCGACTGTACCTCTTCCTAGTGATGTTGCCTGGCCTGCTGTGTTCACCAGCAACTTTTGTGTGTGTTGCTTGAAATTCCAGCATCTGCAGATTTCCTCGTGTCTCCTTTACTCTTCATATATCTGAAAAAATTATATCCTCTTTTAAATCATTGGTTAGCTTCTCTTCATATTTCATCTTCTCTCTCTTTCTGTCTCTTTTAGTTGCCTTCTGGTGGTTTTTAAAAGCTCCCCAGTCCTCTAACTTCCCACTAATTTTTGCTCTATGTCCTCTCTTTTGCTTTTATGCTGTCTTTGACTTCCCTTGTCAGCCACAGTTGCCTCATCCTCCCTTTAAAATGCCAAATTTCCTTCGCCTTCTGAGGAAGTAGAGGCATTAGTATGCTTTCTTTGCCATGGTGTTAATGCGGTTGGACTAAGATAAATTATTGATGATATTTACATCTTGAAGCTTGACATTACCAGCCATCTCCACCTCATCACCATTGATACAGACGGGATGTGTTCTCCGCTCACTTCCTGAAGTCTCTTTGTTTTTGCTGACATTGAGAGAAAGGTTGTTGTCTTGACAACGTGCCACTGAGCTCTCCATCTCCTTATTTCAGGACCTCCTGCTCCTTCTCCTTGGGCTTATCACGGTCGTGCAGTGCACATGCTTTACAGTGCCACCTGTAAGATCAGGGTTCAATTCCGACTACCACTGTAAGGAGTTCGTACTTTCTCTCTGTGACCCCGTGGGATTCCTCCGCATGCTCCAGTTTCCTCCACATTCCAAAGTAGTATGGTTAGGGTTAGGTAGGCTGTGGGCATGCTGTTGGCTCTGAAAGCACGGAGACACTTGCTGGCACCCAACGCAATCCTCGCTGATTTAATTTGACATAAACGTTGCATTTCACTGTATACTTCATGTACATCTGACAAATAAAGCCAATCTTTCTCTTTGTGCTCCGAGTCATTGTTTGGGATCCAGCCCACTCTGGTGGTGTCACTTGCAAACTTGTAAATGGGATTGGAGCAGAATTTGGCCACCTAGTCATCGAGGGGAGAGTATAGTAAGGGGCTGAGTCTTCAAGAGGGTTATAATCACTCCCACTTAATAGCAGTCATCAATTACTTGCCGTCTTTCAGGCTAGGCAGTTGGAACTGAATTTGCTTTATCCCTGGATTTAGCAGAGAGCTCAATTACACCTCATAATATGAACATCTTGCTGAGTAAGTGGATTATTGGCCATACTTCATAGAATATAGCTGGTTATTTTTTTATGAGACAAATGTAATAGATAAATGCATTTCTAGTTTCCCTTATATGGGAAAAATTCCAACCAAGCACATAAGCAAACAACAGAACACTTTGATTGCACCAAAGAAGTTTTATAATTTCTTTTATTGGAACAGGCCCTTCCAGTTTAGCGACCCACCTACTTAACCCTAGCCTTAACACAGGACAATTTACAATGACCAAATAACCTACTAACTGGTATGTCTTTGGACTGTGGGAGGAAACCGGGGTACCCGGAGGAAACCCCCGTGGTCACGGGGAGAATGTACAAACCCCTTACAGACAGCAGCGGAACAGAACTCTGAACTCCGACGCCCCGTTGCGCTAACCACTACAATTTGCTAGCAAATTGACTTCTTTTCCACGTAACAAATCATACTATTAATCTTCTGTGAATAAATATCATCATATGCATCAGTTAAAAAGTGAGCAAATATATTCACCGTGGGGGCAATCCCTGCTGGTCTCAACTTTTCATATGAAAAGGATTGTATTCCCAAAGGAGCTTCCATCAAGAAACAATGTTCCAATCTGTCAGACATGAAAGACAATGGATTTCAGCAAGGGATTCAACAAGAACAGAGGTACTATACACATCAGGCTTGCCAGCCCTCAAATGATTTAGAAGTCTCGTTTGATTTGCATCAGGTTTGTCTGTATCTGTATATCACTGGCAGATACCAGAAAGAATTGACTTCTAGTTATCTAGGGCCTAGAAATGATAACACATATGCTTAGAAATTCAAACTATTTTCTAAATTTCCTATGAGATGCATTTTCTAAGTTACAAGCATTCTTATTCCTTAGCACAAGAGATTCTTCAGATGCTGGAAATCTAGAGTAACACACACAAAATGCTGGAGGAATTCAGCAGGTCAGGCAGTGTCCATGGAAATGAAAAAATAGTTGCTGTTTTGGATGAAGACCCTTCATCAAGCCTGGAAGGAAAGGGGAAGATGTCAGACAAAGAAGATGGGGGTGGCGGGGGGGGGGAGAATGGAGGACAAGCTAGAAGGTGATAGGTGAAGCAAGTTGGGTGGGGAAGGGGGGAATGAAGTAAGAAGCTGGAAAGTGATAAGTGGAAAAGATAAAGGACTGAAGATGAAGGAATTGAATATGTAAGTGTTTCTTCTTTTATGTTACTGCTGAGGGGAATAAAATGGCTTCTCTGTACTGTTAACTGCTGAGACACTGGTCCTCTATAGCAGTTAGTGATAATGGGACTTGTATTCATTTGCTAACCAATTGGGATAGATGTTATTCTTTTTGCCTGTGTGAAAGCTGTTAGTTTGCGCAGGCTACGGGGAGAAGGCGCGAAGAGGATGAAGAGAGAAGAGGTGGCTTGAGGAGACGGTTGCCAGACCCGCTAGGCCTGGGCTCGGAACGGGAGCCCAGGGGTTGACAACGAGCGAAGGAAGATCAGCGAAAGGGAATCCGTGAGCTCCAAAGTTTGTGCACTGGACGTGTTTATGAGATTACTGGCGCCTTTTATTTGTTTTTCTTTTCTTTTGTTTCTCTACTAACTTAAATATAAAATCTTAATTGTTTAACCGTACATTGTGGACTGAACGTTATTTCGGGGTACTGATGTTACACAGGGGACACATCACTCAGCATCCACCCAAACAAGAGTGCTAAGGTTTGGCCGGGCAGGGGGTTATCACTCCGAGATCATGCCACTTGGCAAAGCGAGTGTTACAAAGAGGATAGGAGAATGGACCGTGGGATAAAGGGAAGGAGGAGGGGCACCAGGGGGAAGTGATAAGCAGGTAAGGAGAAGAGGTTAAAGGGGGCCAGAGTGAGGAAGTGAAGAAGAGGGAAGGGGAGGGAGAAAGAAGTAGTGAAGTTGGAGAAATCGATGTTCATGCCATCAGGTTGGAGACTACCGAGATGAAATATGAGGTGGTGCTCTTACTACCTGAGAGCGGCCTCATCAGGGCAGAAGAGCAGGCCATGGACCGACATGTTGGAATAGGAATGGGGACCGGAATTAAAATGGATGGCCATCGGGAAATCCTGCTTTTGTGGATTGAGTGAACGTGCTGAACAAAGCAGCCACCCAATCTCCCGGGGTCTCACCAACGTAGAGGAGGCTGCTTTGGGAGCACCGGATACAGTAGGCGACCCCAACAGTTTCACTCGTGAAGTATTGCCTCACCTGGAAGGGCTGTTTGAGGGCCTGAACGGAGGAGAGGGAGGAGGTGAACGGGCATTTTGGCTGCTTGCAGGGTTAAGTGCAGGGAGGGAGACTAGTGGGAGAGACAAGTGAACAAGGGAATCGCAGAGGGAGGGACCCCTGCAGAAAGCAGGCAGTGGGGTGGGGGGGGGAAGTAAAGATGTGCTTGGTGGTAGGGTCCCATTGAAGATGGCAAAGGTGTGGAGAATGACGTGTTGCATGCAGAGGCTCATGGGGTGGTAGGTGAGGACAAGAGGAACTCCGTTCCTGTTAAGGCCACATGAAGTTGGGGTGAGTGTGAATGTCTGCGGAATGGAGGAGATGCAGGTGAGGGCTTCTATTCCTTAGCTTCATTTTGTTTGACAAAATGCATGTAGGTGTAGAGTTAAAAACAAGCACTCACTTTGAGGGAAGCACTTATGAATTCAGTTACCTGTGGCTCTGCTCAGGTTCTGACAGAGTCACAGAATCACAGAGTCATACAACATGGAAGCCAACCATTCTATCATTACGTACATACCAACCACTGAACACCCTACCGTCTGAATCCGATTTATTTTATTGAGATACAGCGCGGAATTGGCCCTTCTGGCTCTTCGAGACACACTGCCCAACAATCCTCTGATTTAGGCTAATCACGGGACAATTCACAATGACCAATTAAGTCACCAACCCGTACGTCTTTGGATGTGGGAGGTAACTGGAGCACCTGGAGGAAACCCACGCGGTCACGGGGAGAATGTACAAGCTCACTGCACTAAGCACTCCGCTACCATGCCACTCCACAATCTTCCAATGTGTAGCCTATAGATCCTATTGTGCTTTGTGTTGTATAGGGTGTCTTTTATATTTATATTTGTTGTGCTATTTTAATTTTTTTTTGTGTTCGCTCTGTTTTCTGTGGTTTTTTTTATATTGCATCAGATCTGGAGTATCAATCATTTTGTTCTCCTTCACACTCGTGTACTGAGGACAGGCAATAAATCGTATTGAATCTTGAATCTATGCCTCGGCATTTCAAGTGCTCACTCAGACACTCCTGACTCTTCAGCCGTCAGGCTCCGGAACCTGTGGGGCCAACTTCACCCACTGAACACGACCTACAGACTCACTTTCAAGGACTCTACAACTTATGCTCTCGGTCTTATTTACTTGCTTACTTATTTATATATTTCTATGCATTTTGACATATTTATTTATATTTGTATGCATACGCACAGTTTGTCATTGTGTGCAGGTTCTTCACTGATTCCATTGTATTTCTTGGTTCTATTTCTTCACCTGAATGTAAAGGGATCTCAGGCTTGTATATGGTGACATATATGTACTTTGAGAATTAATTTTCTTTGAACTTTGGACTTGAACATACTGTCAGCAACTCTGCTTCCATCACTGTCATTAGCAGCATTCACCATTCTCTGAGTGAAAAATGCCCCCCTCACATCCCCTCTGTATCATTCACCACGTACCCGAAGCCCACGTCCTCTAGTATTATATACCTCTGAAACAGGGAAAAGCTTCCTGTATTCCACCATACCTATACTTCTTGTAATTTTACAGTATTGTGGAAAAGTCTTAGGCATAGATAGCTTGGGAGCCTCAGAGTTTTGCACAATACTGAAATGATTTTATGTATTGCACGGTACAGTTGTTGCAAAAATAAAAGCAAATTTAATGACGGATGTGAGTGACGATAAACCTGATTCTGCTGTGGGTCTCTATGGTGAACGAGGTGAGAAGGAGGCAGGGAGAGGGGAATCATTGTTGGGAAAAGAGGGAGGGAGGGAGGAGGGAGTGGGAAGGACCAGAGAGACATTCTGTAATGATCAATTAACCTGTTGTATGGAATCAAATGACCTTGCCTGGTGTCTCAGGGCTGGGTGTGCCTGCTCTCGTGCCAACCCCCCACCCCTGGCACTCCTTCTCTACCACCTGTCCCACACACCCCACACCCGCTCCACCCTCACCATTCCCAACATCCTTTGCTCTTACCAAATTTACATACTCGCTCTCCACTTCACGTTGACAAATACAGTACTGTGCAAAAGTCTCAGGAAACCTGGCTATACATATATACGACTTTTGGATGGTACTGTAAATACTTTAGACATGTTCCCTCTTAAGCTCCTCTGCTCAATTTTAAACAAACCTTGCCCCTTCAGTCTCTCCTCAATCCCAGGTAACATCCTGGTAAATTTCCTCTGCACCTCTCCAGCTGGTACACTACTAACCTGTAATTGTGTAAATCAAGCAAGGTTAATCATCAATGGTGAAATGATACATTTTGTCAGGGAAAATATTTTAGGGGTTAAATGCTCTGTATGTGGATTATCATATCTGTGCCTGAGGGCTCCGAGACATTTACTCGGCTCTGTGTTGAACTGAGGCTGAGGCCTGAGGCCTGCTCTAGCTGCTCTGGGCTTCATATCTATGGACTCACTTTTGTTCTGAATGTTATTTGCTTACTTTCATTGTTTGCACAATTTGTTTTTTACTCTCCCCCACCCCCGCATATTGGGTGTTGGACAGTCTTTTTTTAATGGGATCTTTGTTTTGTGGCTGTCTGTAAGGAGACAAATCTCAAGGTTGTATAATGTATACAAACTTTATCTGATAATAAATATACTTTGGACTTTGATATGGTCTATAAGGGTGCCATGGTAGCATAGCAATAAACATTTTACAGTGCCAGCGATTAGGATTCAATTTCGCCGTTGTGTTTAAGGAATTTGTATGTTCTCCCCATTTACTCCAGGTGCTCCCGTCTCCTCCCACATTTCAAAGACACACGGGTTAGTAACTTGTGGACATGCTGTGTTGGTGCCGAAAGCATAGCAACACTCTACCTGAAGGGGAAAAAAACGTGCAAGCATTCCTATCTATGCCCCTCATAATTATGTTTAACTTTATAAGATCTCCCCTCCTTCTCCTGCACTCTAGTGAATGAAGTCCTGATCTATTCGACCTTTCCCTCTAACTCAGGTCCTGTAGGTATGCTGACCAGAACTGTACGCAAAACTGCAATTTCACCCTCACCAGCATCTTATACAACTTCAATCTAACATCCCATCTCCTGTAGACAATGGCCCGATTTATGCAGGCGTATGTGCCAAAAGCTCTCCTTAATATCCTATCTCCCTGTGATGCACTTTCAAGGAATCATGGATCTGTATTCCCGGATCCCTTTGTTCAACCAGATATCTCAGTGACCTGCCAATCACTGTGTAAAAGTTTTATCCTGGCTTGTCCTCACAAAGGAAAATGGGCCTGTTCTCATGGGAGTTTAGAAGAATTAGGAGGGACAGGGGATTTCATTCAAACGTATCAAATATTGAAAGGTCTAGATAGAATAGATGTGCAGAGGATGTTTCCAATGGTGAGAAAGTCCAGGACCAGAGGGCCCAGCCTCAGAATCAAAAGACATCCTTTTAAACGGGGATGAGGAAGAATTTCTTCAGCCAGAGGGTGGTGGAATTCATTGCCACAGATGGCTATGGAGTCCAGGTCATTGGGTCTATTTAAGCGGGGGTTAATAGAGTCTTGATTAGCAAGGGTATGAAAAGTTAACAGGGAGGAGGCTGGAGAATGGGCTTTAGAGGAAAAGTAAATCAGCCATGATTGAATGGCAGAGATGATCCAATGGGCTGAATGGCCTGTCTGATCCGATGTCTTATGGTCTTATTTGCATTCACAGTGCCTTCTTGTACTAAAACACCTGTTGCTGCTTTCAGTTATTGAAGAGGTTCTAATCTTTACCATCACACTCAAGAGGAAGCCATTCAGCCTGTCTGCTTGTGCTAATTGCCGTCCCTCTTCAGCCAATCAGCCCTGCTGGGGCACAGGCCGCTGACAGCAGCTGGCCGGAGTCCTCTGTCCTGGGGCAGAATTTCAGTCTTTCAGTGACCTATCAAAGATTCTTCCTCTCCCAGGGATGGGGTCTTTGGAGCTTCTGTTGGCTTTTCTGTAGCACTGGGCTTTTACAATATTGGGTTGATAACCCCATGTCCAACCCTCCTCCCTTCGCATCCAGGCTTGGGATCATCCTTGGCAGATTGTTAGCGAGCTCTAACTGATTGGAGCAGCAGATGGGTTTGGTCTGTAAAATACTGCTGGGGCTAATTTAAGTCTTTTAAGAAATCCCCCTCTGCTTGTCCACCATGGTGTGGTCAAGAAATACAACAGAATTTACTAAAAAACTATACATAAACAGGCGAGGCTGACATACAACCAATGTACAACATAAGATAAGCTGTGCAAATAAGAGATAACACTGAGAACGTGAGTTGTAAAGGGCCCCTGAAAGTGGAAACTGTGGATCATGGAATCAATTCAGAGTAAGGACCGTTGTCCTCATGAATCAAATAAATAGGTTTGTAGATAAGACTATAAACTAAACAAGAACGGGAGGGAAAATTTAAGAAATTGAAGGAGAAGGGAAAAGTTCTGACATGTTTAATAACTGTATGGGAAGGGGCGATACTTTAACCATTATTTGGAAAAATTTTACAACTATTACAAAGAACTTTCAGTGAAAACTATTGTCGTTCCCTTGTCCAAGGAAACATACAAAGATTTTGACAAAGCAGATACTGGAGAATTGATTAATGTGCTGGCTTCCTGACAGATTGACGCCGAAACAGTTGTTTATAGATAATGGAATGCAGCAGTGGCCATGAAAGCAGCCCTTACCGTCAATGATGTTATATTGCAGGGAACAGTTGCCTCATCAGCCAATTCCGTCATGCACATTCTTTAACTAATCAAAATGATTAGATTGGCTAATTATTTTATTAACTTTTCCTAAATCGGAGCTTTCACTTGAACACAGTATTCTGAAGTGACTCCAGATCGTTCCATGACTGGAGTTGTTTCTGCATAACTGTGAAGGAATCAGAGTAACCACAATATCAGATGAAATGCAAATGTTTAAAACAGTCAGTCCTGTCTCAAGAACTAAGGTACCAGTGAAGACAACTGACAAAAGGCAATGTGGTGTAGAGGATCACCTTTGCAGACTGCAACAAGAACTACGTGGTCCAGACTGGACATAAGCTCTCAACTTGCTTACAGGAACGCAAATTGGTGGCATGGAGTCATGATCCACTATCGCTAATCTCAGTGCATGAAGATCAAGAAGATCAAGACTTTAACTGGGACACGGCCAATTTCTGGTGCAGGGAAACACGAAGCAGGCACGAGAATTTTTAGAAGCATGTTCTCTTCTGATAACTCTGTAAACAAAAGTATCAGCATAGACACCATCTCCGAACCCTTAAGAGCCAAAGAAACGCCAGCCAACAGAGTTCAAAGGCCGACTTAAGGGGTAGCCAATCAAGACCAAGGCAAGCAAATGGAAGTCGGTATAAGTGCGAGCACGCCCAGAGAGAAACAACAACAACTGCGCACTGAGGCTGTCATCTCAACTGCTGATGAAACGTCAGCAAGCTAATTGCCAGGCTTGGCAAACACCAGAACATCAAACAAGTCAATCTGCCATTTCTTGCAATATCAAGAGATCTAATTTGATATTGAGGGAGGAGAAGATGGCGGCGCGACGCAGCGCGCGTGGCTGTTCCGAATGACTATTGATTATGTGTAACTAGGGGGCCATGCACAATCCTGATTTGATGGAGACAGCCGTGAGAAGCACGGAGGAATACCTGGAGTAACTTCTGAAATGCCTGCTTCGCTGCCGCTGCTACTGTGCGATCAAGAATCTCCGGAGATGAAGGCCCCAAATCCTTGGCTTTGCCTATCGCCTGTTGTCGGGGCCGGGGTCGAAGCACTCAGCAGAGATGGTGCTCGGTGCTCAGTGTCGAAGAGGTGGTCGGAGGCTCAGAGTTTTCGGATCAACTCGGAGTTGGACTGTGGTTGGATGCTTCCAGGATGCCGCATCGGCAAGTTGGCGGCGCTGGAGGTTTACCGTCTGTGTGAGATGATGGGACTTTCGAGAGACTTTGAGACTTTTACTGTGCCATGGTCTGATCTTATCAAATTATGGTATTGCTTTACACTGTTGTAACTATATGTTATAATTATGTGGTTTTTGTCAGTTTTTACGTCGGTTTGTCATGTGTTTTCATGATATCATTCTGGAAAAACATTTTATCATTTCTTAATGCATGCATTACTAAATGACAATAAAAGGGGACTGTGTGTCCTCATAATCATAATCATAATCAAGAAGCATATATCTATGGGAAACTAAAACCCAACTTGAGGAAACCCACAAAGTAAAACCATCAAATGACTGCGTATGTGTGTGGCTCCTTCTAACTAGGGTGGCAGAGCAGTGTAGCAGTTAGCACAACGCTCTGCAGTGCCAGTGACCTGGGTTCACTTCCCCCCGCTGCCTGTAAGGAGTTGTAGGTTGTCCCGGAAGGAGCACCTGGAATAAAGGTTCTCCCGTAAGGAGCACCCGGAATACATCCACGTGGATTTATTCTGGGTGCTCCAGTTACCTCCCACAGTCTAAAGACGTACTGGTTGGTGGTTGTAATTGTCCCATGATTAGGCTAGGGTTAAATTCGGGAGTTGCTGGTCGGCAAGGCCGGAAGGGCCTATTCCATACTGCATCTCAATAAATAAATCGGTAGTGAAAACATTTGAAAATCAGCTAAAAGGCACAACAAATTAAAGCTTGTTGGTGCCGGAGAATTAGAACCGAGGCGAAGATTCATAAGAGGTTTGAATCTGTGGGTTTCCTTAACTGGTCATGTAACCATGGATACCCCTGTCCACTCCAGGCTGGCAGCTTGCTGTAAAGAATTCAATCCAAGTTCAAGTTTATTATCATCTGACGGTACATATATACAACCAAACGAAACAACGTTGCCCCCGGACAACTCACAGTGCACCCACACAACATATATCTCACACAGCACATAAACCAAAATATTTCACCATATATAAGTCAATAAAAATACAATTCAAACTGCATGCAGTAAAATGCTGTTACAATGCGACGTTTGGGAGTGCACCCAAGTGCAGGACACAGACACAGAGGTAATATTATCAGAAGTGTATCTTAATAATAGTTGCCAGGAAGGCCGGAGAGCGAGGATTAGATGCTTACATGGACAACAAATCGGAGGAACCTAGACTTGCACTTGACTATGGAGCCTGGACTCGGACACGGAACCTGGACTTGGACTTGGACTCGGACATGGAGCCTGGACTCAGACTTGACTTGGGCACGGAGCCTGGACTCGGACTTGGACACGGGACGACAAAACCAAACAAAGACAGACATTCATATCTTGGCTCAGAGTAGTGGCAAATGGCCAGCAATCCTCAGCTGGACACGAGACGACAAAACCAAACAACGACAGACAATTCGTATCTTGACACGGGGTAGCACATGAAGCGGCAAATGGCCGGCAATCACTTAGCTGAACACGAAGAGACAGAATTCCCGAAGCAACCCCAGGCACCGAAGCCACTTAGAATCCACCCTTCTCAGCCGCCCGGAACATGCATTGCCTCACTGGCTGAGGAGTCCATTCTCGGCGGCCCCAGAACGTGCATTGCCCCACGGGCTGAGGAGTTCATTCTCCGCGGCGCCGGAACGTGCATTGCCCCATGGGCTGCGGTGTGACGGTCCAGCGCCCAGTTGATGTAAGCAGGAGTTTTTATGCTGCCGGTTCGGAGGGGGATCCGGTGCCCTAACCAAGCAGCCCGGTAGAACACAGGGAAAAGGAAATGAACTTAAATGAGGAGTCAACGGACGGGACCGTGACAAATGCAGGAAGCAGCAAGCAGTAAACAGCTCGCAGTCCTGGTGACGAGACCTCGGTGGTGGAAGAGTATTCATTAGTCTCACAGCCTGAGAGAAGAAGCTGTTGCCCAGTCTGGCAGTCCTAGTCCTGATGCCTTTGTACCTCCTTCCTGACAGTGGGTCGAAAAGATTGTGGGATGGGTGGTAGGGACCCTCAGGCCCTTTGTGGTCAATGCTCACGGTAAATGTCCATAATAAGAAGGAGACTCTGAGGGTTCACCTCCCATACTCAAATCTCCAACATGATTCAGCAAAGGTGGGCAGCCCTAACAGCTTTTACTATCTCTTCCATTATCTGGAAACTCCACGATGGACCTCCCTCTGGACAGCGGAGTTGCCTTTCGCATTGTACGATACCAATGCATCCCTTTTAAGTTGTCTGACAAATAGCAGAACGCTTTTATCTGTCTTAAGCAAGGAGCGGCACCACCTGGGGGCTAAGTTGTGGTCAAATCATGAGAGGTGCTCTCCAAGCATCACAATCATTCTGCTCCTGAGATCCAACAACCCGTCTTTTAGCTGATAACTGTGAATGGAGCCAGGAGTGGCTGGCATTTCCCTGGAAGGCAGAATTTATGATTCCACTGATGACTTTCATCCTTGCAAGTGCTATTGCTTGCACTACCTTTACCGCTCATGTTCTTAGTATTATTTATTTACTTATTTATTAATTATTATTACTGTTATTTGTGTTTTTTGTATTTGAAGCTTGTCTTCTTTTGCACACTGGTTGTTTGTCAGTCTTTGTGCGCAGTTTTTCATTGATTCTATTGTCTCTCTTTGTTTTACTCTGAATGCTCACAAGAAAATGAAGCTCAGCGTAGTATATGGTATATACACATACATTGATAATAAATTTCCTTTGAACTTTGTAACAAGAACAGGGTATAAGGGATATTCATAAGCTGGTTTGTGTTGATTCAATATAATGTAGAACATAGAACAAAGAACAACACTGAGAACAGACTCTTTGGCCCACAATGTTGTGCTCAACCAATTAAATTGGTAATCAAATGGCCAACTAAACTAATCCCTTCTGCCAACACAATGTCCATATCCTTCTATTTTCCTCACATTTATGTGCCTATCTAAAAGTTTTTATGTCCCTAATGTTTTGTGCTGGGATGAGGGGGGAGTTGATGTCTTTTCTTTCAACAATTTCCATGGTTTTTCTGTATTTCATGGCTATCTGGAGAAGACAAGTATCAGAGTTGTGTTGTACATGCATTCTTTGACAATAAAATTAACATGAAAATCATCCAGCCTCCTCCAACTTGTTCCAGCAAAAGCATTAACCCCCACCACCCACCATGCAAGCAATAACAAAGACCCCGGATACCATGATCTGGAGGCCATCAGAAACCACTTTCCATCCCAACACTTCGCCACCTCAGACAGGTTCTCTCTCTCACTAACGAGGGAGAGAGAGACATCGCTTCTGTCACAACAAGAGGAGAGACCAACAGCTCGCTGTTTGGATGTTACAATCTGCCGTATTGTTTGTCCGAGTCCCTGGTTTCAGGTCAATGGTGACCACGAGATGTTGATGTTAGGAGATTCAGTGAAGGTAATGCCATTGAGGTGGCAGGAGGCAGACATTGTCTAGAACCTGCAATTGTTATATGGTTCTGTCTGTAGATACAGGCAGAGATTGTTGTATCAACAACTTCTTTCAGAATTAGTTAATGCAACAGTCTGTGCCCATATCCACAGACAGCTCGAGCTTCCTAATAGAAATGAAAAGACATTAACCAGACCCCTCTACCCAGAGCAGTCTCCCTGATACTCCTCCTTTCTTTTCTTCTTCTTCCTCGTCTTTCTCTCCATCTTGCTGTGCTGCTGCAGTGTGACGGTCATTTTGGGAAGAAGTGGAAACTTGACTGGCGATATAATTTAATGAATAACGGTTAACAGAATAAAACGGAATTACCAAATGACTCATCAGGAAAGTTTCCATTTGCTGTATTAGAGATATTATATGTTACAATTAATAACGAATGAATGTGCAGATACTAAGAAAATAGCTGGCAAACCATAAAAATACTTTATGGGAATTGCTCGATAAATCCAACTTTCATTTTCCCTATTTGAAAGATGAATACCATCAATATAACCAAATTTTAATCCAAAAGGTTTGCCTAACTTAATGATTCTTGAACATGTATTTGAGTTTTGCTATATTTAAATGAACTTATTGTTCCTTGAATGCACAACTAGGCATTAATCTTATCACCTTCAGATTTGGTTTCAATTAATGGCAGAAATCAAAAACGGAAATTTTAACTTTTTAATGAGGTGTTTCTCAATGCAATATCACATTTTTGAAGTAATTTCATGGTGAAGTTCATACCATTAAAACATTACAGCATAGTACAGGCCCTTAAGCCAATGATGTTGTACGGAACTTTTAATCTACTCGAAGATCAATCTATCCCTTCCCTCCTACATAGCCCTCCGTTATTCTGTCATCTGTGGTTAAGAAGGCATACAGTGTATTGGCCTTCATCAATCGTGGAATTGAATTTAGGAGCCGAGAGGTAATGTTACAGCTATATAGGACCCTGGTCAGGCCCCACTTGGAGTACTGTGCTCAGTACTGGTCGCCTCACTACAGGAAGGATGTGGAAACCATAGAAAGGATGCAGAGGAGATTTACAAGGATGTTGCCTGGATTGGGGAGTATGCTTTATGAGAATAGTTTGAGTGAACTCGGCCTTTTCTCCTTGAAGTGACGGAGGATGAGAGGTGAGAGATGAGAGTTTCCTCCGAGATGCAGCACAGAGCATCATAGGAAGTCATTCCTGCCTGTGGCCATCAAACTTTACAACTCCTCCCTTGGAGGGTCAGAAACCCTGAGCCGATAGGCTGGTCCTGGACTTATTTCATAATTTACTGGCATAATTTACATATTACTATTTAACTATTTATGCTTCTATTACTATTTATTATTTATGGTGCAACTGTAACGAAAACCAATTTCCCCCGGGATCAATAAAGTATGACTATGACCTGATAGATGTATATAAGATGATGAGAGGCATTGATCGTGTGGATAGTCAGAGGCTTTTCCCCAGGGCTGAAATGGTTGTCACAAGAAGACACAGGTTTAAAGTGCTGAGGAGTAGGTACAGAGGAGATGTCAGGGGTCAGTTTTTCACACAGAGAGTGGTGAGTGCGTGGAATGGGCTGCCAGCAACAGCGGTGGAGGTGGATACGATAGGGTCTTTTAAGAGACATTTAGATAGGTACATGGAGCTTAGTAAAATAGAGGGCTATAGGTAAGCCTAGTAATTTCTCAGGTAGGGACATGTTCTGCACGACTTTGTGGGCCGAAGGGCCTGTATTGTGCTGTAGCTTTTCTATGTTTCTATGTTTCTATCAATGTGCCTATCTAAGAGTTTCTTAAATGCCCCGGATGTACCCACTTGTACCACCACCCCATGCAGTATGTTCCGAGCACCCCCCACTCGCTGTAAAGAATTTACCTCTGGCATTGTCCCTACACTTTCCTCCAATCACCCTGAATGGATGTGGAGACCATGCTTTCTGTAGAGGGGGATTCTAGGACCAGAGGGCACACCCTCAGAATACAAGAACCTCCCTTTAGATTAGAGATGAGGAGGAATTTCTGTAGCCAGAGGTGGTGATTCTGTTGAATTCATTGCCACAGACAGTTGTGGAGGAGAAGTCATTGGGTATATTTAAAGTGGCAGTTGATAGGTTATTGATTAATAAGAGAGTCAAAAGTTACAGGGGAGGGAAGGCAGGAGAATGGGGTTAAGAGGGATAAAATATCAGCCATGATGGATTGGTGGAGTAGCCTCGATGGACAGAATGGCCTAAATCTGCTCCTATGTCTTATGGTCTTTTGATCTTGCAGGGACATTCAAGATAATAAGAGGCGTAGATCTCTTGCTTGCATGCACTGTGTGCCAACATTCAGTGGGTCAAAAACAATATTGAAATTGCAGTTCTCAAACTGTCTGGACAATCCAGAAGATGATTATCAAAGGATTATGAGATACATTTAAAATATTACTTTGGAAGTAATAACATCAGTGGTTACCATGGACAATAATCCCAAGGTAGAAACTCATCCTCACCGTCATGCACAAAATGTACAATGCATATCATACTCTACTTCTGAAATTTGTTTCCAATTGATTCTACAGCAAATGCACCTTGAAAAACAGAGGAGATGCAACAATAATAGAAAAAAATTAGATTACACATTTAATGGTTGAGATTGAGGATGAACTTTGTAGTGTTTTCCTGTGAAAATTTGGAAAATGTCATGATCGGGAATTTTCTCTGAGCATACAACTCAGAAATTGTACCCAAATACCTAGCAGTTTGTAAAACTGCATCCCCAAATCCTCCAAATCTGAAATTAGACACAAACGGGCATAAATGAGCAAACCCAGTGAAGTAGTTCCAAGATTATCACCTTTTTTTGAGTTTTAGAATTTGAAATTTTATTCTATTCAGTTTGACTTCCCATTCCCATTCTGACATGCCTACCCCCGGAGGAGCAACACCTCACTTTCTCTTCGGGTAGCCTCCATATTGATGGAATGAACTTTGATTTCTTCAATGTTGCACAATATCTCTCTCTTTTTCTCATTGTCTCTTATCTCATTCTCCATTTTGGTTACCCTCTCACCCTTACACTTCTCCTCACCTGCCTATCACTTCCTTCTGGTTCCCCTCCTCCTTCCATGGTTCACTAATTTCTCCTATTAGAGTCCTTCTTCTTTAGCCCTTTACTCCCTCCACCTATCCCCTCCCAGCTTCTTACTTCATCCTCCCTCCCCCACTTACCAACCTTCCCCATCACCTGGTCACACTTATCACCTGCCAGTTGTACATCTCCCCCGCCAACCTTCTTATTCTGGCTTCTGCCCCCTTCTTTCCTATTCTTGATGAAGAGTCTCAGCCCAAAATTTAGACTGTCTCCTCCTCTCCACAGTTGCTGCCTGACTTGCTGAGTTCTTCCAGCATTTTGCATGTGTTGCACTGAATTTCCAGCAGCTGCAGAATCTCTTGTGCTTTTATCAGATTTAATCAGCTGCTACAGTAGCTTATCCTCCAGAGGAGCATAACCTTGTCGTGATTTGGAGACTTGCGTGCCTCAGTGACTCCGAGAGCTCTGTTGGCTGGAGTCAGGGCTTTATGCTTTGGCTGTTGTTTGGGTCACCCATGCCAAACAGGTCAAAACATAGAGGCCAGACCCTACCGACTTCTAGGAGTTGTCCACTGGTCCTCCAGGTTCGGGGGTTCAGTTCAGGGCCAACAACCCTGGCTGGTAAAACAAAATTGTAATGGAAACAACAACATCTGAGTGGCTGAGGACAGACAGAGATGTAGGGTCTTTATTGCTGCCCTAAACGCCAGTGCCATAATGGACAGTAAGTAATTAGGTAGTAGAGTAGCTTATGTTGTTTATGTAGTTTACATGTTGCAGCAAAGATGCTGCTACTGAATTAAAATAATGCAGAATGGGTTTCGGTAAGAACAGCCTGAACCTGGCACTGACTGTGTGGGAGCCATGCATCTGTTCCCTATCTGCTCTGTACCCTGTGTTGTGCGTTTACTATCATTAGTATGGTTACCAGCCACGTGAGAGGGGACACGGTAAAAGCAAAGGGAATAAGTTACGTATTCGTGCTCTGTTTTGTGAAATATTCAGCAGAGGCCTGACAGCTGCCGTATCTTTTGCTGCCCACCTAGTTACACTTAATTTACATTTGGCTACACTTAAGTTTCACCACTTCAAGACTGGATGTTTGCTAATTGCTAATGAAGGATCTAATACGTATCTTTGACTTTTGAAACAGTCACCAGTGGAGTTGCGGGCTCGTCATACAAGTGGAGGACGCCAGCAGTGGCAATTCGACTTGGTTAGAATTGGCTGCTGTAGACCCTTTGGAAATCCCTCCTTTATCCTGCCTGCAAGCAGCATAATCTTAGGCCACACACATCAAAGTTGCTGGTGAACGCAGCAGGCCAGGCAGCATCACTAGGAAGAGTCGACGTTTCAGGCCAAGACCCTTCATCAATTTTAGGTTGTTTGATGTCAACGTAAACAAAGGAGACCTGAAAGTTGTTCATAGTTTGTTAACAATGATAACAGGAAATCCCTTTCTTCAAGGTCAAGAGGCTGCCTCGTTTGCAATATTAGTGCAGGGAGGTAGGAAGTGTCTGGCTGTGGTTGGGATTAACCTGCATATATTTCAAAGCTGCTTTGTGTGAGTGTGCTTGACTGTGGCATTGGAAACAAAAAGAAACAACTTCAATGTTTTAGAGTTCTCGGTTTCAGCAAAAGCAAGGTCCCATACTGGTGATGCAGCCAGTCAGAACGCTCTTCATGGTACATTTGTAATGGTTTACGGTGTTTTATGTGACATACCAAATCTCCTCAAACTCCTAATGAAATACAGCAACACACATCAGAGTTGCTGGTGAATGCAGCAGGCCAGGCAGCATCTCTAGGAAGAGGTACAGTCGACGTTTCAGGCCGAGACCCTTCGTCAGGACTAACTGAAAGAAGAATCAGTAAGAGATTTGAAGTGGGAGGGGGAGGGGGAGATCCAAAATGATAGGAGAAGACAGGAGGGGGAGGGATGGAGCCAAGAGCTGGACAGGTGATAGGCAAAAGGGATGTGAGAGGATCATGGGACAGGAGGCCTAGGGAGAAAGACGGGGGGGTGGGAGAGAACCCAGAGGATGGGCAAGAGGTATATTCAGAGGGACAGAGGGAGAAAAAGGAGAGTGAGAGAAAGAATGTGTGTATAAAAATAAGTAACAGACGGGGTACGAGGGGGAGGTGGGGCCTTAGCGGAAGTTAGAGAAGTCAATGTTCATGCCATCAGGTTGAAGGCTACCCAGACGGAATATAAGGTGTTGTTCCTCCAACCTGAGTGTGGTTCCATCTTTACAGTAGAGGAGGCCATGGATAGACATGTCAGAATGGGAGTGGGATGTGGAATTAAAATGTGTGGCCACTGAGAGATCCTGCTTTCTCTGGCGGACAGAGCGTAGATGTTCAGCAAAGCGGTCTCCCAGTCTGCATCGGGTCTCACCAATATATAGAAGGCCACATTAGGAGCACCAGACGCAGTAGACAGTATTTATTTTTATACACACATTCTTTCTCTCTCTCTCTCTCTCTCTCTCTCTCTCTCCTTTTTCTCCCTCTGTCCCTCTGACTATACCCCTTGCCCATCCTCTGGGTCCCCCCCACCCTTTTCCTTCTCCCTAAACCTCCTGTCCCATGATTCTCTCATATCCCCTTTGCCAATCACCTGTCCAGCTCTTGGCTCCATCCCTCCCCCTCCTGTCTTCTCCTATCATTTTGGATCTCCCCCTCGCCCTCCCACTTTCAAATCTCTTACTAACTCTTCCTTCAGTTAGTCCTGACGAAGGGTCTCGGCCTGAAATGTCGACTGTACCTCTTCCTAGAGATGCTGCCTGGCCTGCTACGTTCACCAGCAACTTTGATGTGTGTTGCTTGAATTTCCAGCATCTGCAGAATTCCTGTTGTTTGCGTAATGAAATATAGCAGCTGTCTTGGCTGCTTTATTGCTGCAGCAATATGTTGCATCCAGGTTAGGTCCTCAGAGATATTGACACCCAGGAACTTGAAATTGTTCGCTTTCTCCACTTCTGATCCCTCTATGAGGATTGGTTTGTGTTTCACCATTTTTGAAGTCCACAATCAACTCTTTGCTCTTAATGACGTTGAGTGCAAGGTTGTTGTTGAGACGCCACTCAGCTAGCTGAACAATAGACCGTCCATGACAGTATGGCAGAACCAACTCGATGGGCTGAATGACCTATTTCTGTTCCTTTGCCTTAGGGTACATAGTCTATGGTCTTAACTCCATCACTTAATAAATGTCAAAAGTACATCAAGATATAACATTAGGAAAAAATGGGAACAACACCATCCCTTATTAAGCCTGAGAGCTTTAAAATGTGCCATGTCTCAGATGAAACAGTGAATCAAGTGAATTATCTTTCAACACCATGATACTATGTAGATATTTTAGTGATCTTTACCATGACCAATTTTGCAAATTGTCTCTGCTGGAGATTGTTAAATTATTGATCAACTTTTGAATAGGTTGCAAAACAATCAAGTAATATTGCATTAAAAAGAGATTAATATTTCTGAACAAATATTTGAAAATTGGATATTCGTATTACAGGTTCATTGTTCTGAAATGCAGGGAGGTTCTTCAGAACTACCCTTCACCCTCTACTTAACGTTGGCAATAACTCAGAATACATGAGTAATCAATATTTCCACATCATTTTATGAATTTACAACAACGGGACAAGAAAGGTTCAAGGAAATTTACCACTGTTGAACTTTCTTGACTCAGAAAATATTACTTAGAAAGCTAATTACCATTTCATTCCCAGGTAAAGATCAGCAACACATCTTCATGTGAACATTATTTTTCAATACAAAAAAAAATTGCCGACGTTGGAAATGTGAAGTAAAACAAACTGCTGGAAAGCGTGAAGAAGCAGAAATAGTTCAATAGCTTTACTCTGCCTGCTGTGTTAGAACATAGAACATAGAAATTTACAGCACATTACAGGCCCTTCGGCCCACAATGTTGTGCCGACCATGTAACCTACTCTAGAAACTGCCAAGAATCTCCCTATTATATAGCCTCTATTTTTCTAAGCTCCATGTACCTATCTAAGGGGCTCTTAAAGCACCCTATTGTATCTGCCTCCACCACCACTGCTGGCAGTGCATTCCACGTACCCACCTCTCTCTCTGTGAAAAACTTACCCTGACATCCCCTCGGTACCTATTTCCAAGCACCTTAAAACTATGCCCCTCCTGTTAGCCATTTCAGGCCTGGGAAAAAGCTTCTGGCTATGCACACGATCAATGCCCCTTATCATCTTCTACACCTCTATCAGGCCACCTCTCATCCTCCACGGCTCCAAGGAGAAAAGGCCGAGTTCACTCAACCTATTCTCATAAGGTACACTCCTCCAATCCAGGTAACATCCTTGTAAATCTCCTCTGCGCTCTCTCTGGTAGTGTTCTTCCAGTATTTTCTGTTTTTATTTCTTTCCACAATGAATTATTTATAGAAAATGCCCTCTTCCTAGAAACTAAAGTTAAGTATCACTTAACTATAAAATCTGCCAGGAGTGAAGACAAAATATTTTTTGAATTAATATATTAGCTTTGGCACAGCAGCAGTCTCTCAGTTGACAACAGTAGAGGCAGACAAATGTCCCATGATGGATGTGACATCTTGTGGAGGGCAGATTTGGAATATCTTTTCCATGTAAGCAGATAACACAGAGGGAGAATGTTTTATCATCAGTTGGACAACTCATTGTCAAATTTTTAGTATGATGTTTCACTGCTACCATTAACTGCTCCTTTAAATTCAAAATGTACTTTCACTCTCAGTTACGACAGACTCACATCTGTGAAAAATATATGTCTGCTTACAAATTGTAACTGATCCTGACGTTGACGGATCCGATAATATTTCTGGAAACCACAGGATTTCTACCCAACAACAAATCTTGCAGGACAGCGTGACAAACGGTTCCATTTAATTCAGTGTGATATCAATGAAGTGACGCAGACACTTTGAGGGAAAGAGTAAATGTATATTTTTGTGAGCTGACAATTATTATAATAATTCTAAGAAGGTTTAACATTACACAGGACACAGAAATAAAAACATAAGATGCAAGAAATATTCACCATGTATCTGTAACAAAACAGAGTTAATATTTCACTGAAAGTAACACACACAAAATACTAGAGAAACTCAGCGGGTTGGGCAGCATCTACAGAAAGGAATAAAGTGTTGACATTTCGGGTTGAGACCCTTCATCAGGAAATCACTTCTACGCAAATATCCAATCAGCCAATCATGTGGCAGCAACTCAATGCATAAAAGCATGCAGGCGTGGGCAAGAGGTTCAGTTGTTGTTCAGACCAAACATCAGAATGGGGAAGAAATTTGACGCAAGCGATTTTGACTGTGGAATGATTGTTGGTGCCAGATGGGGTGGTTTGCGTATTTCAGAAACTGCTGATCTCCTGAGATTTTCACGTACAACAGGCTCTAGAGTTTACAGAGAATGGTGCAACTAAACAAACAAAAGAATTTCCTGAGTGGCAGCTTTGCAAGCAAAAAAGCTTTGTTAATGAGACAGGTCAGAGGGGAATGGCCAGACTGGTTCAAGCTGACTGGAAGGCAACAGTAACACAAGTAACCGTGATCACAACAGTGGTCTACAGTAAAATATGTCTGAATGCATAACTTGTTGAACTTTAAAGTGGGTGGACTACAGCAGCAGAACACCACAAACATACACTAAGTGCTACTTCATTAAGTACGGGAGGTACCTAATAAAGTGCCATTGAGTATATATTATTAATTTCCAGTTAGATTATTAAAGATCTAAATATTGACCTACAGTTTTCCTTGAGAACATTAGATTTTTTTTGAAGGGGGGTTAACAAATATAATCGGGGTATGTCAAAGTTGGTGGAACATGAATTGCATTTTGCATTCAATAAAACTCCACGACTGAAGCAAATTTCACCCAATACAAAGCAATGGGTTGGAGAAAGTCCTTTTTCCCTTACTCGAGCGAGTCTCACTATCTCTTCTTTCAGTTAGTCCTGACGAAGGATCTCGGCCTGAAACGTCGACTGTATTTCTTCCTAGGGATGCTGCCTGGCCTGCTGCGTTCACCAGCAACTTTGATGTGTGTTGCTTGAAGTTCCAGCATCTGCAGAATTCCTTGTAGTTGTTTACTCTTTTACATTGATGCTGCCTGACTTGCTGAGCTCCTCCAGCATTTTGTGCGAGCTGTTTTGGATTTCCAGAATCTGCAGATTTTCTTGTGTCTGCAGCTTTTATTTGGTCATGACTGCTAAATAATAAAATGTTTATTGCCAACCACACCCTCCCCCACCAACTTTGAGCTTCCTTTCACCATTTGTTTCTGTTGATGTCAATTTACCCAACAGCAATGGGTAAAGGTTTACAATTCTCCAGTGAAACCAGAGAACTTACACGTCAAAACTCTTTCCCCTTTTGATGGAAGTATATAAAATCATGAGGGGTATATTGAGTGTAAGGAGTTTATTCTTTTATGTTACTGTGTATGGTAATTAAAATGGCTTCTTTGTTATGTTAAATGCTGAGAAAGTCTCGAGCTAGCACTTTGCTTGGGTTATAACAGATAGCAGGTGTACTATGAAACAATGGGTGTCCATGTTATTCTTTCTTGGGGTGATATGCTGTCTCATATGGCTGGGGACCAGGGGCTTTTGGCAGGGAGTCAGAGGAGAGACCGTGAGGACGACGGACATGCCGGGGAAGCTCAGGTTGATCACTCTGGGTGGACCCGAGCTGTGAGTCGACAGGGTCCAGGTGGTCCCGAAGAGGTCCCCAAGCTCCAGCGTGTGCACAAAGAAATTGAACTTTGATAAGTCTGGTGCCTTTTCCATCCCTTTTTTTGTATTGTACTTCTATTAATCTCATAGACTTATTAATATCTATAAAGTGTAATTGGTAAAACGTACACTATGTGCTGGCTGATGATTGATATTTGAAGCTGAATCCAGTGGCAGATGTACACCAACCGACATAACCAGGAGACCAGGTGGGCAGCGGGCAGGGTTTCCCTGAGATAAATACGAGCCAATATAGCTGAGTGTTACACATTTGCATGTAGATAGGGTAAATACAAGCAGGCTTCAGGTTGGGTGAGACTAAAACTGGAGGTCATAAGTTAAGGGTGAAAGGTGAAATGTTTAAGAAGAACACGATAGGGATCTTTTTCACCAGGAGGCGATGGAATATGAAATGAGCTGCCAGCAGGAGTGGCAGATGCAAGTTCGATGTCAATATTTAAGAGAAACTTGGATAGGTTTATGAATGAGAGAGGTATGGAGGGCTATGGTCTCAGTCACGGGTTGCCAACCTTGCTTACTGATATTGGTTCACGGCACTAAAAAGGTTGGCACCCCTGACTCTAGGTGTAGGACAATGGAACTAGGCAGGTTAATAATTTGCAGGGACTAGATGGGCTGAAGGGCCTGTTTCTGTGCTGTAGTGTTCTCTGACACTATGACTCTATTTCTTAGCTCTTTCACTGAGCTTGCACTGAATACAAAGCAACAATTCATATGAGCCTAAGAACATCTTCAGATCAGGAATTCATTAATCCCATATATGCTAAATGCATCAATGGAGGAGGATTACAGAAGCGGTTCTCTTTCCCAGGGAGGTGGCAAAGGAGGGCAAAGCCAGATTTCTTGACATTCTGGTCTTATGATAAACAGGGATTCAGCAGATGCTGGAAATCTTGAGCAACACCCACAAAATGTTGGGGGAGCTCAGCAGGTCAGGCAGCATCAATGGAAACGAATAAACAGTTGGCGTTTCATGCGGAAGCCCTTCATCAGGGTTTATCTTGGCCCAAAACTTTGTTTGTTTAGACCCATCCATGGATGGTGCAAGATTTGGTGAGTTCCTCGCACATTTTTAAGTGCTGCTGGTACAATGATGATCATTTAGGTTTGATTGTATTTTAAATCACAAAATAAATATATTTTTATTATATTTTTATTCCTCTACTTTACTAGGAGTTTGTGGAGATTCAACATGACATCTAAAACTTTGAAAAACTTCAATAGATGTGTGGTGAAGAGTATATTGACTGGCTGCATCACAGCCTGGCATGGCAACACCAATGTTCTTGACTGGAAAAGCCTACAAAAAGTAGTTGACATGACCCAGTCTATCACGGTTAAAGCACTCCCCACCATTGAGCACACCTGCACGGAACGTCGCAGGGAAGCAGTATCCATCATCAGGGACCCCTACCATCTGGGACATGCTCTCTTCTCATTTCTGCCATCAGGAAGAAGGTACAGGAGCCTCAGGACTCACACCACCAGGTTCAGGAACAGTCATTACGCCTTAGCAATCTGGCTCTTGAAACAGTGGGTAACTTCACTCAACTTCACCTGGTCCATCATGGAAATGTTCCCACAACCTGTGGCATCACTTTCAAAGACTTTGCATCTCATGTTCTCGATATTTATTGCTTATTTATTTATTATTATTATTTCTTTATTTTTGTATTTGCACAGTTTGTTATCTTTTGCACACTTAATGCCTAAGTTGTTGCAGTCTTTCAATGAATCTATTATAGTAATTATTCTATAGATTTGTTGAGTATGCCCTCAAGCAAAATGAATCTCAGGGTTGTATATGGTGACATATATGAATTTGATAATAAATTTACTTTGAATTGTATCACCTGCTGAGTGCCTCTAAGATTTTCGGCTCCTGTTTCATTTGATCTTGCATTTGATTTTGTTATATTGCCATTTGCTCAGAGACAAGAAGCTGTTGGATTCCTGTGTGTAAGACAGAATGTGCATCACTGTTTATGTATAAAACTTCATGACGAAGGCAACTGAATCATTCCTGTATAATTTGACAATTTACCAAAGACCATTTGACAAGTTTAGAGAGAGAGTGGATTTTTTTTTTCTGGTTGTAGGAGGAACGTAATTGGCAGCAATTTTTTTTCTCTCTGGAGGAGTGACACACACAAATTGACCATTCTTATCACATCCTGAGATCATCGCACACTTTGTCCTTCAAACAAGTATACATCTTGAAGTGGATTTCTGACACTGAGTGGTCTCTGATACCACTGACAGCTAGATTGATGGTTGGCTCCATATCAGGAAAACGTGCTTTAAATTATAAGCGATGCAATCTTCTCCTAATGCATGAGTTCCCAACCTTCTTTACACCACGGGCCCCTACCATTAGTCGAGGACCTAAAGTATCAGTCCTCCAGATCCAGTCGATGCAGAGAAGATCTGATGTAGATTAAACAAATGGACTAGGGGCTCCTAGAACTACATTTCCAACTTAGAATGGATAGTACCAAAGGCCCGAATTCAATTCCCACCTCTGCCTGGAAGAAATGGGTGCATTTTCCCCCTGAATGTGTGAGCTACCCTCCACTTTCCAAGAACATACGGGCTAGTAAATTGTAGTCATGCTATGTTGGTGCTGGTAGCGTAGAGACACTTGTAGGCTGCCTCCAGAACATGCTTGGTCTGTGGTGTTGGTCGTTGACACAAATGACGCACTTCGTTGTATGTTATGATGTTGGAATGAACACGTGACAAGTAAAGCTAATCTTTTTTAGAACTGCATTTGTTTCTGAAAGCCTGTGAATCCGTGAAGATATTTCTCTCACTTTGACAGGGCAGAGTGCCAACACATTCATTTCCCCAGGTTACCTTGTCTGTGGTGGTGAAGCTAATTCAGATTTTATGCCAAGTCAAAAATTACACGCAACCATGAAAATCTGAGTAACATCACTTGGGAGCACCTCATTGATGGTCAAGGGAAGGCAAAGGATTAGGCAGCCAGATTTGTTCATTTTCAACAGGTTGTTGGGATTATGTTTACTGCACAGCAAAGTCTCCACTTTACAGGGGGGAGGGCAGCTCAGCTCCTACCAATAAACCCCTCATCTGGAAAAATGAAAAGACACCTCCTGCTGATGTTCAGATCATGTTTGACCAGATGCAAGCTCTCCTTCACGTGGTTATGTGCTTTTCCGAATTTACAGTGGCAGCGTTTTCTACAAATACCTTGACATTTCCTGGGGAAATGAATAAATTGAACATCTATATCAGAATCAGGACTATTATTGTTGCCATATTTGCTGTTTTGTGGCAGCAGAGCAGTGCAAGACCTAAAAAGATACGATGAGTTACAGAGAGTATAAATAATGAAAGAGACAAATAATGAATTCATTATTATGGGGGTGTTAAACATAATCTTGGTGGTGACAATATGGACTCTTCTCTGTCGTGGATAATGACCCCATTAAGAACTGCTACAACAGAAGCTGAAGATCATTGCAATGAATGGAGAACAGAAACTCGAGATAGGTCGTAATTGTCTCTTTGAGAGTCAGGAGACTGTGAAATCCATGGAAGTTTCTGGTTGTCCACTGCTTCTCAGAGATGTCACAGCGATTGTGCAGGAGGGCCAATTTGTGACCAGGAAAACTCCCCCCCCCCCACCCAAACACTGGCCTTTCCCAAAGGAACTCCATGGCTGCACTTGTAGATCATCATTGGACCCTTTGCCTAAATTTCTACTGGAATGATATTGCGGTGAAGGTTAATAATTAACAGAAGCCTCTCATTAAGAGAGCTATACACTCAAATTTCTGGAGGATCTCAGCAGGGGCCAGGCAGCATCTATGGAAAGGAATAGTGGCAACATTTTGAGCCCAGACCCTTTTTGAGGACCTGAAGAGAGCTTTTGGTTTCATTATGTTAGAGAAGGAGGGAGTATGCCAATAATTCATGTTAATGGAGTTGGTTATAAACATTAGTTGTGAGAAGTCATTAATTTTAGAGAATGAGAAGTATGAACAATGAAGAAGCAGTGTTGGCCTGTTATCTTGCCTGGTCTAAGCAAGACATTGGCATTCTTTGCCATTGACCTGTGGCCCTAGTGTGAGGGAAGCAGCTTCTCTCATCATACTGATGACCTCCCGTAATCTCCCAGTAGTCAATGTACAAAGTTCAGTGTACATTTAGTATCAAAGTATATCTGCTGTACATTATACAACCTTGAGAATCATCTCCTTACAGGCAGCCATAAAACAAGAAACCCAATAGAACCCATTAAAAATAAAGACCAACTAACACCCAATATGAGGAGAAAGAGAGGGAAAAAAACCCACAAAAAATGCAAAAATAAAAGCAAGCCAAGGCGTTCGGAATGGAAGTGAGTCCATAGAGTCAAAGCCCGGACCAGGCCCACAGCCTCAGGCTTCAGTTCACCACACAGCAGAGTAAATTGTCGTGAAGCTCGCTGCCATGAAGCCTGGAGCAGCTGGACCAGGCCCACAGCCTCAGGCTCACAGCAGTGAAGAGCAGAGCAAACATCGGGGGGCAGCGAGTGGAACTGCCCTGACCCTCGCCTCCAGGCCCAACACCCGGCCCTTTCACTTTCTTCCCTTCTTTGCTCCACATCACAGAGTGTCTGAAGGTCAGGCATATTAACAATAATTCATTTTGTTTTCTGTCTGCTTTCAAGGCTCTACTCTGACATACATATATGGATGTCTGGGCCTCCTCCTGCAAATCTATTAGACTGTAACAATATTTCAGATAAGTCAGCAATGGCAACTGTTAATTAATTAATTTATCCCTCTTTGTTGCCAGTGTCTTCTCCAACCAGTCACTATATTTTTCACCCATACGTCAAATTTGTAAAAGTCTAACTGTTAGTTTCTACTTCCACCTTCCTTTCCAGCCCTGATTAGACCATAAGATGTAGGAGCAGAAGTAGGCCATTCAGCCCATCAAGTCTGTTCCGCCATTCAATCATGGCCTGATCCAATTCTTCCAGTATAAGACCATAAGATATAGGAAGGGAGTCGGCCCAAAACGTCGACTGTTCAATGGTTTACTTAATATCATTTAATATACTTAAATTCCTGGAGACAGTGAAGTGTTATTCTCTTCCATAGATGCTGCCTAAACCTGCTGAGTTCCTCCAGCATTTTGTGTACATTTCCTCTACTTCCTCCCGGAAGCCAGGCACTCACAGTCACCCACTGCTGTCATGTAATATGGGTGTCATGTCACTGAAACACTGAAAGCATGAAATTAAACTGAATTCACAGAGTCACTGCTAACTAGCTGCAATTTGAAGTTTTGTCTTAACAAAGCAACATTGATACAACTAACACCATAAGACATAGGAGCAGAATTAGGCCATTCAGCCCATCAAGTCTGCTCCACCATTCCATCCTGGCTGATTTATTATCCCTCTCAGCCCCATTCTCCAGCCTTTTCCCATAACCTTTGATGCCCTGACTAATCAAGAACCTATCAACCTCTGTTTTAAATATATCCAGTGACTTGGCTTCCACAGCCTTACAAGGAAATTAATCCCACAGATTCACTACCCCCTGGCTAAAGAAATTCCTCCTCACCTGTTCTAAATGGACGTCCCTCTATTCTATGTTTGTCCCTCTAGTCCTAGATCTCCCCCACTAAACCCAAAGAATTTCAAATCATTGTGCAAATCAAACTCAGAGTTGCAGATGCCTGGAATGCACTGCCTGGTATGGTGGTTGAGGCAAATACATTAGAGACTTTTGGATTGGTACATGGATCTGAGGAAGATGGATGGATATGGGCATGATGTAGGTAGGAGGAATTAGTGTCTAGGTGTTTTTAATTTGATTTTTTAGCTGGTTCAGCACAACACTGTGGGCCGAATTGCCTGTACTGCACTGTTCTATGTTCTCAGTCATCTACCTCTCTGTGAGTGAAAGTTATTTATGGGAGCAATCTAATGAAGTCCTATATTGCATCAGGAGAAATATAGAGACAAATATTGTTAAATCCTTTTATGAAAAGGAAATACCAATCTAGCTACCAGCTACCCTGTCTACAATGTTACTAAATAAGCATTTGATCACAGATCTTAATTTTAAAAAATGATTACATTACCTCATCTGTATGAAAGTTAAAACACCCACTGACCTCGTTATTGCTGACCCTTCCTTAACGCAGAGTCCCATCTGTTCTGACGACATAAATCAGGTAACTAGAGGGTCCCACTAGGCTTTATAATTTATATCATGTCAGCAAATAATGATCGTACGCTGATGCTGCTGCAGTACCTGCTGCCTCAACAGGCAGGGTGTTGGATTGACTGGATATGATACCACGCAAGAATGAGAACAGCGAAGAAACAGGTCATAAATCAACCAACAGTTAGACATACATGAGCAATCCAGGCTACTTACATTCCCGCATACAAAGTAATCTTTTTCGTAGTCCTCCAGTACTGTGCTTTGGCTCTGGATTTAACTCCTTCCTAAACTACTGGATTACACAAGTTAAATTCAATCTCCTGCTACAGTCAGCATCCAGAAAGAGTCACTTTTGTCTCTCAAATAATATCTGCAGTGTAGCATACATATATATTTTAAAATCCCACTGTGTGAGCTGATAATTAAAGTGATGAACTGAAAGTGCATGGCAGTTAGAAAATGCTCTAAAGAATTATATGGTTGCAATTTCCAATCAGCCTGAGTGGCCAACAAAGTTCAAAGTAAGTTTATTTTCGAAATATTTTTGACCATTCGTCAACGGCTCTAGGTTAGGAAACTCACTGTGCAACTTTTCATTAATCGAAGCTTGCATTTATTGTGTCTGCACAATTATCAACATTTCTATGTTGACTCCAAGCCAACAACTTAGAACATGAATTCATGAATTCTACTGTTCTCTTTGTTCCAATACTCACTCAGACCACTTTTCCAATTTATAACACCAAACCTGGGGATCTCCCCATTGGTTAGACAATTGATCCTTCTTCTCACAGCCCTTGACATGGGGGTTCTTCCTAGCAATACTAGGTCTCTGAAGGGAGTTATAGCTATCTTGTTTCCAAAAGCCTTTGCTTTTATTCTTATTCCTTACTAGTTTAAATGTTGCATTTCAGAGTTATTGGCTATGGGTCATCTACCTGACCTTCAACACCTTATTATTGGCTCTGGTCCAGCCCAACATCCATTTATTGCCCTTCTTCCACAAGAAACAACTGATATCTGGTAAGTTATGGCTCTTTATTTTAACTCAGTTACAAAACGCAGTAAGCAGTTTGAATCACTCAGGGTAGACAAGACCCCAACAGTCACAAACCCGCCAAACCTAACCAGTTAACACCTCACAAATAACTTCTTATTTGGAAATGACCTCTAGTCCAGCAGATTACCTGGAGTGTCATTGTATCTACTTTAAAATACCGAAAGCCAAGTAACTGCAGCTCACAAAATGGAGTATGCAGAGCAGCTTCACAAAATGGCAGCCTCCATTTCTTTAACTCATAGCAAGAACAAAGACAATTGGTTTGTCTGCTTCCACTTTCCTTGACCCATTCAAGTTCAACGTTTTCTTCGTTATTTTAATTTCTTTAAGACTAACAGTATGTATATATCATCAAATAATCTTGAGATTCATTTTCCTGCAGGGATTCACGGTATGACAAAAAAAATAGAATCAATAAAAAACTACACACAAACTAAAACTGACAAACAACCTATGTGCAATCAGAGCAAATACAATTAAAAAAATAAATAATCCTGAGAACATGAGTTGTACAGCCCTTGAGAGTGAGTCCATAGGTTGTGGAATATGTTCAGTGCTGAGGTGAGTGAAGTTCTTCACACTGGTTCAGGAGACAAAAGGTTGAGGGGTAAAAATTATTCCTAAACCTGAGGTGTGAGACCTAAGGCTCCTGTACCTCCCTTCTGGTGAGAAGAGAGCATGACCTTGATGGTGAGGTCCTTGATGATGGCTACTGCTAGTTGTTTTATGCTAGTTACAACACTGTACTCTGCAAAAGCCTTTGGCAAATATGTATATAGCTAGGGTGCCTAAGACTTTTGCACAGTATTGTATTTGTCAACACGATGCAGAGAGCAAATTTGGAAATCTGGCGGGACCAAAGGATATTGGGAATAGCGAGGGTGGAGCACAGTGGGAAGGGCGTGGGGCGGGTGGCAGAGAAGGAGGGGGGGGGGGCGGCAGTATGGTTGCAGACACATCCAGCCCTGAGACACCAGTCAAGGTCATTTGATTCCAAACAATTGGTTTATTGATCATTACAGAATGTATCACTGGTGGTTCCCACTCCCTCTCCTCTCTCTTCCCCTTTTCCCAACCATGATTCCCTTCTCCCTGCCACCTTTCCACTCCACTCTCAGTTCACAACAGAATCCCAGATCAGAATCAGGTTGTCCTGTACGTCATGATTTTTTTTTTGGCACAGTGCAATACATAAAATTACTTCAGTACTGTGCAAAAGTCTAAGACTTTATGTGCCTAAGACTTTTGCACAGTGTTGTATATATAGTTAATTAATAAAAACACTTACACTAATGTTTCAGCAATATTGAACCAAAATACAGAAATCCACTCAGAAGCATCTACAAAGAAAAGCCAAGTTTTAGATGAATGATGTGTCCTTGAACCCAAACATTAGCTCTAACTCTACCTATCTTCACACACGCTGCCTGACCTGAGTTTCCTCACCATTATCAGTTTCTGTTCAGGTCCACCTGCAGCACTTTGATTTTATCTTGATTACAACATTGGCTGAGTTGTCCGTGGCTCAATATACTAATCACTTTCGAGACTCAGGATTGTTGAATGTCATCTCCAGTGCACAAGTGTAAAGGAGAACAAAATAATTGTTACTCCAGATCTGGTGCAGGAAATAAAACCACAATAAGATAAGGATCACAATAATTTAAAAAGCACAATAAATATAAATGCATAATATAGCTTATATACATGGATTAATTGCATGCGTATAAAGTGACACTAGGCATAGGAGAGTCTGTACATAAAGGTGACTGACACCTAGACTAACATTTTAACACTTGATTAACATTTTAGATGACCTCCAGTGGTGAGAAAGAAAGATCTGTCCATATTGGGCTGAATGCCCTTGGCCTTGCTCAGTAGGGAGCTGAAATCACAGAAAGGGAAATATCAGTAGATTCTACATCGGCCTGTAATGGGACATTTCAGCTGCCTGCAAGCCTGAGTACATTCGAATACATTGGATTAAAATAACCCTCCACAACTCATTTTCACTTCACTATCCAAAGCGAATTTTCAAGAATGTATGATGCAAGTAAAATCTGGTATATTTATTACAGATTAGGAAGATCGGGCCATGGGATATATTTTACCCCCAGTCAGAATCGGAAATAATAATGGAATCATCTCATTCCTTTTCTGTAGTTTTGTGTGATTGCATGAGTAGCATGGTGGGGATTGGGGAGGGCAGCTCCTCCTGCTTTCTGCACAGTTTAAATATGAGGGCAGCGCAGTAATGTGGTGCTCAGCTCATTGCTTTACTGCGCCAGCGATTGTTATGTTTGTGGTACCGGGGAACTGGCTGGCCATGAATAACACGCATGGAAGACAGAGAGGTGAGGAACAAATGCTGAGGTTGTTTATTTTACCTCTAACCCATTTACCCAGACACCCTCTCGTATTACGTTCAGTACGTGCACAGGTAAGCTCTACAGCAACCCGTAAGGATCCAACTAAACTTCAGCACATATCGATCACCCCCCCCCCACCATTTTAAAGTTTCCTCCCCCTTCCCAAACACAGACCAGCTGCTGAACTATTAACCTTCAATGGAGTAATCATCAAATTCAACCCACAACAAAAAAACTCTCTTTTTGTCTAAACTACGGAAAGAGGATAGACTGTCTTCATTCCCACACATAACCCTGGGTCTTATTCTGCCCCGCATCCTGAGGGTTGATCGCTAAACTAGCGATTCAAAATTCGTATTACCATGTCCACGGCTTTAGACAGAACAGGATCAGCATGTGTGTGCTTCTGGATTGTGCCACAGTTTTCAGAGCTGTAGGTACTTCCTTGAAGTAAAAGGTCTCTTCTGGGGTTGGCTCTGGAGCCGCAACAGCTAAGGAAAGTCCATCAGCATTCGAGTGGTACTTGGACCTCCTGAACTTTATATTGTACCAATGTGCAGATAGTAACAGAGCCCAATGTTGCATTCGACTGGCAGCCAGGGAAGGAATACCCGCATGTGGACCAAATATTGATATCGGGGGCGATGAATTGTTAGTAGCGTAAATCATCAACCACAGAGGAATTAATGGAATTTCTTAACTCCAAAGAAAACTACGAGTGGATCCCATCCTTGATGTGAAAGCGATTGGACACTCTTCACCCAACGACATAATGTGTGTGTTAACAGCCCCCACACCATAGGGTGATGCGTCACAGGCCAACTGTATGGCAATGATGGGTTGAAGTGTGTGAGTGCTTCAGATTGTGACAAAGCTGTTTTGGCCTTTTTAAAAGCCTCTTCACAGCGATTTGTCCACTGCCATTGTGTTGATTTGTTTAATAGCTCATGAAGTGGTTTCAGCATGTTAGCTTGGGTAGTAACAAACTTTTATGCCACATGTTATTAGTCCAAAGAAAGATCTTTATTGATTTACATTCTGTGGTGATGGAGCATCCACAATTGCCTTCACCTTGGATGATCCCTTGTGAAGCTTTGATGTGTTGATCACATGGCCCAAATATTCAATCAAAAGTTGGAAGTACTCACATTTGTTCTCCTGGACCCTTGGCCCACATTCCCTGAGACTTTGTAGAGTGACAGCCAATTTTTTTAGGTGCTCAAGCTCATTTTTCCCAGAAAGTCATTCAGATACCATTTTCAGCCGTGTCAACATGCTTGGAATCTGGTCCTTTGCTCGTTGAAAAAGTGTGAGAGCCGAGGTGATGCCGAATGGAAGCCTTCGGTACCTGAACATTCCTTTGTGAATCACCATGGTCAACAGTTCCAGTGACCCCGGCTCCATGTGCATCTACAAGCACGCTTGACACCTGTCAATCTTGCTAGATGTCAGCCCCCTGGCCAACCCTGCAAAAAGGTCGTCAATGAGGAGAGGAGGGTATGGTTCAGCCACTAGAACCGGGTTAAGGGTTACCTCAGAGTCGCCACAAAGCCTTAAAGACCCATCCCTGTTTAGGACCGGAACGGCTGGAGTTGCCCATTTACTTACACACACCGGCTCTGATACCTTACTCTGGACCAGTCTCTCCAATTCAGCCTCTGCCTTTGGTTTGAGGGCATATGGAACTGGTCTTGCCTTCAAGCATTTGTTGTGTCGAGCTTAACAGTGATCCCTTTCATTCTGCCGAGATCCCCTTTAAATACTTCTGCATGTTTCTTCAATACTTTTTGTGGACCAGTCTCTCAGCCATCAAGTACGCTTCGTACCAGTTGAGTTTAAGCTGCTCCAACCATGAGCAGGCCAGTAGCACTGGATGACTGTCTTTAACAACGTACAGTGGAAGGTTCTCTCTCTGTTCGTTAATCTCCACTGTAACATGTACAGTACTACTCCCCTCACCCGAACAACCTCATCAGTGTAAGTGTTAAAAGTCAACCTTGCCCCTTCTGGGATGAGATGCTGCAATTCCTCCTTGTAAGCTGTCTCTGACATCACCAATACTTCAGCACCCGTGTCTGCCCGCATTCTTGTGGCTCCATCCTGCCGCGGGATCACCCAATAGCCGACTTCGTGTCCTGAAATAGATAAAATAGGCAAAGCTTCTTCAACCACAGAGTGAGACGCACTCAGTCTGTTCTCAGTATGCTCCATCTTGCTCACACGTTGCTTTTTGTTTTTCCAAAAGTCATTTTTCTTTATTACAAGTGTTTTTGGTAGACAGTGTCTTTTTACTTTTACAGGTACATTCAGTGTGTCCCTTTTGGCCACAACTTCAGCAGTCTAAATCCTTATACCAACATTCCTTTCCTGAATGCCCAGTTTTGCCACAATGATAACATTGATTGCCAATAGGTATCTTATTCTTAAAGTCAGCAGAAACTTTATGAACTTGGGAAGATGCACTTAATAGCTCTGCTTCTTTAGCTGCCATCTCCATAGATGTACTGTCCTAATCTCAATTGCTTTCTGTAGTGTTAGTCTGTCTTCTGAAAGCAAAACTTTCTGAATTGCCTCACTACGCAGACCACATACAAGTCTATCATGTCACGTGTCATCCAGCGACTGCCCAGAATCACAGTGTTCAGACAATTGCTTCAGCACCAACACAAACTGTGAGATAGATTTGCCTTCCTCTTGATTCCTTTTATAAAATCTAAACCTCTCAGCACTATCAAAGGTTTAGGTGAATAGTGGCCCTTTAAGACTTTAACTATGTCCTCATAAGGCTTAGCAGGTTGCACTAGACTGCATAATAAATTAAATGTTAAACCGCCCATCTCAGTTAGAAAAGTTGGAAGACAAATATCATCTGAAGTTTGAATTGCCAAAGGAAAATATTCCGATCTTTCAGTATATGAAACCCGTTTCTCTGTTGTTTTGTCATACGACCCCACAATTCCAAACATCGTCACCATTTTCAAAAACAATCACGTTCCAGAAAACTTAACTAGTCTTATCTGTCTCTCTCTCTCTCTCTCTTACTCGTTTTATTTAACCATTCCGTTCTCATTCTCTCCCCTCAGATTCTTCACTCACCACACTTCCTGTGATGTGCAGCATCTTCCTTTCATTCACCCACATTACACAGAGATACACCACCAGCATTGCACGTGGACCTCTCTTGCAAAAGGGAACAAAGCAATAAATATCACGTAAGGACTTGGCACCTTATCACCAGATGTTATGTTTATGGTACTGGGGAGCCATGAATAACACAAACGAGAGACAGAGAGGTGAGGGACAAGCATGCATCTGTTTATTTTACTTGTCAGTCATCCACCCAGAATTCCCTCTCACTTTATGTCAGAACGTAACACACAGGAAAGTTTGACAGCAATGTTTAAGGGTCAAAATATAAATGAAATCATAACAGCGATGATCGATCTGGGTTCAATTCCAGTTGTCGTCTGTAAAGAGTTTATACATTCTCTCCACAACTACATGGGCTTCCTCCACGTGCTCCGGTTTCATCCCACATTCCAGAGGGGTACGGTTAGGGCCAGTGAGTTGTGGGCGTATTCTGTTGGCGCTGGAATCATAGTCACATTTGCGGGCTGCCCAGCACAATCCTCACTGATATGATTTGACACAAATGACGCATTCCATTGCATATTTCAATGTTTCAAAGTACATGTAACAAACAAAGCTAATCCTTAGCTTTCCCATACCTTGGTAACAAATGGATGTAGTGATGCACAAGTATTTATTCATCTGGTTATTTATAGCTACGCCTAATTCTGCCCAAACATACAAATGCACAGTTTAGATCACCAGTTTGTAATGCAATTTCAGTGTCAGGATGTTTGCATCTTATTCTGAGTATGTAGAGTCACTGGCCTTGCCCATTCCAGTTTCCATCCATTGTCATGGCCATTGCCTAGCTCTCAACCAATATTATTAAACACATTACTTGATCCCCTCAAAATGGGTGGTTTGGGTCAGGTGAAGGTTAAAGCATTAAAAAACCTCAGGAACCAAACAAGCTCACCTCAAACCAACCTGAACTTCCAGTTTAAAGGACAAGAGGTAAGTTGTCAGGGTCAGAAGAAACATTTAATGGAGCTCTGTATCTTCACTTTAACAAGGTTTTTAACTTGAAACCAGGGCACCATCAGACATAGGAACAGAACGAGGCTATTCAGCTCATCGAGTCTGCCCACCATTCCATCACGGCTGATTTATAATCCCTCCCAATCCTATTCTCCTGCCTTCTCACCATAAACCTTGACGCCCTTACTAACCAAGAACCCATCAACCTCCACTCTAAATATACCAAATGACTTAGCCTTTACAGCTGTCTGTGACAATGAGTTCCACAGATTCACCACCCTCTGGCTAAAGTAATTTCCCCTCCCATTCTAAAGGGACACATTTTTCTATTCTGAAGCTCTGTTCTCTGGTCCTAGACTCCCCCACTATGGGAAACAGCCTCTCCATGTCCACTCTACTTAGCCTTTCAATATTCAATAGGTCTTGGCCCAAAACATTGATTGTTTATTTCCTCCAGCATTTTGTGGGTGTTGCTCATGATTTCCAGCATCTGCAGGATCTCTTGTGTGTCTGAACTCAGGCAGTAATGGTTCCCCTCTCCTCAAAAAAAGAACACCTGCTGCGAGGAAGTGAGGAGACCTGAAGCCACAAGTTTCCTCTCAGTTCTGTGTGTGGGCCAAGAAGAACAGTTGAGTTTCCTCTTGCCCAAAGCAAATGTCAGCTTACAATATCTGTACAACCTCCATCATTACTCCACAAACCATTACCAACATTGATTCTCGTACCATCATTGAGCATCCCTTGAGTACCTTTTCGCTGCTCTCTTAAGCCGATCACCTCTACTGAGACATAGTCTACGGTCCTCTGTCCTGGGCCAGTCTTTCACGTTGTCCCCATGTATAGCCCATCTTCTTAGATTCTTCCTCCCTCGGGGATGAGGCCTTTGCAGCTTCTGTTGGTGTTTCAGTAGCTCTGGGTTTTTACGGGATGGGCTTGCTAACCCCAATGCCCAGCCTTCCTCCTTTCACAGCCTGGCTTAGGACCATCCATGGTGGAGTTGCCCTTGAGTGTCCATTTCCCAAACCAATCCACAATTCTCCCCTGCAATCACAAAATTTCCTCAACCACACTCCCATCTCTGCTCCTTTCTCCATCCCTGTCCAATCTCTCACAGAACCCTTATAGTTTTCAGCCTCCCTGCAGTTAATTGCTGCCATCAACCTGATAAATGGCCTCATCCTAAAGAGTCGCCTTTTGCAGCTGAAGTCCCACTCAACAGACCATTGCAGCTGTCAGTCAGGCCAAATTCCTAATGAAGCAATCTGTGTAAAATACATATGCAAAATTGAAGTAAAAATTCAGTGTTAAAACTTCAAGTTACATAGGTTCTCGTTGTCACTATGAAATCACGCTCCAGTGAACTTTGAGGCCATTTTTTGTCCGTATGCAATTTGTTTACCTTGTTTCCTGCAGTGACCGCACTGCACTACAGAAATGTTCTTTGTTAGTTGTAAAGTGCTTTAGAAAGTCATGAGGATGCGAAAAGAATGATAGATAATCTTTCTATTGGACACCTTTCGCAGGCTGATCTGCAGACACTTCCAGAGCCACAGAAAAGATCATCCAGCACCTGATGAGGTCGGATATTTTTAAGACCATGTTGTCTCTCCAATGTAGTGCCATAGTGGAGTCTGTCAGGTGCCCAGAGGAATGTCTTTCTGCATTTAGAAGGGAAAAGCATTCAAAGGTCAGCACTTCAGCGAGGAATAAACGCCAGCCGTCTGAATGAGTGTCCAGTAGTCTGGCTGGAGCTGGCATTCCGGCCATTAACTTTCATCAAAAATTTATACAGTCTGGAGCAGAATATATGTCTCACTGGATATGAGTCTCTTCTCTATCCGGCAACATATTAAAATAATGATATATTGTTGCTGGGTGAATAATTTAACCAGCAGTACTGGAGAGATACAAACACTCCAACGGGTGATTAGGACGGCTCAGCACATCATTGGAACTCAACTACTGGACCTGGTTTCAACCTACAACTCTCGATGCTTCAGGTGCCCTTGTAACATCATTAAAGACCCACCCCATCCCAGACACTGTCTGTCCAATCTCTTGCCATTTGGTAGGAGATACAGAAACATCTTAGCCAACACAGAAAGACTGAAAACAGTTTCTTCCCGACAGCTGTTGTGCAGCTGAATATAGCCACACTCCAGTTTGCCAATGGTCTTAGAGTGTTATGGACTACCAAAGTCACTTGTTGCATCTAAATATGGGATTTGTTTACATTTAAGCTGTACTGCATGCATTGTAAATATTTGTTTTGCATGGACTTGGAGTAGCACTGCAATCTCACTGTCTTGAGCAATGACAATAAAGTTCTATTCTATTCTTCTACTTTCTCTGGGATTAGAGCCTAAGACTCTCTTTAGCCAGAGGATGGTCAATCTATGGAATTCATTGCCCCAGATAACTGTGAAGGCCAAGTCACTGGGTGTAAAGTGGAGTTTGATAGGTTCTTGAATTGCTAAAGGTGTCATAGGTTTTGGGGAAAAGCAGGAAAATGAGTTTGAGAGGGAAAAGAAATCAGCCCTCATAGAATGGCAGAACAGATTCGATGGGCTGAATGTCCTAGTTCTGCCTCTATGTCATATGGTCTTATGGCCTACTTACAAAAAATCTTCTTTCATTCTGCTCCTGAGGAGTCAAAAGTGGTCTGTGCATGAATTATTTTAATGTGGGGCAACTCTTGCACATTGACCACCACTCCGGCTTCACAGAGCATGGTCTTAGTCCATAAGACCATAAGACAAAGGAGCAGAAGTAGGCCATTCGGCCCATCGAGTCTGCTCCGCCATTTTATCATGAGTTGATCCATTCTCCTATTTAGTCCCACTCCCCCGCCTTCTCACCATAACCTTTGCTGCTCTGGCTACTCGGATACCTATCAATCTCTGCCTTAAATACACCCAATGACTTGGCCTCCACTGCTGCCCGTGGCAACAAATTCCACAGATTCACCACCCTCTCGAGCCGATGGCAAGGAGATTCAGGACAATCAGAGACCAGGCTCTGGTGCTCATAGCTAGCGTGCATGCACGGAATTACAAACATGCAAACATTCTCTGACTCCACCAGCAGACAGCTGAGGAAGGTCTGAAATTCGGTAGATGGGGGACATCTTGAGCTACTCACGCATAACACTGGAGAAAACCATCAACAGCTGTCGAGGGGAATAACCACTTGATGCTTCAGGCCGAGAACTTTCTGTCCTCTTCCTTTCCAGTCCTGATGAGGGGTCTTGGCCGGAAACGTCAACTGTTTATTCCCTTCCAAAGATGCCGCCCGACTCACTGAGTTTCTCCAGCATTTTGTGTGCATTGCTGTGGAGAGTTCAAAGCAGATTTATTATCAAAGTATATATATATGTCACCATATGTCACCTGAGATTTATTATCTTGCAGGCATTCACAATAGATCAAATGAATACAATAGAATCAGTAAATAACTATACACAAAGCCTGACAAACAACCAATGTGCAAAGGAAGATAAACTGTGTAATAATTGTGATGTAGAATGTACTATGAAGCATCGTCCCTTGGTGGGCCACAAATTGGCTGCCACATTGCGTACATTACACTAGTGACTAGACTATGAAAGGACTTCATTGGCACAAGCTGTGTTGCTCCTGACAAGTGTTTCAGAGGTATAAGTCTTTCTTTCTACAGCTTTTCCTGCTTCTAGGCTAATTAGATATGCACAGCCATTTCCCTGTAAAGGTTTCTATTAGTGACAAGGAGCTGACTGATTCAGAGGTGGGAACTCCAGTGATGCAACCTGCATATAAAAGATTTTTTTTTTCACATTGCCTCATGTTCCAAAACATCCACTCTGTGAGCGAGGGAGTGGGGGCATAGGTCAGTTCTGTGCACAGCACCTGGAGCCACTGGCACCAAAGCTGAGGGGAAAACAAACCCAAAATAGACCAGCATTAAACTGCAATTAAGTGGGTTAAATTCCAGTTCAAGTTTATTGTCGTCTGACAGTACATATATACAACCGCACAAAATAATGCTTCTCTGGATGACGGTGTGCCCACAAAACATAAAACTAAATATTAGCAAAAATAAGTTAATAAAATATAATTCAAAGCGCACAGGTTAGCAGTAAGCAGGCCGCTGCTGGGGTGCCAAGACCTCGGTGGTGGCAGGGATCTTCTGTTTCCAGGTTAATTCCATATTCACAGCCAGTTCTCTGTAAAGGTCCCATTAGTGACAAGTAGCTGACGGATTGGGAGGTGGGAATGACTTTAAGTAGGCTAGCCCACGGTAATTGCTTTCATAGTTACACACATTGTCTACTGCATTACACAGAGTATTCAGCTTGCCTTGCTGCTCTTTGAATTCTAATTGTGCATGTCCGTACTACAGCAGGGTACAAATTATGGCTAGAGTTTTTAAAGAGGTTTCATACAAAGTACCATGTTGGTGAAAGCTTGTTGCCCCATGCTTAACACAGCCACAGGAGATTCTGCAGATGCTGGAAATCCAGAGTACCACATATACTAATTGTCGGAGGAACTCAGCAGGTCTGGCAACATCTATGGAAAGGAGTAAACAGCCAGTGTTTCAGACTGAGGATTCCAACAATTTATTCCTTTCATGATATGTAAGAAATAGGAACAGAAGTAGACCATCTAGACCATCTGCTCTGCCATTCAATTAGGTCATGGCTGATCTGGCCATCCACATCTACCTGCCTTTTCCCCATAACACCTAATTCCCCTACTATGCAAAAATCTATCCAACCTTATCTTAAGTATACTTACTGAGGTAGCCTCCACTGCTTCATTGGGCAGAAAATTCAACAGATTCACCACTCTCTGGGAAATGCAGTTCCTCCTCATCTCCGTCCTAAATCTACTCCCCCAAACCCTGAGGCTATAGCCCCTGGTTCTAGTCTCACCTATCAGTGGAAACAACTTTCCTGCCTCTATCTTATCTACCCCTTTCATAATTTTGTAAGTTTCAATAAGATCTCCTCTCAATCTGCTAAGGGTGCTTCCTGACCTGCTGGGTTCCTCCAGCATTTTGTCTGTGCAGCACCATATCTGTACCCATCCTCCCCTCCTCTTGTGCAATCCCTGCCTTCACTCCTCCCATTCTGCTGCTGTTACTGTTGCCTTAAATACAGCCAATACTTCCATTACTCCCCTAGGGAAGCTTCAGCAGAGAAGTGCAGAAGAAAAACTGGGCTAATAAGACCATAAGACATTGGAGCAGAATTAAGCCATACAGTCTGCTCCACCATTCTATCATGGCTGAATTTACCAACCCTCCCAACCCATTCTCCTGCCTTCTCCCCATAACAGCTGATGACCCTACTCATCATTCAGCTCTTGATTTCCACATGAATTCCATGAATTCACTGCCCTCTGGCTGAAGAAAATCTTCCTCATCTCTATTCTAAAAGGACATCCTTCTATTCTGAGTTGTGCCCTCTGGACGCGGAGTGGACCCGGTGAGGAAACATCCTCTCTGTGTCCACTTGTTACCTAGGTTTCAACCAGATTCCCCCTCATTCTTCTGAAATTCAGTGCAATAGAATCCATCAAATATGGCAATCTAATTAAAGCAGGAAATGTCAGAAATAGACTCAAATTGGAAAGGAACATGTTAATGTTTTGGTGTAGGCCATTTGTCTGGAAACGTAATGGTTGGTGACGCAACTTCAAATGAAATGCATTTGATTTTTCATCCCATAATCCTATGTCACATTAATAATTAAACTTTTGAGTGCTTTTGATTGGGGATAATGACCTTTTTGTGTTGCAGAATGCAAAGCAGGACCCTGCAGGGCGAGAGAATAGACAGGTCCTGGCATCATCCATCTTATACGTTCATCTTGGAGCTAAGGAGTGCTTAAGGCCAATTGCTGTGATGCAGTTGCCATGGGAACGGGAAGCACGGTCTAAAAAGTCAGCCCTGATAAAGCACCCCACCCATAACGTTAACCTCTCTGATTCTTTTGTGTACTACTACGATACAGAAATGAAAAATATTCAAATGCTCAAAATCTGAAAGAGAATTAAAGCAGAAGCAGGTATAAATGGGCAGCAGCTTCTTCGTATCTATAAAGGGGAAAGTTATGTTTTTTCTGACGTTCAAAGATAAAGTGTAAGATATCCTTTCATTTGCTGCTGCTAAGAGATTGGCTGAATTTCCCGACATATGTCAGTCGTATCATAATACACCAGATTCTGATCCTGAATATTTCTCGCATTTCCTATGACAGAAGGTGAGCAAGCGAGGGCTTTTGTCTTTGGAGCGAAGGAGGATGAGAGGCAAATTGATAGAGGTGTAAAAGATTAGAAGAGGCAAAGACAGAGTGGGCAGCCAATGCCTTTTTCCCTACGATAGCGGTGGCTAATAACAAAGGACACCCTGTTAAGGCAAGGGTTCCCAACCTTTTTTTTTAACGGCATGGATGCCTACCATTAGCCTACATGAACCCCAGGGTGAGAACCCGTGCCTTAAGGTGAGCAGAGAAACGTTCGCAGGAGCTGTGGGAGGAAGACTTTTTGCATAGAGAGTGGTAGGAGCCCAGGTTTCACTGCTGGGGACAGTGGTAGAGGCAAACACATTAGGGATGTTTAAGAGAGCCTACATAGGCACATAGATGTAAGAAAAACAGAGGGATGGCTTCAATTGATTGTGAAGTAGGTTAAAAGGTTGGTACAACATTGTGGGCCGAAAGGCTTGTACTGATTTGTATTGTTCTATGTTCTATGTTCTATTTCTGCTTTTATTAATTCTGTTCAATCGATAGCCTGATTGGCATTATAAATTTGCTCAGACTGTCCATAAAGCACTTCCTCAGCGTTGTTGCGGGGGGCTTCCGCGCTAGTTTTCAACATTTAGCTTACTGGGTTAGTCCCAAGACTTTCAGATTGAGACAGGAGATTACCAACCCAGTGGTTTGTGGCAAAAAGAAAAGCGATATAGAAATACAAGACGAGATACTTTATCAGCAAGGAAAGCTCTGCCAGTGATAAATAGCAAGGACCAAGAAAGTGAGACGTTCTGACTCTTGAGCATCAATTATACTGCTGCTTGTGTTATTTTAAGATTCATATTTCCTGCCGTTTGGAATTTACTCATTGACTGCCAATATAAAAGGAAATTGCATGTAAGGAAAGAAATTCCGAAAAGCAATGTCATTTTCAATGACCTTTCTTCAAAGATCCTCTCCACCTCTGCCTTTTATTACTGAAACTTAATGAAAAGAACGAATTGGTTTTCGCGTGGCACCTTGTACATCCTGACTTTAAAGCCAATGAGTTAATTTAAAGTGTGGTCAAGAAGCCACGTAAATAATCATGACACCTTACACATGACAATCTTCCATATACAACAATAAGTTTAAAAAGTTGTCACTGGATATAGGGTGTACTTTAAAGATAATTTTTTAGCAGATGGATCTGCATAATTTGTTTTAAAAGAAGAAAATACAGGCAGAAACAAAAAAAAATGTTGCATAATAGTTGTGGCATTGTAGCGTAGTGGTTAGCACAATGCTTTACAGTACCAGTGACCAGGGTTCAATTCCCCGCGCCACCTGTAAGTAGTTTGTACGTTCACCCCGTGACTGCATGGGTTTCCTGCCACAGTCCAAAGCTGTACCAGTTGTACAGTTAATTGGTCATTGTAAATTGTCCCGTGATTAGGCTAGGGTTAAATCAAGGGTTGCTGGGCGGCGTGGCTCAAAGTCCCTATTCAATGCTGTATCTCAATAAATAAATAAGTATGGCTGTTTTTAGACCATAAAACATAGAAGCAGAATTAGACCGTTCAGCCCATCGGGTCTCCTCCACCATTCCATCATGGCTGATTTATTGCCCCTTTCAACCTCATTCTCCTGCCTTCTCCCAGTAAGTTTTGCTACCCTTGCTAATCAACAACCAATCAACTTCGCTTTAAGTATACCCAATAACTTATTTTTCCTGCAATCCCACCAAAATGATATACATCCTAGCCTAAAAACTGTGGGAAAAAATAATATCAGAAGGCAATACAGCTTCTAAGCATTGTGATTCAAGAGAGGGCATGTTTACAGTAGAGTATTACAATAAGAAAAAAACATACTGTTTAAAAATCTTTTGAATGCTTCATTGAGTTGGAAGAATGAGACCATAACTTCAGCTTTATGTGCAGCAACAGGCACTTATAATATTTTATCATGTAAACAGTGGCATTTAAATTTGTTTACAGCTTCCTGAAACAAAATCAGGGAACATTTCCTGACCTCCTACCCCCAACTATGCAACCAGGCTGTCTTCTCAGTCACAGCAAACCAGTAAGACCATAAGATATAGGAGCAGAATTGGGCCATTTGGCCCATCAGGTCTGCTCTACCATTTCATCATGGCTGATCCAATTTTCCTTTCAGCCCCAGTCTCCTCCCTTCTCCCCGTATCCCTTCATGCCCTGACCAATCAAGAATCTATCAACGTCTGCCTTAAATATACATAAAGTCTTGAGCTCCACAGCTGCCTGAGGCAATGAATTCCACAGATTCACCACTATTTGGCTAAAGAAAATCCTCCTTATCTCCATTCTAAAAGGACCCCCCTCTATTCTGAGGCTGTGTCCTCTGGTCTTAGACTCTCCCACCATAGGAAACATCCTCTCCACATCCACTCTATCAAGACCTTTCACCTTTTGCTAGGTTTCAATTAAGTCACCCCTTATTTTTCTGAATTCTAGTGAATATAGGCCCAGAGCCATTAAATGCTCTTCATATGACAAGCCATTCAATCCTAGAATCGTTTTTGTGAACCTCCTTTGAACCGTCTCCAGTTTCAGCACGTCCTTTCTAAGATAAGGGACCCAAACCTGCTCAGAATATTCCAAGTGAAGCCTCACCAGTGCTTTATAAAATCTCAACATTACATCCTTGCTTTTATATTCTAGTCCTCTTGAAATGAATGCTAACATCGCAATTGCCTTCCTCACCACAGACTCAACCTGCAAATTAATCTTTAAGAAATCCCACACAGGGACCCTCAAGTCCCTTTGTGCCTCAGTTTTTTGTATTTTCTCTCCATTTAGAAAATAGTCTTCCCTTTTATTTATCCTACTAAAGTGCAAGACCATACACTTCCGGACACTGTATTCCATCTGCCACTTCTTTGCCCATTCTCCCAATCTGCCTAAGTCCTTCTGTAGCCTCTCTACTTCCTCAATACTACCTGCCCCTCCACCTACCTTCATATCGTCTGCAAACTTTGTGACAAAGCCTTCAATTCCATCATCTCTAAATCATGGACATATAATGTGAAAAGAGTCAGTCCCATCACAGACCCCTGTGGAACACCACTAGTAACTGACAGCCAGTCAGGACAGGCTCTCTTTGTTCTCACTCTTTGCCTTCTGTTAGTCAGCCACTTTATCCATCCTAGAATCTTTCCTGTAATACCATGGGTTCGTAGCTTGTTAAACAGCCTCATGTGCGGCACCCTGTCAAAGGCCTTCTGAAAATCCGAGTATACAACATCAACCGATTCTCCTTTGTCTATCCAGCTTGTTATTTCTTCAAAGAATTCCAGCAGATTTGGCAGACAAGATTTTCCCTTGAGGAAACCATGCTGACTACAGCCTATTTTATCATGTGCCTCCAAGAACCCTGAGACTTCATACTTATAATCAACTCCAACATCTTCCCAACCACTGAGATCAGACTAACTGGCTTATAACAAGCAACACACATCAAAGTTGCTGGTGATCGCAGCAGGCCAGGCAGCATCTGTAGGAAGAGGTGCAGTCGACGTTTCAGGCCGAGACCCTTCTTATAGTTTCCTTTCTTCTGCCTGTCTCCCTTCTTGAAGAGTGGGGTGACATTTGCAATTTTCTAGTCTTCCAAAACCATTCCAAGATCTAGTGATTTTTGAAAGATAGTTAGTAATGCCTCCACAATCTCTTCAGCCACCACTTTCAGAACTCTGGGGTGTAAACCATCTGGTTCAGGTGACTTATCTCCTTTCAGACCTTTCAGTTTCCCAAGAACCTTCTCCCTAGTAATGGTAACTTCACACATTTCATGATGCCTGACACCTGGAACATCCACCATACTGCCAGTAAAGACTGATGGAAAATACTTCTTTAGTTCATCCGCCATTTCATTGTCCCCCATTACTATTTCTCCAACATCGTGTTCCATCAGTCTGCTATCCACTCTCACCTCTCTTTTACACTTTACGTATCTGAAGAAACTCCTGTTATCTTAATGACTTTTCAGCTGCTTTTTATTGCTTTTTAAAAACTTCCCAATCCTCTAACTTCCCACTGATTTTTGCTCTATTATATGCCCTAAGGGTTCTTTTACTTTAAGCTCCCTAATCAATTCTGGTTCGTTGCACAACTCCTAATCCAGAACAGTTGATCCTCCAGCGGGCTCAACCTCGAGCTGCTCTTAAAAGTCATCTCGCAGGCATTCTAGAAAATCCCCCTCCTGTAATCCCGCACCAACCTGATTTTCCCAATCTACCTGCATATTGAAATCTCCCATGACTATTGTGACTTTGCCCTTTTGGTATGCATTGTCTATCTCCCATTGTAATTTGTAGGCCACATCCTTACTACTGTTTGGGAGTTTGTATACAACTCCCATCAGGGTCTTTTTACCCTTGCAGTTCCTTAGCTCTATCCACAATGATTCAACACCTTCTGACCCTATGTCACCTCTTTTTAATGATTTGATTTCATTTTTTACCGACAAAGCAATGCCTCCTCCTCTGCCTTCCTGCTGTCCTTTCGATACAATGTGTATCCCTGGACATTAAGCTCCCAGCTATAATCTTTCAGCCATGATTCAGAGATGCCTATGACATCAAACCTGCTAATATGCAACTTGCTGCAAGTTCATCTACCTTGTACCATATACTGCACGCATTCAAATACAACATCTTCAGTCCTATATTCACTCTTTTCAATGTAGACCACCTTTTACATTGCAACTCATCCTACTGACTGCAATTTTGCCTCTGATTGTGAACCAGCTACCTCATCTTCAGTACTATCATCTGCCTTTCCTACGATACATCTTGCATTGAAATATCGGCAGCTCAGGAGACTAGTCGCACCTTTCGATTCCTGACTTTTTCTGAGGTCTTACCAATATTTGCCTTCACAACTTCTCCATTAACTATTCTGGCACTCTGGTTCCCATCCCCCTGCAACTCTAGTTTAAACCCCACCATGCAGCATTAGCAAACTTTCCTGCTGGGATATTACTCTCCCTCCAGTTCAGTTGCAAACTGTCCCTTCGGTACAGGTCCCAGCTTCCCTGGAAAAGAGTCCAAAGATCCAAATATCTTATGTCCTACACCAAATCCTTGGCCATGTATTAAACTGTATAATCTTCCTAGTTCTGGCCTCACTAGCACATGTCCCAGGTAGCAATCCTGAGATCATAATCCTGGAGGTTCTGCCCTTTAACATAGCACCTAATTCCCCTAACTCACTTGACCCATGTCATTGGTACCTCCATGGACCACGACTCCAGGCTGTTCACCCTCCCACTTAAGAATGCTGATGACTTGATCTAAGATATCCCGGACCCTGGCTCCCAGGACACAACATACCATCTGGGAATCTCATTCTTGCCCACAGAACCTCCTGTCTGTTCCCCTAACTAACAAGTCCCCTATTACAACGGCAAACCTCTTCTCCCCTCTTCCCTTCTGAGTCACAGAGGCAGACTCCATGCCAGAGACCTGACCACTGTGACCTTCCTCTTCCCCTTCCAACAGTTTCCAAAGTGATATACCTGTTGTTGAGGAGGATGACCACAGGGGTTCTCTGCACTGGCTCCTTCACCACTTTCCCCTTCCTGACTGTCACCCAGTTACCTGTGTCCTGCACCTTGAGTGTAACTACTTCTCTACACGTCCTATCTATCACCCCCTCAGCCTCCCGAATGATCTGGAGCTCATCCATTTCCAGCTCCAACTCCTTAACATGGTTTGCTAGGAGCTGCAGCTGAATGCACTTCTCGCAGTTGTAGTCATCGGGGTTACTGGAGGTCTCCCTGCCTTCCCACATCTTGCAAGAGGAGCATTTCACTACCCTGCCTGGCATCCCTACTGTCCTAGCTGAGCAGATATAAAGAAGAGAAGGAAAAAACATGTTTTTCTTTCCTTTGCTTTCTCTGAGTGAAGCCTCTCTTCGACGTAGCCTTGAAGAGTTAAGGCCTCAGGATCACCTCTCTGACTACATCCAGTCCGACAACAGCTGCTGCACCTGCCCCTGCTTTCCTTTAATTTGCTCTCACTAATCAATCCCAAACGGCGATTGATCGCTGATCAAAGCTCTTTCTCGCTGCTGCCTTTTTATCCTCTGACAGTGGATATAATTGAAGTCCCCTCCTCTCCAAACTTCTGATGTCCAGAATGGCGTCTGGTCAAAGCTCTTTTTTGACCAGCAGCCAGTAAAAGTCCTGCTTGTGGTCAAAACCTTTGTGACGAAGGCTTCCGGCCCGAAACATTGACTGATCGTTTCCACGGATGCTGCCCGACCTGCTGCATTCCTCCAGCGTGTTGTGAGTGTCCTGCTTGTGGTCCAAAGGCAATTTGCTGAAGACATAAACCAAACAAAGTGAGGAAGTGTTATTCTGCTACGTCAGTGGTAACAAATCTGATTTTCATTCTGATTCAGGTGGTTGTGGACCTCAAATCCTGAAATTCAAAGTAAATTTATTGTCGAAGTTCGGATCTGATACCATCGGGGCAGCAAGACAGCAGAGTGGTTAGTGTGATGCTATTACCGCACCAGCAAACTGGACTCATTTCCTGACGCTGCCTGCGAGGATTTTGTATGTAGTTCTCCCCATGACCATGCCGGTTTCCTCCAGGGGCTCTGGTTTTCTCACACATTCCAAAGATGTATGGCTAGTCAGCTGATTGGTCGTATGGATGGAATTAGGAGGCACAGGCTCATTGGACCTGAAGTGCCTGTTACCGTGCTGTATCTCCAAAAAAATACCACGCTGAAATTAATTTTCTTGCAGGCATTTACAGGAAATGGTAAGCACAAAATACTCTGCAGATGCTGGGGTCAAAGCAACTCTCACAACATGCTGGAGGAACTCAGCAGGTCGGGCAGCATCCGTGGAAACGATGAGTCGATGTTTCGGGCCGGAACCCTTCGTCAGGACTGTAGAGGGTTCCTGCTCCAGTCCTGACGAAGGGTTCCGGCCCGAAACGTCGACTCATCATTTCCACGGATGCTGCCCGACCTGCTGTGCTCCTCCAGCGTGTTGTCAGTGTTACAGGAAATGGAGAACTTCAAAACATGTGATTCAAAACGGCATGTTTGCAGTAGAGAATTTTCAAGAACACTATACATAAACAAAGACTGACAAACATCCAGGTGCAAAAGAAGACAAACTGTGCAAAATAAAAACAAATAAGACCGAGAACATGAGTTGTAACAAGCTACGTGCTACAGGAGGCCTTGATAGGATCATCAAAATTCTCTGCCTGCATGTACCCGTTGATAACTATGCAAATTGCATAGATCTGGCCCCAGATTTATGTTGAATAGTTCGAACTCCTTCAAGTTGGCTCTGGCATTTAATGGTTTTGTGATGTTCTCTCCGAGCTGTCACCTCACACAACTATTTGTTCACGAAACAGGAGACAACTGGCACATAGAGCAGTGAGCGTCTTCAGCGTCCAATTATGATTTCCAGTTAGTCGAGGTTACTTTTCAGATTCCATTTCGTATCTCTCAAGCACGTGAGCTTACAGCTTGAAGAGGAAAACCTGCATTATAAGAAGAGGGCCCACAGTAGTGCAGCGGTTATTGCGACGTTATTACAGCCCATGGCGTTCCGGACCGGAGCTTAATTCCAGCAGCGTCTGTAAAGAGATGTCCGTTTCTTCCCGTGAGCTCGTGAGTTGCCGCTGGGTGTTCCAGTTTCCTCCCACAGTCCAAAGACAGTCTGGCTGGTAGGTTAATTTGCCATTATATACTGCCCTGTGTTTAGGCTTGGGTTAGACAGATGGGTTGCTGGCTGGTATGGTTCATTGGGCTGGAAGGGCCTGTTCTACGCTCTATCTCTAAATAAATAAATGGTTAAATAATAGATAAGTTAATAGATAGATGATAGACAGATAGATAAATAAATAAATAAGAACTAGGAGTGGCCGGAAGCAATCCGACCCCTCAAGCCTGCTCTGCCAATTATTGCATCATCATCATTATGTGCCGTGTCATATGAAGCCACTTAACTAAGATGCTGATTGATCATCTATCCCAAAATCATGTTCCCACCCTATACCTACACTACGTTATTTGATTCCTTTAATATCCAGAAATCTACAAATTTCAGAGACACAAAACAATCTGCAGTTGCCAGAATTCTTCAGCAACGCACACAACGTGCTGGCTGAACTCAGCAGGTCAGGTATCACCTGTGGAGAGAATTGAGCTGTCGAGACCCTTCACCAGAACTGGAAAGGAAGGGGGCAAAAGCCAAAATAGGAAAATGTGGATAGGGGAGAGTAGTATAAGCTGGCAGATGATAGGTGGGACCAGGTGAGAGGGAAGGTGGGTGAGTAGGGGAAGGGAGATGATATAAGAGGTTAAATAGGGGTTCCCAAACTTTTTGATGCCATGGACCCCTGCCACTAACTGAGGGGTTTATGGACCCTACATTGAGAACCCCTGAAGGAGGTGATAGGTGGAAGAGGTAAAGGGTTGAAGAAGAAGGTATCTAATAGGAGAGGACAGTGGAGCATATGGAATAAAGGGAAGGAGGTAGGGAAACAGGGGAGGGTGATGGGCAGGTCATGAGAGAGTAGGAGAAGAAGTGAAGGGGTGAGAGGGTAACCAGAAAGGAGAATGGATAAATAAATAAAGAGGGCCAACTTTCCAACTTCTTCTTGTACCTGTTTGTTAACTTCCAGCTATTTTTGTACAAAGCTATCCAGGTCACTTTGAACACCAACACCTTTCATCTCTCACCGTTTAAAAATAAAACATTTGCTTCTATTTTTCCCACTAAAGTGAGAGACTTCACATTTTTCCCCATTACGTTCTGCCTGTTATGTCCTCGTGCAGTCATTTAGGCCATTGATATTACCTTGAAGCCTTTCTGCATTCTCCTCATAAATCTCACTGCCATGACCTTTGCATTGGCAAAGTTGAATATATTGCATTCAGTTACCTCATCCACATCGTTGATATAAAACGTGACGAGCACTGATTCTTGCATTACCCTGAAAGTAACCATTTCCCAAAGAAGGAGCCATAAATTCCTCTTTTTTTTCTGCTCATTAACCAATTGTCAAGGCACACCATGGTATTAGACACAAGACCATCTGTTTTCATTTTTGCCAATTTTATTTCAAAGACACTCTCAAAGTCAAGATGCAACATGTCTATTGAATCCACTGTGTTTATTCTGCTGGTTTCAACTTTAAAACTGTCAGAGATTTGTCAGCCATCTCTCTCATTTGTCCACGTCAACTCTGTCCTTATATAATGGGTGCTAGAGTAAGATACATGAATCGGAAACTATCTTGGCAGAAACACACAGATGGGCTGTCACTCACAGAGATTATCTTTAGTTAACCCAACAAATGTGAACCATAATTATTTCTCCTTCTGGTAAACAATCCACCCCTTCCTCTAATCCCTACTCTGTTTTTGCACCTCTTCTCACCTACCTATCAGTTCCCCCGAATCCTCTCCTCCCATGGTCCACTCTTCTCTCCTCTCAGATTCCTTAATCTCCAGCCCTTGACTTTTCTCACCAACCTGGCTTCACTTATCACCTCCCAGCTTGCCTGCTTCCCCTCTCTCCACCTTTTTCTTCCAGCATCTTCCCCCTTCTTTCTCAGTCCTGATGAAGGGTCTCGGCCGGAAACCTCAACTGTTTACTCATTTCCATAGATGCTGCCTGACCTGCTGAGTTCCTCCAGAATTTTGTGTGTGTTGATTTGGATTTCCAGCATCTACAGTCTTTCTTGTGTTTATAAATCCACACTGGCCAGACTGATGATCACTCAAATTTTAAGTGTTTAGAGATTATTTTCCCATCCCCAAGGAACAGCCTCTCCTAAGGGACTGCCGTGAAGATTACTAGATTTGGTTTACATTAATTATATTCCTTCTGTTTGCCCCATGTACACTTCGATGATTAATTCCTTGAACTATGTATATACTTGTGTTTCTTAATGAGTGGACGAAAATTTAGTGTGTTTATTTCAATATAGGGGCATAATTCATCGCAGTTTCATGAGGTTTTAAGTTGGCAATACCAGTTTTATGCCATTACCCCACTGAGTGATGAACTGAGACCAGAGTATAGACTACTCCAGCAGCTCCAGACTCCAGGTCTATGGACTCAATCTCGTTCACAGCGCAGTTGCTTGCTTTTATTGTTTGCATGATTCGTGTTTTTTTTCTCTTGCTCTGCACATTGGGGGTTGGTCTTTTTTTAACGGGGTTCTTTCAGGTCTCTTGCTTTGTGGCTGTCTGTAAGCAGATAAACCTCAAGGTGGTATAATTTATACATTCTTTGATAATAAATGTACTTTGAATCATTGACTCCATAGCAACCCAAAATTTGTCCTTGGTAACTGCCTTTATATGAAAAGATCCATTTCTTAGCTTTCCAGTTAATGGCGTTTAGCCCTCATTAAAGATCTTCCATTACATAAATTCAATGTGCCCATCCAGTCTATGCACTATCAAAGTTCCTCTTGTCAAGAATGTTATTGTCAGGACAACTTGATTCCAAAACTCATCACATGGACCAAAGAGCTGAGTTTTAGAAGTGAAGTGGAAGTGACATTGGAGTAGCACTTCATTTGGCAAGATGTTCTGATAAAATTAAATTCAATGAGGATCAAAGCAGTTCCAGTGGATGAAGTCCTTTGCACTAAGAAAGGTGGTTATGATTATCAGAGGTTAGTCAACCCAACCCCATGGCATGACTGTAGGAGTTTCTCAGAGCAGCATCTTCAGTAATGGCCCTCCTTCCAGAATAAGGTCAGAGATGGGGATGTTTGCTGATGATTATACAACATTCAATTCCATTTATAATTCCTCAGCACATGAACCTGTCCATCAGGCTCGGGCTGAGAAGTGGCAATTAGCACTGGCACACCAGAAGTGCCAGGCAATCACCAAAGAGACTCTCGTCATCTATCCTCAACAAGACCACACCGAATTGTCCATGGTCTATTATCCTATATCCATCAGGCCTGAGTAACTTCAATCACCACAACTCCAAACTGACCCTATGACCTACAGACTCACTTTCAAGGACTCTTTACAACTCATGTTCTCAGGATTATTTGTTTACTTGCACGGTTTGTCTTCGTTTGCACATTGGTTGTTTGTCAATCTTTGCCTGTGTATAAATAGTTTTTAGTTTGTGTTTTCTATGTGTAGTTTTTTTTTAATGTACAGTTTGCCAGGGATGGTGGTAAAGGCAGATACATTAGGGACACTTAAGAAACTCTTAGATAAGTACATGGATGATAGAAAAGGGGGGGGCTATGTAGAAGGGAAGGGTTCAATTCATCTTACTATAAGTTAAAAGGTTAGCACAACATTGTGGGCTGAAGGGCCTGTACTATGTTGTAATGTTCTACGCTCTTAATCAGAATCAGGTTTATTTTCACTGACATATGTTGTGAAATGTGTTGTTTTGTGGCAGTAGTATAGTGCATACCATATAGTTCATAAAGTTTGTTGTAATTCTTTACTTTCCTGAATATGCCCGCGAGAAAATGAGTTTCAGGGTAGTATAGGGTAACATGTATGTACTTTGATAATAGATTTAGTTTGTATTTGATCCTGGTAGGTAGAGATCATGGGGGATTTGACATTAATCAGAAGCTCAGTTCAATCATAAATACCGTTACTGCAAAGGCAGTGCAGAGGCTGGGTATCAAGTAGCTGAACTCCTTACATTTCCACATCTAAAAAAGGCAACTCAGGAGATAATGGAATCTTCCCCACGCCTGGGTGAGTGCACACCCAGCTGCTCTCCAGAAGCGAAGCTTAAGCTCGACAGGTCAGCCAGCACCTGCGGAGGAATAGGAATGATTCACATTTCAGGTTGAGACTATGTATTAGCATGCAGTCGGTACTGAAATCCTGAAGCACAAGCAGATAAAAGTTGAAAATGTTCAGCAGTTTAGAAAACAACCGCAGGGAGAAACAGTTAATATTTAATAATGTGGAAATCACCAGTGAATATCCCTGTTCCTCAGTTCCCCCAGCTGCTTGATTTTCTTGCTCCAGATTCCAGCGCCTGCATTCTCTTGTGTCTCCAACTCTCGAGAAGTTCAGCATTACTCACAGCACAGCAAGCCCGTTGATTGGCACTGCATCAACCACCCCAAACATTAGTTCCCTCGTCCACCAGTGCGCAGGGCCTGCAAAAAGCACTGCACTTACTTAGCCAGGGTACTCCAGTCTTACCTTCCAAATGCATGACCTCTCCACCAACGACAACAAGGGTAGAAGATGTATAGGAACGCCACCTTTGGCAAGATCCTCTTCAAAATGTCAGCGCTGACCATGTCACCAATTTAAATTGATCCCATCTGTCTGTACGTAGTCTGTATCCCTCCACCTACTGATTTTGAAGTATATTGCCAATCCAGCCTTATCACTGAAACTACATTCTGGAATGCCATCACCGATGACAGGGTCAGGGTATGTTTTCCCAGAAAGCATCAGCAGCTTAGGTGGAAGTAGCAACAGATGAGCAAGAGCAATTAGAGATGGGCTGTAAGTCAGAAACAGGCCCTTTGGCCCATCTAGTCCATGCCAAACCATTATTCTTCCTTGTTCTATCGACCTGCACTTGGTTCATAGCCCTCCATGCACCTCCTATCCATATCCTTATACAAACTTCTCTTGAATGTGGCAATTTCACTTCTGCTGGCAGCTCGCTCCACTCCCTCACCACCCTCCGAATGAAGATATTCCCCCTCATATTCCCCTTAAACATTTCACCTTTCACTCTTAACCCACGACCTCTAGTTGTACTCGCACCCAACCTCAGTGGAAAAAGCATGCTTGTATTTACCCTGTCTATTCTGCTCATAATGTGGGTTACCGGTGGCATCTTCATCGCCAAAATAAAATTCACCACAGCTGAAGGCTCATCCGGGCAGGATGTGGTTTGGTTATAATACGGCCAGATGTCCTAACTAAAATTTATAAATCAAAATATCGAGTACACAACTTGGGATGTTATACTGAAGTTCTATAAGACATTGCTGAGGCCAAATTTGGAGTATTGTGTGCAGTTCTTGTCACCTACCTACAGGAAAGACTGAAAGTGTACAGAGCTGATTTACAAGGACAGTGCTAGATTGCTGGGCCTGGAGGACCTGAGTTAAAGGGAAAGGCTGAGTAGAATGGGACTTTATTTCCTGCAGCGTAAGAGAATGAGAAGACATTTGATAGAGGTATACAAAATTTCAGCCCAGTCGTTGAACCTGTCAACAAATCAGACAGAAACCAAAATGTGTAACGACAAGAACTGATTTCTTATTACTTAGATCATCTAAATTGTTCTTCAGCTTTCATAGATCTGTAGAATATGGATCATGGATATTGGGGCGACACAGTGGCATGTGATGCTATTACAGCTTCAGTAACCCAGGTTCAATTCCCGCCACTGTCTGTAAGGAGTTTGTACGTTCTCCCCGTGACCACGTGGGTTTCCTCCGAGTGCTCCTGTTCCCTCCCACAGTCCAAAGATGTACTGGTTGGTAGGTTCATTGGTCACATGGGTATAATCGGGCAGCATGAGCTTGTTAGGCTGGAAGGGTCTTTTATCCTGCTGTATCTCTAAACAATCTCTAAAGGCATCAGCTGCCTTTGGGAGACTTTGGCGTAGAGCCTTTCAGAACAGGAGCCTTCGTCCCTCCACAAAAGTCGCCATATACCAAGCAGTCTGTGTCACCACCCTCCTTTATAACCGTGAAGCGTGGGTAACCTACAGCCGTCACATCAAGTCCTTGGAGCCCTTCCATATAAGCTGCCTCCAGCGCATCCTGGGAATTACCTGGCGTGAGTGGGTGCCTCACACTGAAATACTTGTAAAGACCAACTGCAGGAGTATTGAGGTCATGATCACCCAGCGTCAGCTGCAGTGGCTGGGGCACGTGATAAGGATGCCCCCATGTCGGCTACCCCGCAGAGTGTTATACGGCCAGCTACATCATGGTCGACGCTCAGCTGGAGGGCCGAAGAAGCGCTATAAGGATCAGATGAAGAATGCTTTAAGGAAGTGCAAGATCAGACTCGAAGACCTGGAGGAGGTTGCTGCTGACCGTACCACTTGGTAGCAGCTGTGTAGGGACGAGGTTGGTATTCTGGAGATGGAAAGAACAACCAGAAGACAGCAGAAGAGAGCCAGGAGAAATGCAGCCATAATTGCCACCACTACCACATATACACATCCTACCTGCAATAGAGCTTGTGGGTCCAGGATAGTACTGGATAGTCATCAAAGATCTCACCGTTAAAGGAATGGATGTCGTCATCGGATTTCGATGGACAACTGAAGAAGAAGAATCTCTAAACAAAATAAAATGAAAAGATTTTGCCTTATATTCTTAAATTGTGACAATTATTCTGCTATAGTATGAAAAAGATGTTTCATCAGTGACCGCTAGAAAAGCAATCCCTGCTTAAAGGAGTAAATCTATTTTTTTTTCCATGTGTCCAAATGAAGGTCCAGTTAGGACCCTCATGACCCAGACATATCCTTTTCTCGTTGCTGTGATCAGGGAGGAAGTACAGGAGCCTGAAGACACACACTCAACATTCTTCTTCCCCTCCACCATCAAAATTTTGAACCCACGGGCACTACCTCACCTTTTGCTCTACTTTTTTTTAATATATATTTCCTATTGTAACTTATATTAGTTTTTTTTATGCATTACACTGTACTGCTGTAGCAAAATAACGAATTCCACACCAAATGCCAGTGATAATAAACCTGATTCTGGTGGGGTTTTTTTTGTCACAAAATTGTGTTGGAAATCTGATCACTAAATGCAACGTGAACTTTGAACAGAACCATACTTCTGAGTCAGAGTACAAATTAGTGCCATTCCTTAGTAGCACATTTAACAATACCAGTTCAGGATGGTTGTAAAGCACTGACCCTTGATTCAGAGGCAAAAATGTTACTTATGAACCAAGGCTGCAGCATCTTTGGACTGTGCGTTGGCTATAACAATGTATGTCATGTGTTCCATTTTCCACACAACACACAATAATTTATCACCACCTAATCCAACATTAATAAGAGATTAGTTTTGGATTTCATATTGCAGCCTTGTTTATAATATTACTAGAATCATGGGATGTACAGCATTGGAAGAATATATTTGCTTTATCGTGTCTGTACAGTGCTAGCTCTTCAAGTGAAGCTACTTCCTTTAATCCTATTTCCATATCCTTTCCTCAGTATCCTTTTATATCCTCCCTTTCTCAGGCATCTATCCAATTCAATTTAAATGATTTATAGGTTCTGATTCAGTAACACTTGATGCATCACATTTCATAATGCAATCACGTTCAATGCCAAAAAAATCTTTCTTTTAACTTCACCTCCCTGGGCTGCTGATGGGCTTCAGTCAGCACCTCTTTTATTAACAATCAATCAATCAAACTAACAATTGGGGAGGAGGTAAAGGAGACTTGCACTCATCAATTCCGAAACACCTTCTTTCCCTCAGCCGTCAGATTTCTGAATGGTTCACAAAACGCAGGAGGACAGCCCTGTTACTCCTTTCCTTCACTCAATTCATTTGTTTTTATTTGTAATTTATGGTAATTTTATGTCTTTGCACTGCACCGCTGCCACAAGACAACAGATTTCATGACACTGAAGGCAATTACGATAAAACTGATTCTCATTTTGACAACAATTTGGAAAGTCCTTTGTTTATTACCTTAAAACCTTTCCCAGTATTAAAAATCTGAATTATGCTCTCATCAACCATTCCGCCACATTTTTGACTGTTGCTAATAGTTTTTCTTCTCTGATGTTAATGCCAAACGCTACAAGTACGTACCAAAAAATCAGAAATAAAAGCAGAAATTTTGAAAATATTCAGCAGTTCAGAAAACAGCAACATAGAAAACAGAAGTAAAACTCAGTTCAAAACTTTTAATTAACAATGTGGAAATCACCAGCAAGCATCCCCACTTTTGACCTTAAGATGTAAGAAAGATCATTGACGAGGCAACTGCAGATGGTTTGGACTGGAACGTTGTCTGAGGGATAAAAGCAATTGTCACTCCATAAACACAAAAGATTTTGCAGATGCTGGAAGTCCAGAGGAACAAACACAAATTGTATTTATTTATTTATTCATTGAGGTACAGGGCTATCCGGCAATCCCTGATTTAACTCTAGCCTAATCATGGGACAATTTACCTACCAACCGGTACGTCTTTGGACTGTGGTAGGAAACCAGAGCACCCAGAGAAAACCCAAGCAGTCACTGGGAGGTGGGGGGAACATATGAACTCCTTACAGACAGCGACAGGAGAATATTAGGGAGGAACTCAACATGTCAGGCAGCATCTATAGAGAGAAATGAACTGTCAAAGTTTTGGACCGAGATCTTTGTCAGGAAATGCCGAATGTTCATTCCTCTCCATAGATATTGTCTGATCTGCTGATTCTTCCAGTATTTTGTGCTAATTCCCAATATACAGCCTTTTTTTCATTTACTGCGCACTATTTACATTTTTCTTGTTAACAAATAGAATTGTCTTTGCAGGAATAATTCCAACAGATGTGGAACATACAAAAACACATAGAAAAATGCAGGGAGCTAAAGTGATGTTATGGTTAATTTACCTGAGTAGAAGCCAGAGATCTGGACCCTCGATACTGGATATGAGTTCGGTTTCAAACTTAGCATCTGGAAAACTTAAGTTCAAACAAACAAATCAATAAATAAAGACAAACTTGAACTAGAAGAAATGTCTTGGTAACATTAACCATGAAACTACTTGGTTGCTGTAAAAAAAACTGTTTTGTTTGCTTCAAAGATGGAACCTACCATCCTCACCAATCCTTTCTCTGTAGCTTTTACACTGCATCCTTTTTCTAGATCTGGGAAAAGAACCTTTTTCTTTTACACTTTTTTCTGCATAGTTATTGTTTTGCCTTGTTTACAGCAATGCACTGTGTAAAGATCTGATCTGTGTAAACAGTTTGAAATACAAACATTTCACTGTATTTGGGTACATGTGACAATCACAAACCTACACCGCCAACTTAAATTGATCGGATTCTGATTTTGACTGGCGACTTGCTGCAAGCCTGCGGTAAATTTCCCACCAACTTAAGGACGGCACAAACCAAGCAGGCTTTTTTTTTATTCTTTCGTTTCTACAGGGCCTCACAAGGAAAACTTGTACTTTCCTTTCTGTAGGAGTCCAACCAAATTCCAAACAGCTCCGAGAGAGTGATCCCATCCTCTAGGTAATAGCGTTGCTGAGCAACCGCAGAAGCATGCAATTTTTTCACCATATTTCCCCTCGGATTAAGTGGAAAGTTGATCGGCAGAGTTTAAATATAGCCACAGCATTAAAGTAGTCACATTCCAGCACGTTTCGGATTCCAACCATTTCACCTTTTGGTACTCAAAAGCCAGGGCCACACCCACAGAATCACCAAATAATTTCTGAGAATTTCTCCTATAAATAAATCAGGAATTCAGGTTCACAGTAAACAATGCCCCTAGGACAAGGCCTTTAGGATCTGTCGTGTGTATATATAAAAGCAAAGCTTTTATATTACCTGTTGGCAATGCAATAACTCAGCTGTACTGCTTTGTTATTGAGGAATTAAGGTAATAAACAAGTTCACAGCCAGCTCAGAGATACACAGGCAAATAAATCAAACATAGGTAAGGGCACATTCCAAAGGCAACCCATAGTAATTTGGCAGTGCATTGATGATGGTGTAATCAGTATTCCAAGAAGGCCAGACTGATAGAGCACAGAGACTCACTGAGTCTGAGTTGGTAGACAATCTCCCAGCTTCACTACCCCTACGTTAATCCCATTTCTATGGGGTGGCACGGTAGCCTAGTGGTTAGCACACTGCTTTACAGAAACAGCGATCTGGGTTCAATTCTGGTCGTTGCCTGTGAGGGGTTTGCACATTCCCTCTATGAAGGCATGGGTTTCCTTCAGTTTCCTCTCACAGTCCGAAGATGTAACGGTTAGTAGGTTAACTGGTCATTGCAAATTGTCCGGTGGTTAGGCTAGGATTAAATCGGCGGACTGCAGGGCAGCAGGAAAGGACCTATTCCACACTGTGTGTCAGTAAATAAATAAATTATATTCTCTCTACATTTATGTCACCTCCTCCAGATTCCACCATGTACTTATGGACACTAAAGGCAATTTACAGTGACCTATTAACCTATCAGCCTACATGTCTCTGGGACGTGGAAGAACCCTGAGCTCAAAGCATCCTGTGGAACTCCAAGAGGTCACGGTGAGAGCATTCTCCGTCATTTGTAAAATGATTCTTGACCTCCTGAAGCCGTGAAAATCTCCATAAAATGTAAGTCTTGTCCCTGCAAAACAAATCAGCAAATAGAATAGGACAACAGGCGGTAGATCGGGATTCCATTCCTGTCGCTGTCTGTAAGGAGTTTGTATGTCTCCCCATTACGCTGGATCTCCTGTTTCCTCCCACATTCCAAAAACGTACGGATTAGCATTAGTAAATTGGCACCGGAAGCATGGAGACACTTGTCGTCTATCCCCAGCACGTTGGATGGTGTTGGTCATTGACGTAAAAGCAGGTCATTTCACTCTATGGTTTGATGCAAGTGTGACAATTAAAGCTAATCTTTATCTTTAGACTTTCACTAATGCTAAAATCCGGTTTCTAAAACTAAATTAACAATGCAATTGAGGATTTTTGACCTGACTATCCCCGTGTGATTGTATTTAAAATGGAGAAAGATCACGCAGATTGATTTCTAATACCATCTTACTGTGACATCACCTCCAAGAGCAGACCTTCCACTTTTGGTTAGTCCCTTGGTAATGTAAATCTTTGCTGGTTTTGTGCCATCCCTCCCATTTACTGTGGGATCGTATGCCATTTTTATCTGGAGATCTGGGAATGACTAGAATGTGGAACGTTACGTTAGTGCTTCGACAGTACTACCATACCGAATTTCCTTCAGACGCAAAAAATTGAGCAAGAAATGTAATTTTTCTTGTCAGTGTGGAAGTCATTGTGCTTAATATGGACTAAATAAGCTTAATCAGACAATATGTACACAAGAATACCCAAATATTATTGAAATATTAAATACACAACATGGCCAAAGTTTGAAGTATATTCATTATCAAAGAATGTCTACATTATACAACCTTGAGACTCATCTCCTTACAGACAGCCCACGAAACAAAGAAACACAGCAGAAACCATTTAAAAAAAGATTGTCAAACCCCAATGGGCAGAGAGAGAAAAAAGTTACAAGTCGTGCAAACAATAAAAATAAGCGAATAACATTCGGAAAATGAAGCTCACGAAAGTGAGTCCATAGCCACAGCCAGTTCAGCGATTCAAGTTGCAGGCTACACCCTCAGTTCAGCGCAGAGTTGAGTAAGCCTTGCAGAGTAGTGGCCCATCGCTCTCCGCCGACCCCAACACCCTGACTTTTTAATCTGGCCCAGCGCTTAAATTGTCGGCAGCATCTTAAACCATGCCAACTATCAACAAATATTAATCTTTTAAAAAGTTTATGGTGTGTAAGACCTTCAAGAACAGAAAAGCCTACAAAATGTAATGAATCCAGCCCTGTTCCGAACCCCGAACCCAGCCCCCATCATTGAAAACATCTACACAGAGAGCTGCCAGAAGAAAGCAGCATCCATTATCAAGGATCCCCCACCATTCAGGCCATGTACTCTTCCCATCTGGAAGGTGGTACAAGGTCCTTAGATCCCACACCATCAGCTTCAGGAAGGGTTATTACCCTTCGAGCATCAGGCTCCTGAACCAGCATGGATAAATTCATTCATCTCAACTCTGAACTGATTCCATAAGCTCTGGACTCAGTTTCAAGGACTCTACAACTCATTCTCAATATGATTCAATTATTTATTATTATTATTATCTTTTTGCATTTGGACAGTTTGTCTTGTTTTATCCATTTGTTGTTTGTCAGTCTTTGTGTGTAGTTTTTCATTGGTTCATTTCTATTCTTTTGTTCTACTGTGAATGCCTGCAAGAAAATAAATCTCAGGGTAGTATATGGTGGCAGGTACATACTTTGATGACAAATTTATTTAGAATTTTGAACACTGAAATTCTAATCAGATGATGGAACCAGGTTGTTAAAAATGAATGCTTCTTAAAGGCTTTCTTGAAAATGCCTGATTCTTTTTCCATAGTTGGCTTATTCCTTGTGGAAATCACTGAAAAGAAATTTGTCCTGCACTACACTAGCATGCTGGTTGTTCAATATTTCCATGTTTAAAAGAAATGATTTCAGGCAAAATGACAAATCTTACAATACTACAATAACTTCCACATCTGCAGGATATCTGACGTTCCTCAGTCAATAAAGTACTTTCTTAAAAAGTAGAGACATTGTTGTAAGATTCAAAAACATAGCTGCTAATTTGCATTTAATAAATGTTATGCAGATTCCACATTTTACATGCTCCAACAAATTGTGCAGCCTGTTGGGACCAATTGCAAAAGTAAACAGGGTAGCTAAATCATTTAAATTTCTCGCAGTTAGAATACTTGCTGTTAAGTGACTAAGAATGAAAATCCATATAGAATTTCAAGCCCAGACCAACAAACATCATTTCATGCAGCATTGCCAAGCCAAGAATTTGGAATGAATCCTTTACAAGGTTGTTCAAATGTTAACAAAATGAAGGCAGAGCATATGGTGATTAACTTTATAGCACCAGTTCAGTCGATATGGTTTCAATATTACAATGCAACGTCAGTTAATTGCTTTGGAAACGACAATGTAAGAATTTTCTGGCATCATCAATCACGATTCTAATTTAGGTCTGTAAAACTCCTTTCAGTCACAGTATTTATATAAAAAGACTTCATTTGAGGTAACAGGTTTGAGCTAGTTATGATTTACTTGATGCAATCACTCATAACCCTGACACAGGTACTGCTACAATGCAGCTAAAACTCATTTCATGCCTCTCACATTAATTATTAACATAGATGTAGAGCTCCTGATCAGTGCCTTCAGCTGGTGAACGCAATGGTTTAGAACAAGATGCAGTGTTTGGAAGTGGAAAATTCATTAAAACAGGCCTCCTGGCAAAAATATCAATGCATTCTGTTTAGTTTTCTTTTCTCTCTTTTAAGTTCATTCAAAACAAAATTAAGAAAAAAATTAATACAAGAGATTCTGCGGATGCTGGGAATCCAGACAGACTCACACAAAATACTGGAGGAACTCAGCAGGTCAGGTGGCATCTATGGGGAGGAATAAAGAGTCAATGTTTCAGGCCAAGACACTCCATCGGGACTGGAAAAAAAGGGAGACACAAAATAATCTGCAGATGCTGGGGTCAAAGCAACACTCACAACACGCTGGAGGAACTCAGCAGGTCGGGCAGCATCCATGGAAACGATCAGTCAACGTTTCGGGCCGGAACCCTTCGTCAGGACTGTAGGGGGAAGGGGCGGAAGTCCTATAAAGAAGGTGGGGGGAGGGTGGGAAGGAGAAGGCTGGTAGGTTCTAGGTGACACGGCTGTGGTAGCGGGTCTGGGTCAGGATCTGGTAGAAGAGTCAGAGAGAAGTGGAGATCACTGAGGGGGAGCAGTGAGAGAGGGTCTCACTGAACTCCGGTCGAAGAGAAGATTTAAACCTCTGAAAAGGGAGAAGAAGCCAGAAAAAGGTGGCAGAGGGAAGGGGAAGGAGTACAAGCTGAGAGGTAATAGGCGAAGCCAGGTTAAATGAGATATAAAAGGCTATCCAGCGGAATATGAGGTGTTACTTCTCCAAACTGCCTCGTTGTCGCAGTAGAGCAGGAGATGGACAAACATGTCAGAATAAAAACAGGAAGTGGAATTAAAATGGGTTGTTATCAACATGTCAGTAAGAAAAACATTATTTTTACTAATTACTTATATTGACGCACTTACAAGAGAAAACAAAGGTACAAGGACAATAGTGGACCCCACTTAACCAATTTGTTGGGCACAAGATCTGCCTACAAAAGTTAATCTTTGTGGGTCTTTGTGTTGTTCTCCATGAAATCATGACTTAGATCTGACTGGTCACAAAATAGAAAGCATGTGAGATGCTGCCTTCATCAGCTAGGGTAAACAATCAGAGTGAGGTTTACTGTCACTGTCATATGTCATGAAATGTGTTGTTTCGTGGCAGCAGTACAGTGCAATACATGAAATATACTATAAGTTACTATAAGAAATATAAAAAATAAATACATAATGAGCTCTTCGGGCCTACCCTGGAAGAGCATTGGGCTCCGATGTTTTCAAAGCACCTGAATTGGTTAATTGTTTTTTAACAAGAGTCATTTATCATTAAGTGTTTGTTGTGTTTATTTCATGAATGACTCACTCTATGTAATGCGGTCTCCCAGTGCTTTCTGGTTCAGCTTATTTATTTTGACAGGTAATTGCGGGGTCCTAGTTTTGAGAATGTTACTGCTCGCGGTGTTGCTCGGCCGAGCTACCGATGTTCTTTTGAAATCATTATGAATAGACGCTCAGCACCATACATCAGAGCCTGCCATTTTTCCACAGTTAGGTTCCAATTTTCCAATCCCAACTTCTATCTCAGTATTTTGATTTAAGAAGGCCAGTGTGCTAAAAGCTTTCTTTACAAGCCTATCTACTTGTGGCTGCCACTTTCATCGAATTATAGACCTGTATTCCCTTGGTTCTACGGCACTCCTCAGTCCCTACCGTTCTCTGTGTAAGACCCACCCTGGTTGGTCCTAACAAAGTGTAAAACCTTGCACTTGTTTGCATTAAATTATATCTGCCACCTTTCAGCCCATTTTCCCAGCTGACTCAGATCTCTCTGCAAGCCATGATAGCCTTCCTCACTGTCCATTACACCCCCAATCTTGGTGCCATCCACAGATCTGATGATCCAGTTAACCACATTATCATCGTGAATGTTGATATAGATAACAAACAGCGTTGGACCCAGCGCCGATCCCTACAGCGCCCCACTAGTCACAGGCCTCCAGTCAGAGAGGCAACCCTTTGCAGCCACTCGCTGGCTTTTCCCACAAAGCCAATGTCTAATCCAATTTTCTACCTCATCCTGAATGCTGAGCGATTGAACCATCTTGACCAGCCTCCCACGCAGGACCTTGTCAAATGCCTTACTAAAGTGCATGTAGACAATATCTACTGCCTTGCTTTCACCAACTTTCCTGGTAAGTTCCTCCAAAAACCTCTATAAGATTGGTTAAACATGACCTACCATACATAAGTCATGCTGACTACCCTTAATCAGTCCATGTCTATCTAAATGCTTGTATTTCTGGTCTCTTAGAATACCTGCCAATAACTTTCCCACAACTGATGTCAGACTCACAAGTCTATAATTTCCTGGTTTAGAGCTTTTTTAACAGCAGAAAACCATTGGCTATCCTCCACTCCTCTGGTACCTCTCTTGTTGCTAAGGATGTTTTAAATATCTCTGCTAGGCGCCAGCAATTTCTGCAGTTGCCTCCTGTAGGGTCCAATGGAACACCTTGTCAGGCCCTGGGGGTTTATCCACCCTGATTTGCCTCGGGGTAGCAAACACCTCCTCTTCTGTAATCTGTACGAGGTCCATGAAGTTCATGCTGCTTTGCCTTACTTCTGTGGACTCCGTGTCAGTCTCCCGAGTAAATACAGATGCAAAGCATGTTTTTAAGATGTCCCCCATCTGTTTTGATTCCACACATGAATTACCATTCTGGTCCTCCGGAGGAGCAATTTTGTGCCTTGCAATTCCTTTGCTCTTAAATTACCTGTGGAATCCCTTAGGGTTCTCCCTCACCTTGACTGCTAGGGCAACCTCATGCCTTCTTTCAGCCCTTCTGATTTCTTTCCTTAGGTGTTCTCTTGCATTTCTTACACTCCATAAACACCTCATTTGTTCCTATTTGCCTACACCTGCTAAGCACTTCATTTTTCTCTCTGCACCATGGCTTCAATATCTCCTGAAAACCAAGGTTCCCCACACTTGTTATTTTTACTTTTTATTCTGGCAGACACATACAAGCTTGGTACTCTCAGAATTTCGTTTTTGGAGGCCTCCACTTTCCAAATACACCTTTGCCAGAAAACAGCCTGTCTGAATCCACACTTGCCAGATCATTTCTGATACCATCAAAATTGGCCTTTCTCCTATTTAGAATCTACTTCTGTGCATACTTACTTTGAAACTAATGACTCTGTGGTCACTGGATGCAAAGTGTTCCCCTATACAAACCTCTGTCGCCTGTCCTGTCCCATTAGCGTGGTCAAACCTTTCTTACTTCTCACAGATTTAAACTGAGGAATATATAGTTTTGAGGCAATATGAGGCAGAGTATTTTTCACCCAGAGGGTGATTGGAACCTCGAGCACACTACTTGAGAAGGTGGTGGAGACGGGGACTGGCATAACATTCAAGGAATTTCAGAATGAGAATTTGAATTACCACATCATAGTCTGGTGAATGGGATGAGGCATGGCCAAGCATTGGCATGCTTGGCCAAACAGCCTAGTCCTGTGCTACATGACTCTACATAGGGTTCACCAAAGGGCTGCTAATTGGTTGCTTAGTCAGCTTGGACAGGGAGTAGACCTTTGACAGAATATCGAACAGTTACATGATGGGAATGTTTTCTGAAATGGATACTTACTGAACTGCACATCATCAATAACGCAGTGCCAATTAGTGGCTGGAAAATACTAGACTGGAACTAGAGGTTATAGGCTTAGCATGAACGGTGAACATTTAAGGGGAATCTAAGGGTGAACTTCTTCACTTTGAGAGTGGTGGAGGTGTGGAACAAGCTGCCGGTGGGAGTGGTAGGTGCGAGGTCACTTGTAACACTTAGAAGAAGTTTGGATAGATACGTGCATATGAGAGATATGGAGGGCTATGGCCCAGGTGCAAGTAGATGGACAAGGCAGAAGTCCAGGCTGGTTTGGACTAGATGGGCTGAAGGGCCTGTTTCTGTGTGGGAATGCTCTCTGACTCTATGGAGAACTTCCAATCAAATCTGGAGTTTCAGAAGAATGTTATCTCTACTCGCTCTTTGACTAATGCATCGAACCTTCTGCTGAATACACTGCGGAAGACATGGTTGTTAAAGAGGTGGCAATTCCAGGCCACAGAAGCACTCAGGTAAAAGCCTCCCTGTGTGTGGATGACACTGCACCTTCTGACTGGATCCCCTATCAATCCACTGACTCATGAGTTTTATTTATTGAGACAGTGTGGAATAGGCCCTTCCAGTCCTTCCAGCCTTCCCACCCAGCAACCCTCGACTTAACCCTGGCCTAATCACAGGACCGTTTACAATGACCAATTAACCTACCAACCGGTCCGTCTAGGGACTGTGGGAGGAAATCGGAGCACCCGGAGGCAACCTACGCAGTCATGAGAAGAACGCACAAAACTCCTTTCAGGCAGCAGTGGGAATTGAGCCCGGGTGGCAAGTACTGTAAAGCGTTGTGCTAACCACTACGCTACTGTGCTGCCCTAATATCACGTGCTCATTCTGGCCTGAGAGTCCAGCGATAACCACAGCTAGCAGCTAGCTTTCAGATTTTGTTTATTTAGATTTAGATTTATTTATCAATCACATGTGCATCAAAACATACAGTGAAATGTGTCGTTTGCACTAACGAGCCACACCATCTGAGGATGCGCTGGGGGCAGCCCACAAATGGAGGGACAATTCCATAGCATGCCAACGGAACAACACGAGGACAACACTGCAGCAACTAAACAAACCACCCCCAACATCCCCACCCGCGTATACAGAAGGGCCTCCAACCCCTGGACAGGTCGCCTCCTGGCCTCCAACCTTCTGTCCTTGGCCCAGGCCCCAAACTCGCACACTCACAGACATAAGGCCTCCGACCTCGGGGCGTCAGTCTCCGTGCTTTGACCTCGGGGCTCTCCAGCCTCAGAATTCAACCTCTGGACTCGCCGACCTAGAGGCTTTGGCCTCCTGATGGTTCCCTTGCTGGAAAAGTGGCTGAGGAATGCATAAGGGAATGCGTGGGGATGCATGGGAGCTCCTATGCAGTTATCAGAAGCAAGGCGCTCTCTGTTGGTGTGATTGAGGCAAGGGTCGATCTGCATTCCTGTGGTAGTCACCTGAGCCACCTTTCCCTTTGCCTGGAGACTGAAAATGGATGGATTCCATACAGACAATGACATACAAGTCCCCAGGTTACCATGGCTATGTTGCCATGGCAATCTCCATTCAGTTAGACTGTGCCGTACCACCAATCGCTTCACAGAAGACTCTGAGTGGGATAACATCTCTGATCATATATCAATCAGCCATGAAGTGGTCTGCATTGAACGTCCTTGAGGCCCAGCAGGAAGAGGAGATGGTGGCCCCCTTCCTGTGATTCCTCTCGCTGAAGGTCTCCTTACAAAAGTAGTGATGAGGATGTTTGGACTCTCCAACCAGAAATAAACCAATCAAGTGAGTGGACAGAGGCTTATCACAAGCAGTTAAATACAGTTACTGTGAGGGAAATCAGGATCAGACTGTTACCTAAATGCACATGAGTAAACCAAATACAGAATCAGGTTTATTATGGCTGGTGTATGTCATGAAAAGAGCAAAGACATAAAAAGATAAAATATTAAACACAACAGGGTGAGTCTCAAATGAGAGGACATAATTTCATGCTAAGGGACTAGTTACTTTGTATTGGAATTTCCTCCCACAGAGAATGATGAATCTTGGGAATGCTCTACCCCCGTGGGTTCTGGAATATAGGTCACTGGAGATATTTTAAACAGAGGTAAGTAGATGATTGAAAGATTGGAGAGATGAAGTCCATGAGGATCTGGCACAAAGGACGATCTAAGATTGATGATTGTCTCCAATTAACTGGACTCTGACAATTTGTACTCGATCTTCAATTGCAGTTTATTTACTTGTGTATAAGGAGAGCAACCAAATCATTCTGAAGCTTAAATAAATAAATGCCATTTTTATACAGAAATAGACTAGTGGACATTGATCCAATAGAAATTTTGTGCACTCCTGAATCCCATTATTTGCATACTTAGCTGTTTATACAAATTTAGGTGTTAATATCCAATAAAAACTATGTGTAAAAGGCCAATAATACTTCAGAATTAGTAAAATAACTGTCCGATAGTGAGTACCGCTCTAGAATCTTTCGTTTTCATCTTTATCTTGCCTTGGTACAGTACTGTGCAAAAGTCTTAGACATAGAACACACACACACACACACACACATATATATATATATATATACACATACACTGTACATATAGCTAGGGTGCCTTAGACTTGCACAGTATTGCAAGTGAGGAGAAGAGAAGGGATGAAAGGATAACCAGAATGGGGAATGGAAGAAGAGGGAGAAGAGGAGGGGTAAAAAAGGAGAATCTGAATGATATTTACATTGCAGGACCTTGATTTGCATACAAGAAATATCTTTTCACATAAGGCAGCCAAGCATTCTATTAACTCAACGCTCCACTCTCAAAATGATAATGGCGTGATTCATGGCAGCAGTCCAATTCCTGAGAAAACCCATCCTGAAGAACGAATAAGAATAGGATAGATTATCTGACTCACCATCTTACAATCACATCCCATTTCCACTCATGTGGTGGACATTCAACCTTCCATCCTCAACATATCCGGGACCCAGCAGGACAGGAAGGGCTTGAAACCAGTGTTATCACTCCAGCAAACCAAGTCAGCAGCTGGTTCAGAATCTCACCCATCGAGCTGCCAGCAGGAGTGCTGGATGTGTGTTCTTTGGTTTGTATCGGTACATGGGATTGGAGGGTGTGTGGTGGGCTAAGCTCCAGGTGTGGATTGATGATGCCAGACAATATAATAGTTCAGCATGAACTATGTTACTGTCTTAGGTACAAAGCCGTTTGTACATACAGTACATATGCAGCTGGGGTGACATTTCCACAGTGTTGTATTTGTCAAGGTGGTGCGGAGAGTGAATTTGTGAACCTGGCGGGAGTAAAGGATGTTGGGAATGGTGAGGGAGGGATGTGAGAAAGGTAGCAAAGAAGGAGTGCCAGGCGTGGAGAGGTGCCACACGTGCATACACACCCAGACTTAAGACAACACACACACAAAATGCTGGAGGATCTCAGCAGGCCAGGCAGGATCTATGGGAAAGAGTTTTGATTGAGACCCCTCATCAGGACTGGCCTTAAGACACTAGGCAAGGTCACTTAATTCCAAACAATTGGTTTATTGATCATTACAGATTCTCTCTGGAGCTTCCCGCATCCTCCCCTCCCCCTTCCCCTTTTCCCAATCATGATTCCCTTCTCCCTGCCCCCTTCTCACTTTCAGTCCACAAAAGAGACCCATAACAGATTTATCATCACTCACATATGTAATGAAATGTGTTTTTTTATATAGCAACAGCAGTGCAGTGCAATGCATAAAATTACTCCAGCAATGTGCAAAAGTCTTGGACCCCCTAGCTACATACATATGACCATAAGACATAAGAGCAGAATTAGGCCATTTGGCCCATCGAGTCTGCTCCGCCATTCAATCATGGCTGATCCTTTTTTAAAATCTCCTCCTCAACCCCACTTCCCGGCCTTCTCCCTGTAACCTTTGATGCCGTGTCCAATCAAGAACCTGTCAATCTCTGCCTTAAATACACCCAACGACATGGCCTCCACAGCTGCATGTGGCAACAAATTCCACAAGTTCACCAACTTTTGGTGAAAGAAATTTCTCTGTTTTGAAACGGCGCCCCTCTATCCTGAGGCTGTGCCCTCTTGTCCTAGACTCTCCCAACATGGGAAACATCCTGTCCACATCTACTCCATCTAGGCCTTTCAAAGTTCAAAAGGTTTCAATGAGAACCCCCCTCATCCTTCTGAATTCTAGTGAGTACAGACCCAGAGCCGTCAAATATTCCTCATATGATAACCCTTCCATTCCTGGAATCATCCTTGTGAACGTCCTCTGGACCCTCTCCAATGCCAGCACATCTTTTCTAAGATGAGGGGCCCAAAACCATTCACAATAGTCAAGGTGAGGCCTCACCAGTGCCTTATAAAGCCTCAGCATCACATCCTTGCTCTTGTGTTCTAGACCTCTTGAAATGAATGCTAACATAGCATCCGCCTTCCTCACCACTGACTCAACCTGCAAGTTAACCTTCAGATTGTTCTGCACAAGGACTCCAAGTCCCTCTGCATCTCAGAGTCCTGGAAGTTCTCCCCGTTTAGAAAGTAGTCCACACATTTATTTCTACTACCAAAGTGCATGACCATGCATTTTCCAATATTGTATTTCAGTATATGTGCTTAAGAATTTTCCACAATATTGTACAGAGCCGATAAAAAGAATTCATTCCCCCCTTGGAAGTTTTCATGTTTTATTGTTTTACAGCATTGAATCACAGTGGATTTAATTTGGCTTTTTTGACACTGATCAACAGAAAAAGTCTTTTGTGTCAAAGTGAAAACAAATCTCTACAACATGATCTAAATTAGTTACAAATATAAAACACAAAATAAATGATTGTGTAAGTATCCACCACCCCCCCTTAATATGACACACCAAATCATCACTGGTGCAGCCAATTTGTTTTAGAAGTCTCATAATTAGCTAAATGGAGATCTGTTTTTGGAGACCTGTATACAGTCAAGGTGTTTCAATTGATGGTAGTAAAACTACACATGTATCTGGAAGGTCCATCTGCTGTTGAGTCAGCATCCTGGCAAAAACTACACCACGAAGACAAAGGAACACTCAAACTAACTCCGCAAAAAGGCTATTGAAAAGCACAAGTCAGGAGGTGGATACAAGAAAATTTCCAAGTCGCTGACTATCCCTTGGAATACAGTTAAGTCAACCATCAAGGAAGGGAAAGAATATGGTACAGCTGTAAATTTGCCTAGAACAGGCCAACCTCAAAGACTGAGAGATGTTGAAGGAAAGGACTAGTGAGGGAGGCCACCAAGAGATCAATGACAACTCTGGAGGAGTTACAAACTTCAGTGGCTGAGATGGGAGAGACTGTGCATACAACCGTTGCCCAGGTGCTTCACCAGTCGCAGTTTTATGGGAGAGTTGCAAAGAGCAAGCCACTGTTGAAAAAGACACATGAAATCTCAGCTAGGGGTTGCCAAAAGGTATGTGGGGCTCTGAAGTCAGCTGGAAGACAGGTTGTGGACTGATGAAACCAAAATTGAGCTTTTTGGCCATCAGACTAAATGCTATGTTTGGCAAAGCCAAACACTGGACATCATCAAAAACACACCGCCCCTACTGTGAAGCATGGTGGTGGCTGCATCGTGCTGTGGGGATGCTTCACTGCAACAGGACCTGGAAGGCTTGTGAAGGTAGAGGGTAAAGTGAATGCCATAAAATACAGGGAAATCCTGGAGGAAAACCTGATGCAGTCTACACGAGAACTGCAAATTGGGAGAAGATTTGTTTTCCAGCAAGAACATGACCCTAAGCATAAAGCCAAAACTACACAGGAATGGCTTAAAACCAACAAAGTTAATGTCCTAGAGTGGCCAAGTCGGAGTCCAGACCTCAATCTAATTGAGAATTTGTGGCTGGACTTGAAAAAGACTGTTCACTCATGATCCCCATGCAACCTTACGGAGCTTGAGCAGTCTTGAAAAGAAGAATGGGGGGAAATTGCAGTTTCCAGATGTGTAAACTGATAGAGACCTATCCACACAGACTCAAGACTGTAATTGCTGCCAAAGGTGCATCTACTAAATACTGTCTGAAGAGTGTGAATACCTATGCAATCAATTATTTTGTGTTTTATATTTGCAACTAATTTAGGTTACTTTGTATTGACCTATTTTCACTTTGACACAAAAGAGCCTTTTTCTGTTGATCAGTGTCAAAAAAGCCAAATTAAGTCCACTGTAATCCAATGTTGTAAAACAATAAAACATGAAAACTTCATGTTTCAATCACCATCGCCGTCTGTAAGGAGTTTGTACGTTCTCCCCTTGGCTGTGTAGGTTTTCTCCAGGTGCTCTGGTTTCCTCCCACGTTACCAAGATGCAGAGAGTTGTGGGCATGGTATGTTGACACCAGATGTGTGGCAACACTTGCGGCTGCCCAGCACAATCCTCGCTGATTTGATTTGATGCAAACGATACATTTCACTGTAAGTCTCGATGTACATACAGTATAATAAAGCCAATCTTTATGATGGTGAAGCCAAGTGACCAATTAGCCTCTTGGTTCAAATATTACTGGCACAGTGCTGGATCCTGGATTACTGGTGACGTATTTATTCTCCTTCTCTAATTGCCCCTTGAGCACCTGTTGGTCAGACTTATTGCTGAGAAACTATTGGTGAAGCAAATCCCGAGGTACAATTAGCTGTTTAGTTCTTTCATTTTCACCATGTAATGATGAAGTAACAGTAATAAATGTCTGTCAGCACAGCAAGTGGCTCAAAGAGGAACATACACTCAGTGGCCACTTTATTAGATACACCTGTACAAGTAGATAAGGTTGTAAAGAAAGCTTTTGGCACATTGGCCTTCATAAATCAATGTACTGAATACAGGAGTTGGGATATTATGCTGAAGTTGTATAAGACGCTGGTAAGGGCTAATCTGTAGTATAGTGTACACCTACCTACAGGAAAGATGTAATTAACATTGAACGAGTACAGAGAAATTTACAAGGATGTTGCTGGGTCTAGAGGACCTGCATTATAAAGAAAGATTGAATAGATTAGAATTTTATGCCTTAGAATGTAGAAGACTAAGTGGAGATTTGATAGGGGTATTCAAAATTATGAGGTGTACAGATAGGGTAAATGCAAGCAGGCTTTTTTCCACTTAGGTTGGGTAGGACTACAACTAGAGGTCATGGGTTAAGGGTGAAAGCTGAGAAGTTTAAGGGGTAACTTCTTCACTCAGAGAGTGGAGAGAGTGTGGCATGAGCTGCCAGCACACGTGGTGCATACGAGTTTGATTTCAAAGTTTGAGAGATGCATGGATAGGTACATGGATAATAGGGGTATGGAGGGCCATGGTCCAGGTACAGGTCTATGGGAATAGGCAGTTTAAATGGTTTTCAGCATGGACTAGATGGGCCGAAGGGCCTGTTTCTGTGCTGTATGTCTCTATGACTTTGACTCTACACCTGCTGGTTAATGCAAATTTCTAATCGGCCGATCTTGTGGCAGCAACTTAATGCATAAAAGCATGCAGACATGGTCAAGAAGTTCAATAATTCAGACCAAACATCAGAATGGGGAAGAAATGTGATCTAGTTGACCATGACCATAGAATGATTGTTGGTCCCAGACAGGATGGTTTGAGTATCTCAGTAACTGCTTTCTTTTTCTTTTTCAATCTTTCACAAAGTATAAACTTGACATAGTAGTAATACAAAGTTATTGGGAGTACATTGTTATAATTAACATGAGTAGATATAAAACTAAAGAAATGATTGACAACACTCTCAATCATAAAGGATATCAATGAATAATACAAAACAAAGAGAAATAACTAGACAAAAATCACGAAAAAGGAAAAAAAATAACCCTCCCCCCCAAAAAAATAATCTAAACAGAATTAATTAACTAAACTAAAAAAAAAGACCTGGGCTGTATTAACATCACAAAAAATGGGAGAAATGAAAAACCTTAGTGTCGGCCACTCCGTTCCTCCTAACCAATATTACAGAGAAGAAAAATAAGTTTGGAAGTGGTCAAATTACATCATATGAAAATGCTGAATAAATGGCCTCCAAGTCTTTTCGAATTTAATGGAAGGGTCATAAACCACACTTCTAATTTTTTCCAAATTTAAACACAACAGAGTTTGTGAGAACCAGTGAAATATAGTAGGGGGGGGTTAATCTCTTCCCAATTCAGCAAAATGGATCTTCTAGCCATTAAAGTAAGAAATGCAATCATTCAACGAGTTGAAGATGTTAAATGATTTAATTCTATCATGGGTAGCCCAAAAATAGCAGTAATTGGGTGAAGTAACTGCTGATCTCTTGGGATTTTCACATACAACGGTCTCTAGAGTTTTCAGAGAATGGTGCAAAAAACAAAAATAAAATTCAGTGAGCAGCGGTTCTGTGGGCAAAAACACCTTGTTACTGAGAGAGTTCAGAGGAAAATGACCAGGCTGGTTCAAGCTGACAGGAAGGTGGCAATAACACAAATAACCACGCAGTATAACTAACAGTGGTGTGCAGATCAGCATCTCTGAACGCACACATCAAACCTTGAAGTGGATGGGCTAAAACAGCAGAAGACCACAAATGTACGCACAGTGACCACTTTATCAAGTACCTCCTCCACCTAATAAAGAGGCCACTGCATGTAAATTTTCTCAGAGTACAAAATGAAAAGCAGGGAAAAATCAGCATAACCATTTGACAGAATCAGACTGCTTTATACTAGGTGTATCTTTAATGCACAAAACTGATAAAGTATCTTCACTCTTTTCTAACTAAAAATATCTACAGTTGACCATTACAGAGTCAATAGCACCTTGTGGGATCCACCTTGTAGCACAGTCTGTAAAATTGTATCTTTTAACAATGATTACAAGAAAATTTCTCAGCAGATCTTTGTGAAGATGGATTATTCTGATCAGATCTCATTTTGTTTAATTGTCCATTTATTTCATGCAAAGCAGTGCCAATACTTTGTAAGTCATGAAGGAAGGAAATTAATTCATATTTAAATCAACTAAGTTTTGGTAAGGTAAGTAGTTTTGACCCATTGAAGCATTTATGAATGAACTCATAAATTCCTGCTTAATCTGTAAGATGTGAAAAACTAAAGACTGAAAGTGAAATCAGGTAACTTTGAGGGAGCATTTTCTACTATGGAGATTGTCAAATTCAAAATATTACCAGTGACTAGCTTCCAAAATCAAGGCTCTCAGATTAGAAACTGTTAATTACGATTTAATTGGGTCGACAAAGATGGTATCTCAGTGAACAACTGCCCTTTTCAAAGTCTACTTGATTAATGACAAATAATATACTTAGAATGTAGTTTTTCTGGTATGACCTTTTAACACCACTGTTATATTTAGTGATGAATGCTAAATTACTAAATTGGGAAATGATATGGGGAAGATAAGAAAAAATATGTCACAAATCTCCTGGAAGTAGTTAGAAATAGTAGGAGCAATCTCAATCACTTTTCTGGGGAGGTGATCCTCAGAATAACAGTCACACTTCAGCAAGAATGTTTTCAGCATTAGTCACTCTTGGGCACTTGGGAACTAGTCACTTGTGCTTTTGCTGGACTGAGATATGTTGGGATGATGCAAATTGCACCCAGCCTTTCAGATCAGCATTTTCTTACTACACTTTTCTCCTGGTTTCGTGTGAGTCCAGAAGTCAAGGACTGGAAGGTCAAACCCAGGATCAGCAGATCCTGGGGTCAATACAACTTTAAGTCAGTGAAGTCCAGAGGGCAAAGCCAAAGGTCAAAGACCAGAGATTGGTGAGTCCGAAAGTAGAAGATCCAAAGGTTGAAGACTGAAGTCGGTGAGTTAAAGGTCGAGTCTGTGAGTCTGGGGCCAAAGAATGGAGGCTTGGAGGTGGCCTCTCCTGCGGTTGGAGTCCTGACATGTGTGTGTGAGGGTGTGCAAGGCTGGGAAGATGGATAAGGATCTTGTTTTATTGTAAACACGAGGAAATCTGCACATGCTGGAATTTCAAGCAACACACATAACACACATAAAAATTGCTGGTGAGCGCAGCAGGCCAGGCAGCATCTCTAAGAAGAGGTACAGTCGACGTTTCGGGCCGAGACCCTTCGTCAGGACTAACTGAAGGAAGAGCTAGTAAGAGATTTGAAAGTGAGAGGGGGAGAGGGAGATCCAAAATGATAGGAGAAGACAGGAGGGGGAGGGATGGAGCCAAGAGCTGGAAAGTTGATTGGCAAAAGGGATTTGAGAGGATCATGGGATGGACGGGAGGCCTAGGGAGAAAGAAAGGGGGAGGGGGGAAGTCAGTTAGTCCTGACGAAGGGTCTCGGCCCGAAACGCCAACTGTACCTCTTCCTATAGATGCTGCCTGGCCTGCTGCGTCCACCAGCAACTTTTACTTGTTTTACTGTAGTTGTTTTGTCGTTGCTTCTGCTTGTGTTATTCCGCTGAAAATCATGGGCATACAATGCTGGCGGAGGAATATGTGGTGCCACTTGCAGGCTGCCCCCGCACATGCTTGTGCGTGTTGTTTGGTAACACAAACGACTCTGAACTGATTCCACCACCTGCAAACTCACTTTCAAACACTTCTCGCTCAAATTCTCAGTATTTTTTTTTATTTGCATCATTTGTCATCTTTTGCACTTTGGTTATTTGTCAGTCGTTGATTATGTGTAGTTTTTCATTAATTCTATTGGAATTATTTATTTTCCTGTATATACCCGCAGGAAAATGAATCTCAAGGTAGTATATGGTGGTATATACATACAGTACTTCCATAAAAATAAATTCCCTTTGACACACTTCACTCATGTTTCAATGTACATGTGATACATAAATATGACCCTGAACCTGACAGTCAGTCCATCAGGGTCAAACATGACTTGCTTCCACTGTAGTTTTGAGTAACTTCCAGACCACACATTGCAAATAATTATTTGCCATTTTTGGTTCTTTTGGCACTCACCTTCAACCTGTGTTCCCCAGTTCCTGATCTCTTTGCCAATTTAGTCAGATTTTTTTCTACTTCCCTGATTCTTCCCTTCACGGTAATAATTATCTCTTGCAGCCTCTGCTCCATGAAGCAAAATCACAATTTCTCCAATCAGAAGCAGGTTTATTATCACTGGCATGTGACGTGAAATGTGTTAACTTAGCAGCAGCAGTTCAATGCAATACATAATATAGTAGAGAGAGAAAAAAATAATAATAAATAAAATAAAACATAATAATAAATAAGCAAGTAGATCAATTACATATATTGAATAGATTGTTGAAATACTGTGTATTAAAAAAGTGAGATCGTGTCCAAAGTTTCAATGTCCATTTAGGAATCGGATGGCAGAGGGGAAGAAGCTGTTCCTGAATCGCTGAGTGTGTGCCTTCAGACTTCTATATCTCCAGCCTGATGGTAAACAGTGAGAAAAGGGCATGCCCTGGATCCTGGAGGTCCTTAATAATGGACGCTGCCTTTCTGAGACACCGCTCCCTAAAGATGTCCTGGGTACTTTGTAGGATAGTGCCCAAGATGGAGCTGACTAGATTTACAACATCTGTCTACATAACAAAAGCTCCTGGTGTAATTTTGGTCGATCTCTTCTACAACTTTTCTAAAGCTGTTAAATCTTATTCAAGTGTGGTTCCCAGCACTGGACTCAGTACTCCAACTGTGACTTAACTATCTTTTATAAAGATTTGTCATGACTTCCTGCTCTTATGTTTTATGCCACCATTTATAAAGCTCATCTTCCTCTATCTCTCTTTAATCATGTTCTCACCCAGCCCCTGGGTTACAATTTAGAAATAGGGAAGATTTACCACAAATATACAGGGCATGGGGAGACCACACCTGGAGACAGGGCACAGTTTTAGCTACCTTATCCAAAGATGGATACACTGATACAGGAGGCATTCCAAAGAGACTCACTGGACCGATTCCTGGATTGTGAAGACTTCTCTATCGGGGTGGCCTGTGTTCTTGGGAGTCTGGGAGATTGAAGGGTAGATGTCAAGATGTTTTCAGTCACAATATGTGCTGGCAATATCAGACACAAATGCAGAAGAAAAACAGACTCCGAAGTTGAGACGGCAACCAAAGTGTATTCATAAGAATTCCAGCAGAACATCAATAGCTCAACCGAGCAACTCTGTGAGATATAACATCCTCATAACTAGGACCCCACAATTAGTGCTAATCAGGCACCCACTTAAGTAATACAAGTAACACAGAATTATCAAAATTAACTTAACAAGTTTAAACAGAAAGCTCCATGGGACCACATTACAAAGAATGAGTCGCTCGAGAGAAACTCAAGGAACCCTAGACAATTAATGATTCTCATTGAACAATTAACAAATTCAGGTGACCTAGAAACCTTGGAGCCCAAGCTCTCCAGCTCCCTGCACAAGCCCACAGAGCTCATTACACTTTTGCTATTGGTAGTATCCCAAACGAGGGGAAATTGCTTCACCACTCTAGTCTCTTACCTCTTCTCACCTTCCTATCACCTCCCCTGGTGAAACTCCTCCTTTCCTTTCTCCTATGGTCCACTCTCCTCTCCTATCAGATTCCTTCCACTCCAGCCCTTTACTTTTCCCACCCACCTGGCTTTACCTGTCACCTTCTAGCTATCCTCCTTCCCCTCCCCCCCTCACTCTTTTTACTCTGGCGTCTTCCCCCTTCCTTCTCAGTCTTGAAGAAGGATCTTGGCCCAAAACGTCAACTGTTTATTCATTTCCATGGATGCTGCCTGACCTGCTGAGCTCCTCCAGCATTTTGTGGGTGTAGCTTTGTTTATTATGTCAGTACCTTGAAAATATTCACAAAGCAAAATGACATCATGTTGCCCTTGAAGCCACGGTGATTACTGGTTCCCAAGCATTTGAGTCCTCCGTTCTGGTACAGATAAAACTCCTCAATTCCCTTTCATTGTAAATCTTCCAGATCTGTCCCAAATATGCACAAATAAAACTTGCCATGGTATTACTTGCCTGGCCTGCTGTGTTCTCCAGCAACTTTCATGTGTGTTGCATGATATTCCAATTATGTCAATAAACAGAGTATAGGAACAGTAGCTAAGCCACACGTGAAGGCCAGGAACTGGATAAGGTTGTCAGTGGCTATTTGAGGTGCATGTCATTGGGAGCAGACAAAGGGGCAAAGGTGGGTTACAGGCGCCTTAAAACCACTTGCTTCTGGCAGATGGGGTTCATCAGCCATGGTTGACAGTTTACCTAGGAGAACCAAAACTCTGATCTCAAACCTCCACTGCCCTATGGCTATACCCCCTCATGGGGGAGGATTTGGGAGTAAACCCCGAGAGAAAAATCCAGAGCTGGAGTCCCTAAGGCAGTCCCACATTGAGTTCAATGCTGACTGGCACCTCCTGCGATGGTGCTGGTGCTGGACTGTATCGGTCTCTGCCGTTCCCTTAGATTCATCGAACGCAAAGAGAGGGGAAGCTTGCTACATGTGTTAACAGCATGCTCTCCATATTGTACTGCCAGGCTTGCATATCTAGATAGTTAGAACGCAACATCCCTCGTTGACCCTGACCAACAGAGGCCTCAGTCAGTCAGTCAAATTGAATGTATCCCATTTTATGTAAAGCATTATTGACTACCAATACAACTTATTCCTCTGTTCCCTGGAACATGGTAGTTGGGCAGTTATTGGAATTTTTGTTATTTTTAACAATATGTGATTTCAATGCAGCTTTTAAAATTGGTCATTGCAATATAACAAGTCCTGACAGTACAACCACAGGATTTTTTCATCTAATTGTTAAATGCTGGACTCAACATAGAATTTTTTTTTTTCAAATCGTGAGAGTCAGGAAAAATGATTTCAATAATCTGGAAAAAACCTACTAACTAAAAATCTTTATCAATTGGTGCAAGTTCCATAATCTGTCATTTGCCTGCTGGGTTCCTTCTCTCTGCACCTGCAGAGAAGCGCACAGACTGAAATTAAGTATCACAAGGTTTCCATGGAAGATAAATATAAAAATAGATGACGTCAATATGAGCTACAACTACTGAGTGACTTGGAGTGTGACAGAGAAGCCAGAACTAGCAACATATGTACTGCTCTCTGAAAAATAACTGAATATGCTTTTATTAACAAGAACATGTGAAAGCTTATCATTAAAGTTGTTCAATTGTTTCTGCTTATCAAGTATCCACATTCAAACAAATTACATTTGTCACTACTAGTTTTTGCAGTCTGTTAGTATGTAAGGTGCATGATCCAATTCAGCAAAAGACACTGCAGGTGCTGCGATAGGGAGCGAAAGACAAGAAACCGGAAGAACTCAGAGGTTAAATCATTATCTTTGGACTCGGAGACTTTTCCCACCAGAGATGCTACTTGATGTCATGAGTTCTTCCAGTGTTCAGATATCGGTGTACATTAAACTAATTTGAAACGCTTTTATGCTCACTCTTTTGTTTTGTCCCTCTTTGGTGACAGGCACGTCCATTTGCTACTAAAAAAAGCATGAGCAACTTCAAGTTCCCTGGTGTCAAGATCTCTGAGGATCTAGCCTGGACCCAATGTATCATTTCAACCACAAAGAAGCACAACAGCAGCTATATTTCATTCAGAGCTTGGGGAGATTTGGTATGTCACCTAAAACACTCTTAAATTTCTACAATTGTACCGTGGAGAGCTTCCTCGCTGGTTGTGCCGCCATTTAGTCTGGGGGGGGCGCGGGGAGGTGGGAGGGCTTCTGCACAGGATCAATGTAAGCTGCAGAGAGCTGTAAACTTAGCTCCATCATTAGCACTAGCCTTCAGAGTATCCAGAACGTCTTCAAGGAGCGATGCTTCAAAAAAGCAGCATCCATCATTATGGATCTCCATCACCCTGTTCTCATTGTTGCCATCAGGAAACGGTACAGGAGCCTGAAGGCACCCACTCAATGATTCAAGATCAGCTTCTGCCCCTCTGCCATCCAATTTCTGAATGAACACTGAGCCCATGAACGCTACCTCACTACTTTTTTATTTCCATTTTTGCACTATTGATCTATTTATAAGTTTAATACATATTTAATGTAATCCATGGGTTTTTCTCTATTATTATGCATTGCAACATACTGCTGCTACAAAGTCAACACATTCCACAACAATCGCTGGTGATATTAAACCTGATTCTGATTCCTCCCTCATACTTATGTGTATCATGCTGAGGATGTTCTACGAGTCTGTGGTGGCCAGTGCGATCATGTTTGTTGTTGTGTGCTGGGGCAGCAGGCTGAGGGTAACAGACACCAACAGAATCAACAAACTCATCCGTAAGGCCAGTAATGTTGGGGATGGAACTGGACTCTCTCACGGTGGTGTCTGAAAAGAGGATGCTGTCTAAGTTGCATGCCATCTTGGTCAATGTCTCCCATCCACTACATAATGTACTGGGTGGGCACAGGAGTACATTCAGCCAGAGACTCATTCCACCGAGATGCAGCACTGAGCGTCATAGGAAGTCATTCCTGCCTGTGGCCATCAAACTTTACAACTCCTCCCTTGGAGGGTCGGACACCCTGAGCCAATAGGCTGGTCCTGGACTTATTTCATAATTTACTGGCATAATTTACATACTACTATTTAACTATTTGTGGTTCTATTACTATTTATTATTTATGGTGCAACTGTAACGAAAACCAGTTTCCCCCGGGTTCAATAAAGTATGACTATGACTATGACTACCATATGCTAAAATTATGCTGGAATCCCGTTTGTAACATTAAGACGAAGAGTGCCATTGTTCAGGAGTTCAAAGTTCAAAGTAAATGTATTACTAAAGCACTTATATGTCACCATATATAACCCTGAGATTTATTTTCTTGTGGGCATACTCAATAAATCTATAGAATAACAACTATAACTGAATCAGTGAAAGACTGCCCAACTAGGGCGTTCAACCAGAGTGCAAAAGACAACAAACTGTGAAAAGACAAAGAGAAGAAATAATAATAAATAAATAAATAAGCAATAAATATCAAGAACATGAGATGAAGAGCCCTTGATGTCAGGGTCCTCTATAGCTGTAACATTACCTCTGGGCTCTTGAACTCAGTCCCACGGTTGATGAAGGCCTTCTTCACCACACAGTCAACCTGCACAAGCAGCTTTGAGTGTCCTATGGACTCGGATCCCAAGATCCCTCTGATCCTCCATACTGCCAAGAGTCTTACCATTAATACTATATTCTGCCATCATATTTGACTTACCAAAATGAACCACCTCACACTTATCTGGGTTGAACTCCATCTGCCACTTCTCAGCCTAGTTCTGCATCCTATCGATGTCCCGCTGTAACCTCTGACAGCCCTCCACACTATCCACAACACCCCCAACCTTTGCGTCATCAGCAAATTTACTAACCCATCCCTCTACTTCCTCATCCAGGTCATTTATAAAAATCACAAAGAGCTGGGGTATTAGAACAGATCCTTGAGACACCCCACTGGTCATCGACCTCTATGCAGAATGTGACCCATCTACAACCACCCTTTGCGTTCTGTGCATAAGCCAGTTCTGGATCCACAAAGCCAAGTCCCCTTGGATCCCATGTCTCCTTACTTTCTCAATAAACCTTGCATGGGGTACCTTATCAAATGCCTTGCTGAAATCCATATACACTACATCTATGGCTCTACCTTCATCAATGTATTTAGTCTCATCCTCAAAAAATTCTATCAGGCTCGTAAGGCACGACCTGCCCTTGACAAAGCCATGCTGACTATTCCTAATCATATTATGCCTCTCCAAATGTTCATAAATCCTGCCTCTCAGGATCTTCTCCATCAACTTACCAACCAAAGTCCATCAAAGCCTCGAAACATACATCGACCAACATGTCTAAAGATGTGCTGGGGGAAGCACACAAGTGTCATCGTGCTTCTAGTGCCAAGATAGCGTGCCCACAGTTTACTTACCCTAACTCTATCAGTATATCTTTGCAATGAGGGACCAAACCGGAAGCACCCAGAGGAAACACATGCAGTCACTGGGAGAACATGAAGACTTCTTACAGACTGTGGTGGGAAATGAACCCTGGTCGTTGCGCTGTGAAGTGTTACATTAGCCACGACTCTACCGTACCTTACTGCTAAGACAATGCAAAAATATATAACAAAGAACAATAAATTCCTCTTCTGACATATCAGTCCATGGCCTCCTCTTTTGCCCTGATGAGATCACCTTCAGGGCGGACGAGCAGCGTTTCATATTCCATCTAGGTAGCTTCCAACCCAGTGGCATAGACATCGATTTCTTCTTCCAGTAATTTTTTCTCTCTCCCTTCCCTCTTCTTTGATTCTCTTCTCCTCACCTGGTGGCCCTCCTTCTTTCCTTTATCCCATGGTCCACTCTCCTGTCCTATCAGATCTCTTCTCCAACCTTTTACCTTTCCCACTTATCCGACTTCACTTACCATGTTCTAGCTTGACCTCCTCCCCCTCCCCCTCCCTCTATCTCTATTCTGGCCTCTTCCCCCTTCCTGAAGAATGGTCTCAGTCTGAGATGTTGACTGTTTATTCATTGTCATAGATACTGCCTCACCTGCTGAGTTCTTCCAGCATTTTGTGTGTATAATAAATTAATATATTGCAATAAGTTCCACAATTGCTTGTGTGAAAACTAGTACAGAAACCAGTGGGAAAGTTACAGAAGGCTTCAAAAGTCATTTAAAGTCATTTAAGTCATCTATCACATGATGCATAAACTGGCTTGAGGGCTTTGTTGAAAATTCCTGGCATCCAGAGTTGTAATGAGGTGCAAGTCAATTACAGTACTGTGAAAAAGGAAGTCTTAAGTGTGTATATGTGTATATGTGTGTGTCTGTGTGTGTGTGTGTGTGTGTGTGTGTGTGTGTGTGTGCGTGTGTGTATATATACACAAACCCTATATATATATATAGCTGTGTACATACATCTATTGATGCTTCTGGACACATCTTCAGTGACGTTCCTGGAATCATCGGGTTTTTCGGGTCTTTCAACATCATACACCCTCCTCCAGGTGACCCAGCCGGGGCTGATCAGACCCCAGCTTGTGTCCAGATGGTTAGCTACTAATGACCCCATGGCTCCCCTCTTTTGAGACACAACCATCTTGAGGCCCTCTCTGCCGCATCGGTGGTACTGCGGATGGCTCTCCTCTTCCTCTCTCCCTCGATGCCCAAAATGCTGAAGGCTCTAACTAAAGAACGGGCTACGAATCCCCTACAACCAACCTCCACTGGGAGACACCTCACTCTCCATCCAGCCTGCTGACAGTTGCTGACCAGTCCTGCGCACTTGGAGAGCTTCCTTTCAAAGCTATCTTCCCATGGGACTGTCAGCTCCAGCAGCACCACTTGCTTAGTAGACTCAGACACTAGGACAATGTCTGGTCCCAGGGTGGTGGCTGCGATATGGGTGGGGAACTTCAGCTGCCCTTTGAGGTCCACCAACAACTGCCATTCCCTTGCAGAGGTCAGAATGCCTGCAGATGTTCTTTTGGCAGGTATTGGCTGCTCCCCAGCTCTGACAAAGGCAATGGTCTGCTTGGAGGGTCGGGACCGCTTCGCCCACTCAACTCCTGCACTGACGGCTTCAGCGATGGTCCTCAGGACCTGATCATGCCTCCATCAGTACCGTCCCTCACCAAGTGCCCTTGCACAGCCGCTGAGGATGTGCTCTTATATACATAGCCTAAGACATTTACACAGTCCTGCATATTGGTTAAAAAAGGAAAGTGGCGGGGAAACAGAAATAAGAGTACTTAGCTTTGTAATAACTCAGTGGCATTAAGTGTTACTTGATAACTGGAAAGGCATAATATACAGTACTGGGCAAAGGTTTTAAGCACCCCAGTTATACATATGTTTTCTTTAAGGTTGTCATAGCCAAGGGGAAGTAGTGGGGATAAGTTTCTACTATCTATTAAGAGCTCCCAATGGCGTGTATCTCAAATAGCCTCTGACAACCAAGTCCAGCTCCTAAGGCTGGTGGAACCGTTTGTACTGACAGGAGGAGGGGCAAAATCGGGTTAGTGGCATCTTAAAACCAGTTGTTTTGGGCAGATGGGGCTCATAGGCCATGGTCGGCAGCTCATCTCGGAGAAGGAGAACTCTGATCTCAAACCTCTGCTGCCTTGCAGCTATACCCACTCACGGGGAAGGCTTCGGGAGTAAACCCCGAGGGAAAAATCCGGAGCTGAGGTCCCTAACACTGACTGGCAACTCCTGCGACACCAGCGATGCCACACTGCATTGGTCACAGCCATTTCTTTGGATTCATCAGCTGCATGGAGAGGGGGAGCCTGCTGCACGGGAAACAGCTTGCTCTTCGTATCGTGCTGCCCTGGCTTGTTTGCATACTCTTTGCATATCACGTAGACAGCTGGCATGCAACATCCATGGTTGACCCTGACCAACGGCGGGCTGCAGAGCTATATATATGTGCCTAAAACCTTTGCACAGTACTGTAAATGCTACTTGGATTTTTACAATTCAAAAGCAGTCCTACTCTAATGACTGCCTAGTGCTTAGCAGCCTACACTGCACTGCTGCAATAAATCTACTCTTATCTTTCATGAAAGGTTTTCTGGGGGTGGAAGGGAGGAGTCACATCAGCCACTGCTGAAACATTTAGAGTAACAGGCAAGTTTGGGCAACAAAGCTCAGGAGGACCTGAGTTACAAGGAAAGATTGAATAAGTTAGCACTTTGTTCCTTGGAATATAGAAGATCAAGGATAAATGCAAGCATGTTTTTTCCACTGAGGTTGGGTGGGACCACATGTAGAGGTCAAGGGTTAAGGATGAAAGGTGAAAAGTTTAAGGGAAACTTCTTCACTCAGAAGGACGTGAGAGTGCCAGCTTAAGTGGTGAATGCAAGCTTGATTTCAATGTTCAAGATGGCAGGGATATGGAGGGTTTTGGTCCCTGTGCAGGTCAATGGGAGTAGGCAGTTTTAATGGATTGGAAACAGACTAGATGGGCCGAAAGGCCTGTTTCTGTGCTGTACTTTTCTATGACTCTATGACTCATTCTGTCAAGTCTAAACTAGAATTTACCCCACGAAATCTCAAAGCGACATTTTTAGAAAGGAGAACTAACAGCACCTTACTTCATGTGGAATCAAAAGGGCTCGACTACGAACTGCACTTCTCACATCAATAGCATTTAGTGTTTAAATGACCTGAGATACTAATGAATTCAGCTGTGTTTTTTTAGCAGTTTCCATGCTTTCAGTGAGAAATGGTCTTATTAACACTGATTCATTAACATTACTCTTAATTATGACTGGTTAATTAAGCCAATTAAAAGTTTGTTAACATGATGATATAAAGTGATGATATGTTTCACATTTTCTGTGATATAATCTCCAAGGGACCTTTTTGAATAAGGAATCTTTAAGATAGAGAATTAATGCTGAAAAATTCACTGAACTGCATTGCTGCAGAAAACAGAACAGAGTGGATCAAAGATTCGTAACCTGATTGCAATCAGCTATGCCGGAAGCATATATACAGACAAAGAAGGAGGTACTTATCTCAGTTGGAGAAACTGCAAGCAAGCATCATGATGTAATGGTTATTGGGTCTTGTAGCAGTCTAGAGGATGTTTGTGGGTTAGCTTTGTCCTTTGTGGAAGTTGAAGGGAATCATCACAATTTTCTGTGTCATTAACATGAGAAAATCTGCAGCTGTTGTAAATCCAAAGCATCACACACACAAAATGCTGGAGGATCTCATCTGGCCAGGCAGCATCTATGGAAAAGAGTTTTGGGTCAAGATCCTTCATCAGGACTGGAAAGGAAGGGGAGAAGTCAGAGGAAGAAGGTGGGGGGAGAGGAGGAAGAAGTACAAGGTGGTAGGTGATAGGTGAAACTGGGAGAGAGGGATGGAGTGAAATAAAGAGCTGGGAGGGAAGTTGATTGGTGAAAGAAATAAAGGACTGGAGAAGGGGGAAATCTGAAAGGAGAGGACAGAAGGCTATGGAAGAAAGGGAAAGGGGAGGAGCACCAGTGGAAGGTGATGGGTAGGTAAGGAGATAAAGTGAGAGAGGGAAACAGGAATTGGGAATGGTGAAAGGGGGGGGTGGGGGTGAGTATCTGAAGTTTGAGAAATTGATGTTCATGCTATCACCCCTGCCACCTTGTTCTTCTCCCACCCCACCTCAGCCCCGTGCCCCGACCTCTCCCACCTTTCCCCGGCCCCGTGCTCTGACTTCTCCCCTTCCTTTCCAGTCCCGATGAAGGACCTTGACCCGAAACGTTGACTGTTTACTCTTTCTACAGATGCTGCCTGGCCTGCTGAGTTCCTCCAGCATTCTACCTGTGTTGCTTTGTCATTGTTAGATTTCAGGATCTGGCAAAGGGCAATAAACCATGATTGAGAATTATCACATGAATTATTAATGTATTGCTTGACCTGAGCTGGCCAATTTGATTCATTTTCCAATGACATTAAGTATCACTTTGAAATTTCTGAATGCAGCTTTTAAAGAACCAGTTTATTTGATGATAAAATAGGCTGGAAATACAGTGCCAACATTACAGGAGCAGCAATTCAAAAGGATGGATGAATATCCTGAAGGTACCTCTCTGTTCTTCAATTTTTACCTCTCCCCACTTTAAATATGTCCAGTGATCTCCCTCCCACCCACCCACCCACCCACCCACCCACCCCACAACCAAGGAAGAGAATTCCAGAGATTCATCACCTCCATTTTAAATCATGTCTTATCCTGTAGTTAGATCCTACTGCATTTCTACATTCTAACCTGTCCTGGGGTCTGTAACCTTCCACAGAAAGAATCTACCTCATTATGAACTTGTATTTTATCATTGCCCGCACTGCACTTTTTCCACTGGTTTTACTCTTTATTCTGCCTTGTTATTGTTTTACTTTTTTCACCCTCAATGCACTGTGTTATGATAGGCAGGAGAAAGGGGCTGAGAGGGATAATAAGTCAGCCATGATGGAATGGCAGAGTAGATTTGGGCTGAATGGCCCGATTCTGGTCCTATGTCTTATGGTATTACAGTCTAGGGTCAAATCCAATCGCAGTGGCTTGCACATTTAAATACAGTTAATTAGATAAGCCGGAATTTTAAGCTGCTTGTTTTAGCAATGGTGACCATGAAATGTACAGTCTTATGGATAGAGCTAGAGGCAAAGCCACTAACCCCCAATTTTCTTTAAAGTCACACAACATCTTGACCTGGAAATATATGACAAGCCCTTCACTGAGTCACTGAGTCAAATTTGTTGACCTTCCTATCTACAAGTACTACGGCAAACTTCTCCCAAGGGTTTGAGAAACTACGTCAGCACAATCAACTTGAGGGTAGATAGTGGTGGACATTAAATACCAGGGACACACACACTCACTTAGGAATAAAATATATAACTTCATTGGATAAATAGGGTGCATAAATATGGCAGATGGATAGTCATCATCTCTTTTCCAGGGCAGGGGAGTCTTAAAAACTACAGAGCAATGACGTAAGGTGAGAGTGGAAAGATTTATAGAGGGTCAGAGTGAATATCGCAGAGAGTGGAAAGATATATAGAGGGTCAGAGAGTGATAGGTGTATAGAGTGAGCTGCAGAGGAGGAGGTAGAGGTGGGTACAAACAGTGTTTAAACAACATTTGTGCATGGACAGGAAAAGGATAATGGCCAAATGCAACCAAATAGGGTTAGTTTGGAAAGGCATCTTGGTTGGCACGGGCAAGTCGGGCTGAGGAGCCTGTTTCTGTGTTATATAAATCTAGGATTTTGTGAAAGTTTCCACCAGAGTTCCCAGGGGTTCTAATAACTTATTATCAATCAGTAGTGCAAACAAGGATTTTGTTTCTACCTTCAACAACTCAGGATCATTGTGTAGTTTTCTGTGACCTGAGAACACAGATGAGCTCAGATCTCTACACTGCTCAGAAGGAGGGGTGAAGCCCACTTTGGTGAGGCCACTCTCAGGGTGGAGGAGCAACGCCTCAAATCCTGTCTGGGTAACCTCCAGCCTGATGGCATGAACATCCATTTCTCTGGTTTCTGGTGATTTCTCTTCCCTCCCCCCACCCCCCCTCTTTCTTTTTCCATTCCCCTTCAGGTTCCCTCTTTACTCCTTCTCAACGTTTCGCCTGCCTATCATTGCCCACTGGTGCCTCTCCTTCTTTCCTTTCTATGGGGGAGGGGGGAGCATTGCTGACTACAATCTCTTCACGAGGTGGAGACGCTGCTGTACTTTCCTGATTAAGGAGGTGGTGTGGAGGGGGCAGGTAAGTTTGCCCATTATGCATACTCCTAGAATCTTGGTGCTCCTAACTCTTTTGACGGAGGAGACGTTTATGTGCAGAGAGGAGAGCTCAGCCTACACCTTCCTAAAGCCCACACTCACTTCTTTAGTCTTGTCTACTCCCCTCTCCTATCAGAGTCCTCCTTCTTCAGCCCTTTACCTTTTCCACCTATCACTTCCCAGCTTCTCACTTCAACCCCCGCCCCCTCCCCATCAACCTACCTTCCCCCTCAGCTGGTTTCACCTATCACCAGCCAGCTTGTACCCCCACTTTTATATTCTGGCTTCCGTTCCAGTCCTGATGAAGGGTCTTTGACAAAAACGTTGACTGTTTACTCCCTTCCATAGATGCTGCCTGATTGACTGAGTTCCTCCAACAATTTTTTTTTTTGCCTGGGTCCCTCATGAAAATCCTTGCAGCTTTTCAAAATTCCCCCTGTGCCCCTGTAGAAAGCAACATTGAATCAAATAGTTGGCTGGAGCATGATGCTTAGTGGAACCAGAATTCCCACCTTCATCCTCTGGAGGATACAGGAGACGTGCCCATTGTGACACAGCAGCCTGTCTCTCTAATTCAATGGCGTGGGTCCTGGGACATCAAGGTTCATTCAGGTCTGTGGAAAGCAGGCAAACGGTAAATCATTGAAAACAAATCTCCCTGAGTTCAGAATGAAACCACGTTTATTAGACGCAGCAGGAAGGGAGTCTCGTGTGCCTATTTGGACGTTTCTCCAAAGAATGTTGATACAAAAGAAAAATAGAAAATATAAACAAGAACTTTTGTGTTAGATCTTAAAAGAATACTGATGCATGCGTGTACTGCTGTATCCAGCTCAAACCAGATTACCAAGATTGCTGATGATGCAACTATGATGAGATAGCACACAGAGGAGGTAGAGGGACTGGTAGAATGGTATGAGCCTCAACGTGGACAAGACAAAAGAGATCATTGTGGTCCTTAGGAAAGTGTAGACTGACCACTCCTCAAGGCACATAAATGGTTCCTCCATGGAGAGAGTTAGGAGCACTAAGTTTCTGGGTGTGCTCATAATGGATGATCTCACTTGGCCCCTCCACACCACCTCCCTGGTCAAGAAAGCAAAGCAGCATCTCCACTCCTTGAGGAGATTGTTGAGAGCAAGGCTCCCCCTCCGCCATTCTAACCAATTTTTACAGGAGCACCATTGAGGGTGTCCTGACCAACTACATTCGTAAGGCCAGTGATGTTGTGGGGGTGGAACTGGATTCTCTCACGGTGGTGTCTGAAAAGAGGATGCTGTCTAAGTTGCATGCCATCTTGGTCAATGTCTCCCATCCACTACATAATGTACTGGTTGGGCACAGGAGTACATCCAGCCAGAGACTCATTCCTCCAAGATGCAGCACTGAGCGTCATAGGAAGTCATTCCTGCCTGTGGCTATCAAACTTTACAACTCCTCTCTTGGAGGGTCAGAAACCCTGAGCCAATAGGCTGGTCCTGGACATTTCATAATTTACTGGCATAATTTACATATTACTATTTAACTATTTATGGTTCTATTACTATATTATTTATGGTGCAACTGTAATGAAAACCAATTTCCCCCTGGGATCAATAAAGTATGACTATGACATCACTCTCTGGAGCAGGAATTGCAAGTGTCTGACTGCAAGACCATACAAAGGATTGTGAAGACCGCTGGGAGAACCATCAGGGTCTCTCATCCACCCATCTGAGATATTTATCAGGAGCGCTGCATATGCAGGGTACCTAGCATTGTCAATGATCCTTCCCAGCTGCCCAACAATCCCTTTTGACCCTTTACATTGGGCAGGAGGTACCATAGCACTCCGACAAGGACTGTTAGGATGGGAAACAGCTTTTCCCCAGGCTGTGAGACTACTGAACTCCCTGTCTCACCACATATGAATCACCAGTAGAGTTATACCGTTTACTTTTCAACTTGTGTCATAAATGTACCTTATGCTAAATGTCAGTCTTCTGAAATATATTCCATTAATTGTGGTTATATTACTGTATGTGTGTGTGCGCATGTGCATGTGTGTTATTTGTATTGGAGGAACATTGTTTCGTTTGGCGGTATACATGTGTTTGGTTGAATGACTATAAAATCGAACTTAAAACTGATGTGCCTCATCGTGGATGGTGTATGTGATACATTCCACTATGAGCAGAAAGGCTTTAAATTGTTATTAGAAGCATTTATGGTTCGTAATGAGATAAAATGCATTGAGATTATGTTGCAACATCAATATACCCCCAGATAAGCAAAATAAAAATGCTGATGGAAGTTAATGAGCCATTAGATATATTTTCAATGATCTACCACACAGCTAATTGCGTTTACAACATGTTAATTTTGATGGACGTCCACCAACTGGACTGCTATAACCTCACATTAAGAACATGAATATTAATTGTCTGTTACACCCCAGTGCAGAACTTTTCCCAAGACTGTTGTTCAAGAAAACCTGATTGTTAACAGAACTGTTCTCATGGCAACAATGAGATTGAAAGCCAAGGAGCTTTCAAATCCTGAACCCAGGTCAAAGAAGCTGGATTCAGACTTCAGACAAATTGTATTGCTTGCTGCCTAAACACTGAGGTCTAAGTAGCTTGTATGTTGTTAGCAAGGTGGGAGAAAACTAAGTTTCAGATCAGAGAGTTAGGGCCATAGGAACAAAATAAATAGCTTTTAAAGTAATTATTGGCCATCACAGTTTGATAATGTGGATGCATCTGTGGTGTTGATGAGCAAAAAAAAAAATCACAGCAAAAGGAAGCATCAAGATTGACAAGCTAGAAGGAAGATGAATGTGGCTTCTTTCTCAAATTACAGCTGAACTTGTCTATCTAAAGATTTGCTGTCACTTCTAATATCTGCAGAAAGTGTAGTGCTTTGATCTCATAGTCCTACCGGAGTGATTTGTATTTACTATGATTGGCATGACAATTAGGCACTCTGGCTTTGAGATCAACTGTTGGTGAAATTCTATCCCCATCTACACCCCTGCATGGTGACAATATTATTCAGATATGATTTTTAAAAAATAGCAATGAACCACTGCATACCCACTAAAAAGAAATATAAGATCCATGAGATAAAGGCAAAGGAGAGCTTAATTTATCATGTGTACATCAAAACGTGCAACAGACTGCATCATTTGTGCCAAATCAAATCAGCAAGGATTGTTCTGGGCAGCCTGCAAGTGTTAACACACTTCTGGCACCAACATAGCATGCCCACAATTTACTAACACTAACCGTACGTCTTTGGAATGTTGGAGGAAACCAGAGCACCCGGAGGAAACCTAAGCATTCATGGGAAGAATGTACAAACTCCTTGCAGAAAATGACAGGAATCGAACCTCAATCTTACAACCAGCACTGTAACAGTGATATGCTAACCACTATGCTATTGTGTTACCCTGAGCAAACAAGTAACAATTCAACTTGGTAGTGCTAGCAGTGTTCATAACTAAGCCAAAAGTTTATAAATCATCTTCCAGACAGGAAAGAAAATCAACTTAAAGCACTTCAGAGGTCTCAATTGGGGGAAAAAAAAAATCTTGCGCCAAAAAAGATATTTGAAAAGGTATTGAAAAATTAGTTCTGGTGTTAAGGAGGAGATCAGTAAGTCAATTTCAGTCTGAGGAAAGACAGGATAGTTCCATCAGAGGAGAATCCAATATCCCCTTAGTTATGCTGGAGTACAGTCATACGGCCATGTTGGTGAGGCCTGTGAGTTTCTAAGAGCCTGAGAACGATGCGGTCTGGAACTTAGCCATCCAGCGGATAGCTCCAGTTATGCAATAAAGTCAAGGGAGGTTCCAGACAAAGAACGATCCAGTCAAGGCCTCAGTGGTGGAGCTGGTGGAAGATGACGGCTCATCACAATGGCAGCGAAGGTGGAGGAAGGTTGAAGCAGTGAAGGGTTCCCAGTCATCTTGCAGTCCACGCCACCAGACCCTGACCCCGATCTGTGAAGGACTATGGGGTCCATCAGCTTTCCCATGTTAGACAAAGCCACTCACAGGCAATCCTAACGTCCCTGGTTGCCCTCTGCAGTCACCTGAGGGCCCACCAATGGAGAAGCCCTCAGGAGAAGACCATACTGAAATCAAGTGATCGCGGTGCTACTCTTACTGGAGCACAGCATGTGAGTGGGATTCTCAAGACTGAAGCGTTCATAGTCAACATCAGACAAAACTGCCAAGTAGATGGTCCATCTGATGAGCTTCCTGAGATCACCACCATTACCCAAAGCCTATCTTCATCCAGTTTGATCATTCCATATGATACTAAGAACATGCTAAGAGTGTGGGTGGCAGGGTGGAGATACGTCTCTACTAAAGGAGGTGCAAGGTGCTCCTTCCCTCCGCTAGCCTACCGGTCACCCTTGGGTAAGGTGTAGCATCCGCTTTGCCACCCGATCAGAGTCATGTGAAGCTATGGGAGCAGGCGGTGGATGGTCATATGAGCAGGTGATGGTTGTGCGAGTATTGATAGTGGCTGGGGTCACCCATCTTGTAAACACACTGCCCAGAAGAAGGCAATGGCAAACCACTTCTGTCAAAATTTGCCTGGAACAATCACGGTCATGGAAAGACCATGATCGCCCACGTCACATGACACAGCTCATAATGAACAAACGAAGAGAACTGGGTACAACAAAGCTTACAAGAACCAGACAACAGTCATTGAAGACTGGTACTCCCAGCTGATCCAACATCAGCGTCAACTTAATAATGTGGAACATTGGTCAGGTTGTACAAAGCACAAAAAAGTAGAGGCACATGGATGAAAGCAAAATGGAGGGCTTTGTGCGAGGGAAGGGTTACACTGATATAATCATATAATTATATAACAATTACAGCATGGAAACAGGCCATCTCGGCCCTTCTAGTCCGTGCCGAACGCTTACTCTCACCTAATCCCACCGACCTGCACTCAGCCCACAACCCTCCATTCCTTTCCTGTCCATATACCTATCCAATTTTTCTTTAAATGATAACATCGAACCTGCTTCCACCACTTCCACTGAAGTTTGTTCAACACTTACTTCAAGCTCCCCTGTCCTCCCCGATAATTGATTTATCACTATATTCATGCAAGGAAATATGTGCTGTGTGTTTAATATTAAATTCGTTAGTTAAACCCTTTTAGAAATGAAATTGAGTGTATCAGCCACTTATCACCTATATTCCGGTCGTGATTAACACCCCAACCACCCCCTCCCCCGAACAGAATCACCAAACATGATTTGTAGAGAAAGATCGGCACGTACACCCATGCGCACACAGGTGCCCGCGCAAGGCTTCATGGTCATTGTAGTCTTTCTGGGGTAAACACAACGTATTTGAGGTTTTTGATCTTGGATGAGATTAAAGGGGTGGCACAATATCATGGGCCGAATGACCTGTACTGTGTTGTGCTGCTCTACTGTATGTCCAACGTAAATCCTGTGTGTTTACAAACTGCATAAATAGTCAACTCAGAAGTATCGATAAAGTGATAATCTTTCAATTATGACATGAAAATATTGATCCAACCTGTCCATCCCAGTTGTGTTCAGAGTCAGAATCAGGTTCATTATCACGGACATGCGTCGTGAAATTTGTTGAATGGTGGCAGTGCCAGGCTTAAAAAGGTTACAATTTACAATAATAAATAAATGGTGCCCAAGGGGAAGAGTTGCCCAGTGTGGTTGTCCCATCCACCTGCATTTGGCCCTCAGCCCTCCATCTCTCCTATTCAAGCACTTATCGAGATGGCCTTTAAATGTCGCCAATACGTCAGTCTCAGCCACCATTTCTGGAGGCGCATTACAATTACGGGGCACCATTTGCATGAAGAAGCTGCCTCAGCTGTCCCTTTTACACCTCCTGCTGCTGATTTAAACCTATTCCCTCGTGCTCTCTGGGGGGAGAAAGGACGATGTGCTTTTGCCCTGTTTGTGCTCCTCCTGAACTTGTATATCAGGTCATCTCTCAGTCTCCTACGTTCCAGGGAATAGAGTCATGTTATTGGGTATCAGGTAAAACTTTTCCACCAATAGAGTGCTGACTGATTCCCACCTTCAGCTTTGCCAGGACCGCACAGCTCCAAACCTCAACCAAGATTTGCTCAACAACCAACCAATGTGCAAAAGAAGATAGCTGTGCAAATGAAACAAATAATTCTGAGGAGAAGTGTTGCAAAGTGCTGTAGATCGTAGAATCAGTTCAGAGTACTGATGAGTGAAGTAATCTATGTCGGTTCAAGAGCCTGATGGTTGATGAGAAATAACCAATGTTCGTTCTAAGGTGTGCGTGTGTGCGTAGGCACGTATCTTTTGTTACTACCGCACAGGGAAATTTAAACTGCGCACAAAAGGTTGTTACCCTCTACCCCATTGGCACGTAAAGTATATTTCATGATCATACACAATCGCGTTTCCTTTTTCAATTTCTGATGTGGATGGTTTTGACAATATTTTGCTCGCAATGATTTGTCTGCAGATTTCAGAACTGGCTTATTTATACTGCTTTTATTGAAGAAGTTATTCATGTTGTTGTCACTGGTGACCAACAATAAAAAAAAATAACAGAAGCCCAATGTCTGGTTAACTCCTGACACTCTGAAGTCTATCTGCTTCCCACCATCAGATCTACAGATTTAAAAAATTACTCCCCTTGTTGGGATAATTCCAGGAGGACTACAACCTTGCCATGGTTTGGAAGCCTGCATGGCTCAATAACCCAGAGAGCTGTTTTGGCTGGAGTCAGGGCTTTATTCTTTCTCTCTTGGTAGGGTCACCCATGTCAAACAGGTCAAAGGAAAGAGGCCAGACTTCAGCTCAAGGCTAACAACCCTGACTGATAAAGCAAAATCGTTACAGAAACAGCAATGAAGAATCCTTTTACATCTGAGTAAGACGGCATCCCTGGGTCTCCATCCAGGACTTGCATGACTGGCAGGAGTGAAAACCGAGTGGAAGCATGGTGAAGGAATCGCTGAACACTGCCAGAGATGGAGGACCTTCATTGCTGTTCTAAACACCAGCGGCGTAACGGGCAGTAATTAAGTTGTTGGGATAAATGCAACTCAAGAATCTTGCCAACATTCAAGGCAAAGCTGTCCACTTGATTGACAATCGATCCACTACCCTAAACATTCTGTCCTCCTCCATTATCACATCATGCTGTAAAGTGTTTATTATCTACAATATTCACCAGCTACGCATCTCGGCACCTCCCTAACCTGTGGTCTTTTTCATCAAGAGAAAGGCAACACCCCTATAATACCATTTACAGTCTGAATTTGGAAATATATTGCTGTTCTTGCATTGTCACTGAATCTAAATTCTGGAGCTTCCTACACAACTATGTGGGCTAAAAATTTGTCACAAGCCATATCTTCAAGTGAAGTGTGATTATATTCTTGGGAGTCTTAATTTGCACTATGAGGATTAGTTTTTTTTGTTTGATATCTCTAACTCAGCTTTTGTCAAATATCCTGAAGCCAAGTTATGTAACTTAGTACATCTCAATGTCACATTTAATTAAATCAAAGTTGATTTAATGTTAAATTGTATTAAATTTTAATTGAGTTCTTGCATGTATCAATGTTTTGGAGCTCAGTAATTTGGATGAAGGTAGGAGAGATAAACATAAAAATCAGCTACACATCCCTCCCTTTACCTGTTCTGTTAATTTGTAAATACTGACTGCCTGGCTGCCTGTCTCATCCAAGCCCCTGCATTAAATTTTCTGGAAGACTGCCGGAACTAGATTACCCTGAATCAAACTCTTAACCTATTCAGAGTGAGGATGTGTGTGTGTGTGTGTGTGAGAGAATTTTCACCTTTTCAACCTATCAGATCCTTTCCTGTCCAGCCCTTGACCACCTGGCTTCACCCATCATTCCAGATAGCCTCTTTCCCTTTCCCACCTTTTTATTCTGGCAGCTTCCTCCTTCCTTCTCAGTCCTGAAGAAGGGTCTCAGCCTGAAACGTCAGCTGTTTATTCTTTCCCATAGATGCTGCCTGACTTGCTGCGTTCCTCCAGTGTTTTGGGCGTGTTGCTTTCAAAGTTGGTTGTTCTGAAGGATGATGCCTCTGAAAGGCAGCATCCATCATTGCCATCACCCAGGACATGCCCTCTTCCCATTACAACCATCAGAAAGGAGACACACTCAACATATTAGGAACAGGTTCTTCCCCTCCACCACCAGATTTCTGAATATCCCATGAACCCAGGAACATCACCTCACTATCCTACTCACCATTTACACTACTTATATTTTTATATCTCTTATTGTAACATGTATTTTTTTAAAGTATTGCACTGTACTGCTGCAAAACAACAAATTTCATGACACTTGTCAGTGATGATAAACCTAATTCTGATTCTTGAGGGTTAGGCATAGGAGAATGGGGAAATGGAAATGCTTTTCTTTTTAAAAAGGAATAGGGTGACAGTATTTACTTTATGTAAAAAGATCATATTGCATTTTGTGCTAAAGCCTTTACAGTTGATAAAAATATTAAATCTAATATATAAAAAATAAGTGCTTAATTTTTTTACTGAAATTCCTACATCCAGCATAATAGCTTTAATGAGTAAAATAAAGATTGACAGCTATTCTGCTGTGATTTCACTAAATTTACTATTCGTGTCATTCACCCTCCTGCTAAGCCCTGACAGAATTTATAACTTTCTCATTTGTTCCCCTTTCTGAAACGGCCATGAGGAAGCCCTTTCCTGTTCCCAGAGGATCAATTAACCATAGTACAGAATGGATGTCAAGGATACGACTTGGATAATTATTTCAAGGCAGCAGAATCCAAAAATCTGGATTATAAATCTAAGAATCGCCAGCCTTCTCTGGAAGTATATCAACAGAGCATAAACTAACCAACCATGTTGTAAGTGTTTCTTTTGATTGTGCTTTGACTGCAGAATAAATGAGGTAGGCTTTTTATGTTTTCAGGTGACAAAAAGGTCACGGTTTGGAGCTCAGGAGAGAAAGGGCTCTTTGTATATTGGTCAGAAAGTTAGCTTAGCAGGTCAGAAGCTAGATATGGGGGCTTCAGGGACAGAAATGATGGATGTTGACAGATTAGTGTTTGGGTAAGTACTAGGAAGAAAATGGAGACACAAGAAAATCTTCGGATGCTGGAAGTCAATTTCTGTGTCTTCCCTTTTCTTTCCTGTTGCCGTTTGCACAATTTGTTTTTTTTTGCATGTGGGGGAGGGGTTGATGCGTTTCTTTGAACGGGTCCCATGGTTTTCTTTGCTTCTTGGCTCTCTGTGCAGAAGATGCACCTCAGAGTTGTATACTGCATACATACTTTAATAATGAATGTTATAGAAACATAGAAACATAGAAAATAGGTGCAGGAGTAGGCCATTTGGCCCTTCAAGCCTGCACCGCCATTTATTATGATCATGGCTGATCATCCAACTCAGAACACCGCCCCAGCCTTCCCTCCATACCCCCTGATCCCCGTAGCCACAAGGGCCATATCTAACTCCCTCTTAAATATAGCCAATGAACTGGCCTCAACTGTTTCCTGTGGCAGAGAATTCCACAGATTCACCACTCTCTGTGTGAAGAAGTTTTACCTAATCTCGGTCCTAAAAGGCTTCCCCTCTATCCTCAAACTGTGACCCCTCGTTCTGGACTTCCCCAACATCGGGAACAATCTTCCTACATCTAGCCTGTCCAATCCCTTAAGGATCTTATACGTTTCAATCAGATCCCCCCTCAATCTTCTAAATTCCAACGAGTACAAGCCCAGTTCATCCATTCTTTCTTCATATGAAAGTCCTGCCATCCCAGGAATCAATCTGGTGAACCTTCTCTGTACTCCCTCTATGGCAAGGATGTCTTTTCTCAGATTAGGGGACCAAAACTGCACACAATACTCCAGGTGCGGTCTCACCAAGACCTTGTACAACTGCAGTAGTACCTCCCTGCTCCTGTACTCAAATCCTCTCGCTATAAATGCCAGCATACCATTCGCCTTTTTCACCGCCTGCTGTACCTGCATGCCCACTTTCAATGACTGGTGTATAATGACACCCAGGTCACGTTGCACCTCCCCTATTTAAGCTTTGAGATGCTGGAGGAACTTGGCGTGTCAGGTATGGAGGGAAAGAAACAATCAACATTTCGAGCCAAGCCCCCTTATCAAGACTGGAATGAAAGAGGGGAGATAACTAGTATAAAAAAGTGAGGGGAAGGAGTGTGGGAAGAGCTGGCAGGTGATGGGTGGATCTCGGTGAGGGGATGTTGGTAGGCAGGTGAGGGAGGCGGAGAGTTGGAATGATGTAGAAATCTGGGAGGTATTCAGTGGAAGTGACAAAGGGGTGAAGAAGATGAAATATTAGATTACGTTTGATAGTAAGCATTTATCAAATTTTATTTGTATTTATTTACAATTGGGTAGCTTGAGTCAAAATTTCTATAATGTGTTCACTTGTAAGATTTTTAAAGAACTTTTATCACTCATCAGTTTGGAAATTTTCTACAGTTATCATGTCTTTCTTCTAAGGATTTGTTTTTTTCAATATAACCTTATGGTAAAAACACTTAAATACAGAGGCTACAGACATATGCTGGAGGAACTCAGGAAGTTGAACAGAATGTGTAGGAGGAAAGGATTCACTGATTTTTCAGGTCAAAACCCTTCATCAGGACTAACATATGCAGTCTTTTGTGTCTCTGAAATGTTAACACTGCTCGATATTGAAGAGAACACATCTTATAACACAATATTTTTTTATTTATTAGAATGATGAAATCCTGCTTAGGAAAAACTGAAAATGACCAACCCACTGTTGCCATCATGAAGGGGGTACAGGAGCCACAGGTCCCACACCACCAGGTTCAGGATCAGTTATTACCCTTCAATCACCAGGCTCTTGAACCAGCATGGATAATTTAACTCACCTCAATGCCGAATTGATTCTCCAACCTATAGACTCACTTTCAAGGACTTTACAACTCATGTTCTCAGTGTGTATGTATGTATTTATTTCAAGCTGGTAAAACCTGAGGCACAGGCATAGCCAAGCACACTCATTTGTCAATTGCTAGGAACCTTCGGACTATTCTAGTGTGGTTAGTATTGTGGCTTTTTGGAGACTTACACAGATATTGCTGTGCGGCCCTAATTATTTAATGCTATTGTGTAGCCACTTTGGGATGACACCAGTTGTAGATATTACTATCAGGACAATGTATACCTTGTTCATGTTCCAAAGTCCTTCAATTTCTTTTAATTCAGCATATTTCTGGTGTTTTTCACTGATTGATTTCTGTATGTTATGTGTGTTTGGAATGGTTATATCTATTATGTAAGTTGTTCCTGCTTGTTTATCCTGTATTATTATATCTGAACGGTTATTGTGGATTCTCCTATCTCCAATAATGGATTGGCCATAATTTAATTTGTGGTATTCTGTCTCTAAAACTGGATCAGGCCTGTATTTATAGTAAGGTATGATTTATTTTATGAGTTCAAATTTTAAAGCAAGACTTTGAAGAATGATTGTGCCTATGTAAGTAGTCAGATTGAGTTAAACTGCTACAGGATCCTGTTAAGTGTTGGATTGTTTCTGATTTCTCTTGTTATTTTCTACATTTATCATCTTGAATTTGTTGGTCTTTTATTATGTATTTTTGATAATTTTTGTATTAACAACCTGGTCCTGTATTGCCACAAGGAATCTTTCTGTTTCAGAAAGAGGTCACCAATTCTGAACCAGGTGTTCAATGCTTCCTTGTTGATATCTAGTCTTGGATCATAAGGATGTCTTCCATTGGTTAACATTTCCTTCCATAATGATGATGTCTTCATTTTTCTGGGTTGTTACCTCATTTAAGTTTAGTGGTGTATACTTATCAGAATTGAGTATGTTTGCCTGGAGTGCCGATTCCTGTTTTGTTGATGAAATCGTATCCTTAGAAGTTTTATCTGACTCTTGTGTGGATTTTTAATGTCTGTTATTCCTCTTCTCCCTTTTGTCCAAGGTATTGTTAACATTAGTACAATCAGATGTACATAATGTTTTCTGAGATTTGTCATTACAATTCTTATTTTTCTTTGTAAATTTTCCAGATTAGCTTCGGACCAAGATATTATGCCAAAAGAATACAGTAATGTAGGGATAGTGAAAGTGTTCATTGCTTTTACTGCTGAGCTCTGTTTGGCAGATTTTCATAAGTCCTAAAGTAAGTTCTGTCAAATGGTTTCCATTTATCACATAATGATCTATTTTCTTTCCTTGTTGATATTCCAGACTTATATGTTTCATATTCATTCACCAGTTGTATTGTATACTGCTATATTATTATTATTCATATTTGCATAATTTGTCTTTTTTGCACATTGGTGACTTGTCAGTCTTTGATTATGTATAGCTTTTCATTGTTTCTGTTGTATTTCTTTCTCCTACTATGAATGCCTGCAAGAAAATAAATCTCAGGGTAGCACATGGTGACATAGAGTATATATACTTTGTTGATAAATTTACTCTGAACCTCATTCACAGCCTTGAAATCTATTCTTGGCGCCTTGGACACAGTCATCTTGGAAAATAATTAAATAATTTTCTAATTAATGAAAAATGAAGTTATGTTTTACCTCATGTACATATTTGCATATATCATTTCCTTAGTATTAATAATTCCAAATTTATAGAATAACAGTCATTGTATAAAAGCATTCAAAATTAATATTTATCTTTGGGCTTATACCACAGATACTCATTAATTAGTCTGCTGAAATATTATAATATGGTCCAATGCTTCATTAAACATAGTGCATTCATACTAAGTTTCTACATGGATGAATATCCAATCTTTTTTTTAATATGCTGGTAAAAAATTATAAATTTATATAAATATGATTAAACAGCCATAACTATTTGCTATTACTAGGGAGAAGGTGCTTGGGAAACTGAAAAGTTTGCAGGTAAAGGTACCTGGACCAAATGGGCTAAACTCTAGGGTTCTGAAAGAGGTAGCTGAAGAGATTGTGGAACCATTAGTAATGAACTTTCAAGAATCAATAGATTCTGGCATGGTTCCAGAGGATTGGAAAATTGCAAATGTCACTATAATCTTCAAGAAAGCAGGGAGGCAGAAGAAAGGAAAGTATAGGCCAGTTAGTCTGATCTCAGTGGTTGGGAAGATGTTTGAGTCAATTGTTAAGGATGTGGTTTCAGGGTACTTCAAGGCATATAGTAACATAGGCCAAAGCCAGCATGGTTTCCTTAAGAGAAAATCATGTCTGACAAATCTGTTGGAATTCTTTGAGGAAATCACAAGCAGGATAGACAAAAGAGAATCAGTGGACGTTGTGTACTTGGATTTTCAGAATGTCTTTGAAAATATGCCGCACATGAAGCTGCCTAACAAGAGCCCATGGTATTACAGGAAAGATACTAGCATGGATAGAGCATTGGTTGACGGAGTGAGGCAAAGCATAGGAATAAAGGAGGGAGCCTTTTCTGCCTGCGACTAATAGATTTCCACGAGGGTCGGTGTTGGGACTGCTTCTTTTTACATTGTATAGCAATGATTTGTTTGACAGAATTGATGGCTTTGTGGCCAAGTATGCAGACAACACAGAGATAGATGGAGGGACATGTAGTGTTGAAGAAGCAGGGAGTCTGCAGAAAGATTTAGACAAATTCAGAGAATGGGCAAGGAAGTGGCAAGTGGAATAGTGTCAGGAAGTGCATGGTCTTACACTATGGTAGAAGGAATAAAAGCATAGAGTTTTCTAAATGGGGATAAAATTCAAGAATCCAAGGTGCAAGGGGACTTGGGATTCCTCATGCAGGATTGCCTAAAGGTTAATTTGCAGGTTAAGTCTGTGATGAGGAAGGCAAATGCAATATTAGCATTCATTTCAAGAGGACTAGAGTAAAAATGCAAGGACGTAATGTTGAGGCTGTATAAGACGTGGTGAGGCTTTGCTTGGAGTATTGTAAGCGGTATTGGATCGCTTACTTAAGGATGTGCTGATGTTGGAGAGGGTTCAGAAGAATGAAAAGTTTATTGTACAAGGAGCAATTGATGGCTCTGGGCCTTTACTTGCTGGAGTTTAGAGGAATGGGGGAGGGGGATTTCATTGAAACCTATTGAATGTAAAACGTTTGTAGAAAGGCCTAGATAGAGTGGACGTGGAGAAGATATTTCCTATAGTTGGTGAGTCTAGGACTAGAGGGCACATAGTCAGAATAGTGGGACTTCCATTTAGAACGGAGATAAAGAGGAATTTCTTTAACCAAAGGGTGGTGAATCTGTGGAATTCGTTGCCACAGGCAGCAGTGGAGATCAGGTCATTAGGTATATTTAAGGTGGAGGTTAACAGGCTCTTGATTAGTCATGATGTGAAATGTTATGGAGAATGGGGTAGAGAATGCAATGGATAAACCTGAAGAAATGGCAGAACCGATTGGATTGACTGAGGGGCCGAAATCTGCTCCTACGTCTTATGGTCTTATAAAGTTATAATAAGTTATAAAGGCCTCACACAATTAAATTTATGATTATTTACTTTCTAGCAAAGCATTCAGTTTAATTGTGTACTTATTCACAAGCACTTCCAGGAACCCAAACTAAATATTGTTCTTGGCAGATGAATTGGCCAGTGAAAACTGGTAAAATGGGTGTAACGATATGGCTGGCTCTCTTCTCACTACTACCATCAGGCAGGAGGTACAGCAACCTTAAGACCCACACCTGCAGATTCAGGAAACCATCAGGCTTCTGAACCAGCATGGATATCTTCACAGATGACAACTCTAAACTGATTCCACAACCTATGGATTCTATTTTCAAGGACTCTGCAACTCAAGTTCTCAGTATTATTTATTTACTTATTGTTATTTACACAATTTGTGTTCTTTTCCCACATTGGTTGTATGTCTTTGTCTATAGTTTTTCATTCATTTCATTGTATTTCTTCATTTTCCTGAAAATGCCAGCGAGAAAATGAGTCTCAAGCCAGTATATGGTGATATATAAATACTTCGATAATAAATTTCAGAAGATAATGCACTTCAAGGATTCAGCAACTCTAAATTAAACAGTTTTACTCAGAATGGCGTTTTATTTACATTCTACAAACTTTGGTATTTTGTCCAGCTTCCACAGTTTTGCTTCGCTGTTGCTAGTCAACTGCCAAAACCTGTGCTGCTGGGATCCACAAGTCGTCTTTCTCCAATCCTTTAAACTTTGCAGAAATAGTTACCGTATGCCTTTTTATACCCAAATGGGTTAATATCAGTTTCTGCCTCCTTGCACTTTTATGAAGAAAACTGGAATTTGGTTGAAACTGAAATGATTGTTTTCACGATTATTCACTATTATGTTCTTAAAGATATGTAAAGGATAAAAGAGAAAGAGGTCATCGACCTTCATTGTTGCTCTGCTACTTATATTCTGCGATTTTGAATTTTGAATACATTATAATATTCAGTTCCGATTGTATGATTGAGTTTTTAAGCAGGGCAGGGAAAAAATTATAGACATAAAAATTAAGTTGTAAAGAAACAGTATATTATACAAAGTGTACACTGAATGGCCACTTTATTAGGTACACCTTTTCATTAATGCAAATATCTAATCAGCCACTCATGTGGCAGCAATTCAATGCATAGAAGCATACAGACGTGGTCAAGAAGTTCAGTTTTTGTTCAGACCAACATCAGAATGGGGAATGAAATATGATCTAAGTGACTCCGACTGTGGAATCACTGGCAGTATTGGTCAGTGTGGTTTGAGTACCTCAGAAACTGTTGATCTCCTGGAATTTTCTTGCAAAACAGTCTGAGAATGGTGCTAGAAACAAAAAATATTCAGTGAACAGCAGTTCTGTGGGTGAAAATGCCTTGTTAGTAGGAGAGGTCAGAAGAGAATGGCCAGACTGGTACAAGCTGAAAGGAAGATTATAGTAACTCATATAACCATGTATTACAACAGTTGTGTGCAGAAGACTATCTCCAAACACACGTCAGACCTTAAAGTGAAAGAGCTACAGCAGTAGCAGACCACAAACATACATTCAGTGGCCGCTTTATTAGTTACAGGAGATACATAACAAAGTGAGCACTGAGCATATGTTATAGAGCATTGGGTACACTGTTAAAAGACTGATTGAATAATAACCACCATTCTTACACATTTTTATTAAGTATTAGTAGCAAGCCTGCTGCATGTGTGGCTACACTCTGATCATGAGGAAATAATCTAAGTTTTTAATTGTTTATTTTTCAGGTACTCTCTTGTTCTCTTCAGTCTTAATTTACAAGAGGGATACTAGTTCCTTTCAGATTACTTTTGTTAATTGTTACAATTCAAGTCCTTCTGACTTCACTCTGGCTCTCATGTTATCTCCCCATCTTCCATCTCTCTAAGTCCAATTCTCAGCCTCGCCAATGGAGGAAATAAATCAGTTAGGCAGGGTGAGATAACCAAATGTCAGAGACAAAAATGGTGGAGTTCTGCTGAAGTCACAATAGTTTTCATGCCAGTGATGGATTTTATATTGCTGTCAATAATACAAAAGATACAAATCTTGCAGATTTGTGATACAGAGAATATATTATTCTCCTATGGTACAGAAAAAGTCAATATTCTCAAATAAAATGTTGCATTGTATTTCAGCACAAAGTAGATCTTAATGCAGTTCTCAATGTGCCAATCATTTTGAGCCATGAACTGGCTTTGCAAAGCATAACAATAGGAGAATCCAACTGATTTACTTCCTTTCAAAGAACAAGCAGATGCAGTAAATGAGCTGAACAATCTGCAGTGTTGTTATGATTCTGCTAATATTTTAAGACTCTATGATATAATTTACCCGACACTTTTTTTTGCGAAGACCTAGAACACTTTTATTTCATCTGCTTGTTCTCGGCCAAAAAAGATATAACAAAGCATCTGCCCTTATGGAAGTAATGTAATTTTGATTCTGAATCTTATTCAGCAATCTGCACTGAAAGATCCTGACTAAACAAGCTTCCTTTCTACTTTCGCTTTGAAACTCATGATTATAATTTCTAGTCATTCACTGCAGAGCCAGTTCTCATGTTAGAAGCTTTAATGTTAATTAGCTGCAGAGGGCACATAGATTTGTCTGTTTCAAACATGACTCCCCTGTACACTTACTATAGGTTGTTGAATAACAAGGAACAAAAGTACTTTTGCTTTCAATCCAGATGCACAGCTGCAATTTGCAGCATCTGCATCTTCTTAAAACAAACAATGCAGAACAGATATTCCTGATCTATATACTATTGCTACTGAACTGTCAAAAGAACACTACATATTTTTAAAGATAGCAATCACATAGAACAGGAAGTAGCTATTTACTGGATTGAGTCTGCCAACTCTTAAAAGAACAACCACTCTCCTCCTTTTTCTTAATGGCACTGAAATGTTCCCCTTCCTGTATCTATACAATCCATTTTGGAAGTTATTATTGGATGTTTGATGGTTGAAATTTCATATTTGTACATATTTACAGCATTTGCATTAATCCAGTGAAAGCTATATCCAGACATAAAGCATCCTGGAGCATTTCCCTATATTAAAGACAATAATTAAATGCAACATTTTATTCTGTGTGATTTTCATAATAAACATTAATAGGTAGATGAGCACTAGGAATTTCATTAAGTGTGAAGCAATTTTGTCCAGGCTGATTATAACTGAAATAAGTCCACTATTTGTGGTAAGGAAATAATACTGAGTTATAAGCCACTAACTGCTGCAATACATTGAACAGCACTGCGTCAAGCTATCATTTCCAGTGTTTCTGACAAAGACGCACTCCATGTCATTGTAGAGCTATTTTTATGTCTCTGACACACATGGCTAAGTGAACATCAGATTTCTTTGACATTTAATTCTTTATCCTAATGCCCTTGAAAGGTTCATCCTGCAACTATGCCAGACCCACGATGGGTCCCTTCCTAATCAAAGGTCTGCGTCAATGTATCAAAACAATTAGTTGTTAGTGATCGTTCTGTTGGGGGTAAAAGCCCAGCTAAAGCTGACAAATGAATCACTGAAGATGGAGAGAAATTGTGACTAGTGCACCTATACATTATCCTGAGTACAGTATATAAAATCATTGGTTGTTTACTAAAGGGGATTCAGAGAGACAATATCTATTCATGCTTTGAAAGACGGAAGGATGATCAGGGATAGTCGGCATCGTTTAATATAGGAGCAGAATTAGGCCATTTGGCCCATTGAGTCTGCTCCACCACTTCATCGTGGCTGATCCTGTTTTCCCGTCAGCCCCAATCTTCTTCCTTCTCCTTGTATCCCTTTATGCCCTGACCAATCAAGAATCTATCAACCTCAGCCTTGAATATACAGTACATAAAGACTTGGCCTTCCCAGCTACCTGTGGCAAAGAATTCCATGGATTCACCACTATCTGGCTAAAGTAATTACTCGTCTCCATTCTAAAAGGACTCCCCTCTATTCTGAGGCTGTCCAATGGTCTTACGTCTCACATCATAGGAAACATCCTCCCCACATTCACTTTATCAAGGCCTTTCACCATTCAATACATTTCAATGAGGTCACCCCTCATTCTTCTGAATTCTAGTGACTATGGTCCAGAGCCATCAAATACTCTTCAAATGACAAGCCATTCAATCCTGGAATCTCCTTGTGAACCTCCTTTGAACCCTCTCCAGTTTAAGCACATCCTTCCTAAGTGGCACAAAAACTGCTCACAACATCCCAAGTGATGCCTCAGCAGTGCTTTATGAAGTCTCAGCATTACATCTTTGCTTTTCTATTCTAGCCCTTTAGAAATTAATGCTAACTTTGCATTTGTCTTCCTCACTATAGACTCAACCTGAAAACTAACCTTTGGAGAATCCTGCACAAAGACTCCCAAGTACCCCTGTGCCTCAGTTTGTTTTTTTGTATTTTCTATTTAGAAAATAGTCAATCCTTTCATTTCTTCTACCGAAGTGCATGACCATACACTTCCCGACACTGTATTCCATCTTCCACTTCTTTACCCACTCTCCTAATGTCTAAATCCTTCTGTAGTCTTTCTGCTTTCTCACAACTACCTGCCCCTCCACCTATCATTTGCAAACTTTGCAACAAAGCCATCAATTCCATCATCCAAATCTTTAACATATAATGTAAAAAGGATCGTTCCCAACACAGACCCCTGTGGAACACCACTAGTCACCAGCAGCCAACCAGAAAAGGCTAATTTAATTCCCACTCTTTGCCTCCTGCCAATCAGCCCCTGCTTTATCCATGCCAGAATCTTTCCTGTAATACCATGGGCTCGTAGTTTAAGCAGCCTTATATGTGGCACCTTGACAAAGGCCTTCTGAAAATTCAAGTACACATCAACCTTTGTTTATTCTGCTTGATATTTCTTCAAAGAATTCTAACAGATTTGCCAGGCAAATTTTTCCCTTGAGAAAACCATGATGACTATGGCCTGTATTATCATGTGCCTCAATTTACCCTGAGACCTCATCCTTAATAATCGACTCCAACATCTTCCCAAATGGAGGTCAGACTAATTGGTCTATAGTTTCCTTTCTTCTGCCTCTCTCCCTTCTTGAAGAATGGAGTGACGCTCCCAATTTTCCAGTCTTCTAGAACCTAGTTATTCTTGAAAGATTATTACTAATGCCTCAACACTCTCTTCAGCCATCTCTTTCAGAACCCTGGGGGTGTACACCATCTAGTCCCGGTGACTTATCTACCTTCAGACCTTTCAGCTTCCCAAGAACCTTCTCTCTAATAACAGTAACTTCACACACTTCATGATGCCAACACCTGGAACTTTCATCATACTGCTAGTGTCTTTCACGGTGAAGACTTATGTAATTACTGCAAACCATGTAACGCAAATTTGATTTTTTGTTTTGGAAGAGTTGATCGAAAGGATTGAAAAGGCTAGTGAAGGAGATGTCATCTACAAGGATTCTGGCAATGTCTTTGACAAGGTCGCACATGATGGTTGTCCCAGGTTAGAACACATTGGATCAAGGTTGAGCTAGACAATTGGTAACATAATCAGCTGGGTGAAAGGAGTCAGAGGGTGGTAATGGAGTGTTATTTTTCAGATTAGAAACCTGTGACCAGTGCTCTAACCCATTTATCATGCGGAAGCAATAGAGATGAGAATGCAGGTGGCAAGATTAGTACATTTGTAGATGACACCAAAAATCATGTTGAGAGTTGTCTTCAGGATATAACAGGATTTAGATCGACTGGGAGGTGGACCAAAAAAAAATAGCAGGTGAAATTTAACTCAAGACAAGTGCAGTGATGTATTTTGGTATGATAAACCATGGCAGGACATACAGTGAACTGCAATGCCCTGGGCTGTGTTGTTGAACAGAGACACATTGGGTTCAGACACAATTTCCTGAAAGTGGTGGCACAGTTACAATGCCTTGAAAAAGAATTCAGCCCCCACGACTTTTCACATTTTATTTTCTAAATTTAAAATATATTGAAGTAGGATTTTTGAGCTAATCTACAAAATCTACCCTCTCTCTCACAGTGGATTTTCAACAGACCAAACCAAAATAAAGACAAAAGAGCATTCAAAGTGGAGGAAATAACAGAGAAGCACAGATCTGGGGAAGGATACGAGTTCATCTCAAAGGCACCTCAGAGCTCAGTGCAGTCCATCGTGAAAAAACGGCCACACTGCCTGGGACAGGCCACCCCTCTAAACTTAGTTGCCGTAGAAGAATGGCACTTATAAAGAGAGGCTGCTGTAATGCCAACAGCCACTCTGAGTCAGCTGCAGAAGTCAGTGGCTGCAACTGCAAGACGAAATTCATGGATCCACAATCTCTAAGGTCTTACACAAAAAGGCTATTTATAGAAGACTGGCGAGGAAGAAACCCTGGCAAAAAAAAAAATGCATATCCTTACCTATAAATACTTTGCCTAAACACTTCACTCATAAGATCCTGTAAAGATGTGAAAAGACTTTCTTGTGTTCAGATGAGACTGAAGTGGAACTTCTAGGCCTCAACACTAAGCAGTACCTAATACTGCGTGTCAGCCAGGCAACACCACCCCTACTGTAAAGTCTGGGTGGAGGTAGCATTATGCTATATGGATGCTTTTCAGCAGCAGGGACTGGAAATCTGGTCAGGATTGATGGGTAGATGAATGTTGCCAAATACAGATAGATCCTGAAGAAAAACCTGCTAGCCTCTGCCAGAAACCTTAAACTGGGGAGGAACTTTGTCTTTCAGTTTTGTTGCTGCATAACACTGACTATAATGATAGGCAAAATAAGTCTGATCATTACAATATCACAAGAAATATAGTTTCAGATTTCTACAAGATTATGACTGGAGTTGTTTCACAATGGTGGAAAGGAGCTGAAGCAGCTGAAACTATAATATAAATTCCATATCAACCCAAAATAGTTACAGATAAAGCCCTAGGTGACGATCATTCAACATCCCCAATATACAGAACCACAAGTATAAAACCATCTATAATTTGCCGATTAGCTTTCAATTTTGTAGTGTTTCAATAACATGGTGAAAAATACCAGCCCTCAGATACTCTGACTGAACTTGTTTCAGTATTCTATTTTTATTTTCATACACATTATTCTTCAAATAGGTTTCCAAAGGGGATCCTTGGACCCAGGTCATCAAACTCCTGACAGTTCGATATAAAACTATTAAATTACTGGCATTTCCCTTTGCTATGCAACAACTTATAAGTAATAGCATTGAAGTACAGTATTTCCAAATATTAATACTGAAGGCCACAGGTTATACTTCAACAGCTCAGGGCAAGCACATGTAAACATTGTAAACTATTACAGTAGGCAAGTGGCCAGTGATTTATCCAGAGGGTGAAGTACATAAGAAAATTAAAGTCCAAGTTCATCCACATTTTAAAGCACCTTCTGAAATATCTGAGTAAATGCTGCATGTGGGTGTAGATTTCGAAATAGTTCTTTGACCTTCTGATTGGATGGATCAAAGCACCATAGATGGAATTAGTGAAAGGGAAATATGAGAAATGCACTTTTAGTTGGAAATTATCTTGTTCAAAGACACTTATTAATTTCCAAATGGATTTCTAATATGACAGCATATAGGTTAAAAACAATTTTATTCAAGTACGTGCTTTCAGTAGAAATCCAACCTTTAACAGAAAAAACATTTTCTCCACACCCTTTCCGCAGTATAAGGAATTGCTAGAAAACTGTTATTTGGCAGTAACTGGCAGTTTTCTAAGGATATGCTATCAAGTACTGAAATGTGGGTATGATTCCAGAGGTATTTATTAGTGCTTTGGAGATACAGATGCTGCCTCCTGGTCCCAGAAATCTAGGTTCAATCCTGACCTTGGATGTTGTGTATGAAGTTAACGTTCTCCCTGTGGCCGTGTGGGTTTCCTCTGGGCGCTATTGACTGCCCCCACATCCCAACGATGTATGGATTAGTAAACTAATTGGCCACTGTAAGTTGCCCCTTCTGTGGTGACAGATACACTCTGGGCAGAATGAATGGCAAGGTGAGGGGAAAAAAAAAATAAAGAGATTAATACAAACAGAAACTTGATGAGCAGGCAGACATAGTGGAGTGAAGGGACAACTTGCATGCTCTATGACCGTGTAAAGAAAGAAAATTGCTCCTAATGGTAATGCCCGCTGGACACTATAAAATTGCAGATGTTTATGGTAATCCTAACTAGCTCTTTGCACTCTGGATTATTTTCAAATTACTTACCAGTTAAGTTTGTAATTTGTATAATTGATAACAAATAAAACATGTAAAAACAAAATTCCATTAAGCATTCTGGTAGCAAACAACTTATTTTATTACAAAAATTGCTGCACAGTCCAGCAATATAGAAAATGAATTCATGTACATTGGTACAAAAGTATCTCAAAATCAGTTTTAAACTAAATTTGTCTACCCCACACATTTCAGATGTTGCCATAATGTCAACCACATACCAACTAAATCCATTCAATGTAAGCACTAATGCATCCTGAATGTAAAAAAGGCATTTTTATGCTTTCTCAGTGATATTCTACTGTATGTCATGTATTCCTTCAAAGCAGTCAAGAATAATTTATCTGGCTACAAAAAGCTAGCCACAATCGGGTTGGTTTCCTGGAAAAAGGAAGCAATATAGTTTTGCAAAATAAAACACATTGGGTCTAGCTACGTGGGCAGATGATCTTCACATCGGATAGCTCGGTATTTGGACATTTCTTCAGGAAAAACCTTGCTCAGTTCGTGAATCAGAAGTCCCTTGAATTTCTGAAATAACAAAAAAAAATTACACATTATAGAACATTAAGGCAATAGAATAGGCTTTTCAGCCAACCATGTCTGTACTACTCATGATGTCAATATAAACTAATTCCATCTGCCTGCAAATGGTCAGCACCCTCTATTCCCTGTCCATTTTTTGACTGTATAAATATCTTGGAAATACTATCATGTTTGCTTCCAACACTACCCCTAACAGCATGTTGCAGGTTCTATGTTAAAAAGATGTCTTGCACATCTACTTTAAAGTTTCCCTCGATCACCTTAAACAACCCTGGAAAAAGACTACCTTTCCTATGCCACTCATAATTTTATACATTTATATCAGGTTGCCCCTCAATGTATGATGCTCCATAGAAAACAATCTCAAGTTTGTCCAACTACTCTTTATAGCTCATACACTTTAATCAGCCTCTTTTGCACCCTCTAGAAAGCGTTCACATCCTTCCTCTGGCGGGGCAATGAGAAGTGCACAATACCTTAAATGTTGCCTAACCTAAGTTTTATACAACTATAACACAACCTCCTAACTTTTATACTTAATACTGTGAACAAAGGCAAACATGCCAGATGCCTTCTTTATCACCCTATGCATTTGTATTCAGGGAACCAAGGACGCGCATGCAAAATCTCTGTGTATCAAATCTCTGAAAGGCCTCTCCATTTACAGTATACTTTCCTCTTAAAATACATCAACTCACACCTGTATGGATAAATCTCCATTTGCCATTTCTCCACACCCAAATTTCCTGCTGTTACCTTTGACAAACTTCCTTACATCTCCACCAACATCCATGCCATCTAAAAACTTCTGAAGAGCACATACATTTTCACCCAATTCATATACATATCATTTGTTCATTATCTGCCTTGATGTATGACATGGGTGATTATGGTCTTTCCATGGTCATAATGTGCTTAGCAAATTTTTCTATAGAAATGGTTTACCATTGCCTTCTTCTGGGCAGTGTCTTTACAAGACGGGTGACCCCAGACATTATCAATACTCTTCAGAGATTGCCTGACATAAGTGGTTGCATAACCAAGACTTGTGATATGCACCACCTGCTCCCATAGGCTCACGTGACTCTTCAGGGACTAGGCAGGTGCTACACCTTGCCCAAGGATGAACTGCAGACTAGCAAAGGGAAGGAGTGCCTTACACATCCTCTGGAAGAGACACTTCTCCACCCTGCCACCCAAATAAATATATATGCCCATCTCACTTTCTTCCATTTCATTGTCAAATCACAAAGATGTAGAATTAAAATAAATCAGTGATTTTTAACAAAGCCACTTAAGAAGGTGAAAACACATGTTTTAATGTACAACATAACACTGGGTTCAAGGGCAATGTAAATCTTAATACTAGACTCTTGAACAGAACTCTTACATGACAAAGATAAACTCAATCTCTGAACCTACTTCGTTATGGCTCTTGCACTTTGTCAACAGCAATCTGCAATTTCCCTCTATGTACTTCTGAACCGTCTTAATGAACTAGTGACTTCACGATCTTCTGAAGGACTCAGTGGGACTTAACTCTCAAGCATGCAGATACTTGAGAGATAAGTGGACAAAGGTACTTCACCACAGCTGAAGGAGAGGGACGAGGAGAGGTCTCTAAGCCAGGCTAAAAGGGTATGAAACTTCCTCTACCCAGCTTCTTGTTAGCAAATGGAGAACAAGATTGAGGGCCCAAGGGCAAGATTGCTGTATTGGAGGAAAATGAGGAATTGCTGCGCTCAATTTTTCTCAGAAACATTGCTCACTCCGGACACCCAAAGGCTTCTCAATACACAGAATGGATCAGACAGCTGATTTGGAGAAGACAAAGGGGGGGGGGGGGTATGTGTTTCATGATAACTCTTTGTGGTGTTCAGGCGCAGCAGTCTTGTCACACTCTTGTTCCTGCAACTTAGAACATCTAATAGTTAAGTGCTGACTGTTCTACTTATCAAGAGACTTGCCATGATCCAGGCCGCAGTTGACATACCACCAAAAGGCAACTTCAGACACTCGAGTTACTGAGTGCCACCATCAGCAAACAAGGAACTGCCACACCTTTCAATTCATTGTCACGGACTTCAATCAAGCTTGTCTGAAGAAATCTCTGCCCAGTTATTATCAACATATCACCTACAACATCTAGATCTCAAAACATTCGACCACTTGCTATACTACGAATAGAAATGCCTGCCATTTTATGCCTAGACCGCATTTCAGGAAATCTGATCACTTGGCTCTCCTTTTCCTACCTGCATACAGGCAGAGGCTAAAGAGAAAAGCCCCAGAGATAAGGATACAAAGAGGTAGTCACAGGAGGCAGAGGAGCGTCTCTGGGAATACTTCAAGTCTGTGGACTGGGCTGTGTTCAAGGACTCTGAGGATCTGAATGAATACCCAACAGTTATCATGGATTTCATAAAAAGTCATAGATGAGTGTGTCTGCACAAAATCCATTCAGTCTTCCCCAACCTGAAGCCCTAGATGAGCAACCTGCTGAGGGCCAGGTTAGTGACATTCAGGTCTGGCCACTGAGGAATGCTCGATAGCTGTGGCAGAACTTGAACCCTAACCCTTGCCTCTTACAAAGTGAAACCAAGCAACATAGACAACAACAACAACAAGACTTTGCTCCCAGGAGGGCTCAATTCCTTTTATGCTCACTTTGACTGTCAAAACACGGAGGCAACTTCACAAACTCCCAAAACCCCCAATGAACCTGTGATTTTAGTTTGAGGCCAAAGATACGGCATCCTTCAAGAGGATGAACCCACGGAAAGCATCCAGTCCAGGAGGGATACTAAAGGCCTGTGCTGATAACTGGCTGGAGTGTTCACCAATATCTTTAACCTCTCGCTTTGGCAGTCTGAGGTACCCACCTGCTTCAAGGAGGAACTTGGATCCACTCCAGTTTGCCTACTGGCACAACAGATCAACATCTGGACAGCAAAGATGCATACACCACGATGCTCTTCATTCAATACCATCATCCCCTCGAAGTTAATCAACAAGCTTCAAGACCTTGACCTCAATACCTACTTGTGCAATTGGATCCTCGATTTCCTCACTTGGAGATTCCTAGTCAGTTCAGATTGGCAACATCTCCTTCACAATCTCAATCAGCACAGGTGCACCACAAGGCTGTGTGCTTAGCTCTCTGCTTTATTCGCTTTATACTTATTACAGAGAGGCCAAGTATAGCTCCAATGTCATATTTTAAGTTTGCTGACAACACCACTGTTGTTGGCTGAATCAAAGTTGGTGAAGAATCAGTATATAGGAGGGAGATTGAAAAACTAGTGTCACAACAACAATCTCTTATTCAATGTCACCAAGACCAAGAAGCTGATTAGACTTCAGGATGGATTAGAGATGCAGAGGCTTAGCAAATTTAAATTCCTTGGTGTTACCATTTGAGGATCTGTGCTGGGCCCAGCAGGTAAGAAAGCAAAGCAGCATCTTTTTCATAGAAGTCTGCGAAGATTCAGCATGTCATCTAAAAATCTGACAAAATTCTATAGATGTGTAGTGGAAAGTGTGGTTGCATCACAGTCTGGTATGCAAACACCAATGCCCTTGAACAGAAAAGCCTAAAAAAATTGTGGATACGGCACAAAACACCACAACCACTGAGCACATCTACACGGAGCATAGTCACAGGAAAGCAGCATCCATCATCGAGGACCTCCACCATCCAGGCTATACTCGCTTCTCACCGCTGCCATCAAGAAGGTCCTACAGGAGCCTCAGGATTCATATCACCAGGTTCAAGAAAAGTTACTACTCCTCAACCATCAGGCTCTTGAACCAGAGGTGATAACTTCACTCATCCCCATCATGAACTATTCCCACAACCTACTGAGTCACTTTCAAGGACTCTTCATCTAATGTTTTTGATATTTGTTGCTATTTACTATTATTAACTTTTCTTTTTGTATTTACAGTTTGGTGTGTTGTCCACATTGGTTGTTTGCCCATCCTGTTGAGTGTGATTTTTCATTGATTCTATTGTGTTTGAATGCCCTCAAGAAAATGAATTTCAGGGTTTTTATATGGTTACATATATATGTACTTTGAACTTTAAAATACACTGCATTTTCTGTATCTGTTTGATTATGTTCTACATTCCTTTTGTACTACCCCTATATAATGATTTGTCTAGATGGCACTAAAACTAATGTTTTTCTATGTATCTTGGTACATGTGACAATAATAAACCAATTTTTGATTAAGGGTATTCTGGAAGAATAATTTCCCCAGGTATTGTGATGACAAAACTGCAAGAACAGCATTAACCAATACAGGTATTCAAGCATTTAATCACAACCAGTTTAGCCCCACCGTACTAATTTTTAAAAAAGAAATACACAACAAGAATCAAATGTGACAGACCCAACAACATAAATTTGCAACAATTTCGAGAATTCAGTGGCTTATGGATACAACTTTCATTCCTGAATCAGCAGTTGCAGCCAGTAATTGCACACAACATGGGTAAAGATAATTTATAGCCTCAAATATTTTTTTGTTCATCACAAAGCTCTTTGGAACTCATTGGCTGTCCCTTCCCTTGCTGTTAATCTGAGCACACTATACCATTGAGGACAAGATGATTAATGTATGCCTTCCCACAGGGACAATAACCACCTCAACCAAAAATAACCTTAATTCAAGTGGACTGTACACGAAAGTTCACCTTTTTCACTTTCATTTGTACCCTGATAGACAAACAAAGTGACAGGAGAAGGTTCTGCCCTTTTCACTGCAGTATTCATAGCCTGAAGGGTTTGGAGATTTTATACATTTACCTTACAAATTTGCATTCTGCCTCAAATTAAACCAGATCTGCTAAAGCATGAGAGCAAGTAAAATAGATCAGGTAACTTGCTGAAGCAACAAAAGGATGTCTTTACATCCAGAAGACAAGAGCAGAACTAGGCCAGCCACTCTCCCCATATCCTGACACCCTCACTAATCAGGCACCTATCAACCTCTACTGTAAATATACCTAATAACTTGTGCGATCTATGACAATAAATTCTACAGATATTGTATGCCTTTTCTTTTTATGCTGTCTTTAGCTTCCCTTGTCAGCCACAATTGCCTCATCTTCCCTTTAGAACACTGCTTCGTTGGGATGAAATGATCCTACATTTCCTGAATTACTCCCAGAAACTCATTCTATTGCTGTTCTACCGTCATCCCCGCTAAGGTTCCCTTCCAATCAACCTTAAGCTTACTAATCAAATCTAGTTCATTGCATAACACCAAATCTAGAATTGCCTTTTCCCTAGTGGGTTTGAACATAAGCAGCTCTAAATAACCACCCCATAGGCATTCTACAAATTTCTTCTCTTGGAATTCTGTGCCAACCTTACTTTTCTATTCTATTTACTCACAGAAGTCCTTCACAACCATCATAACATTGCCTTCCTTACATGCTTTTCCTATCCTTCTGGAATTTGTACCCCATATCCTGGGTACTAATCAGAGGCCCGTGTATAACTCCCACCCGGGTCTTCTTACCATTAACTCTTAACACCATTGTCTCCTAACTCTATCCACAAGGATTCTACATCTTCTGTTCCGATGTCACTGCTTGCTAAGGATTTGATTACTTTTTTTTAAAAAACAAAAGAGCCACCCCATTCCTTCTGCCCACCTGCCTGTCTTTTCAATAGGATTTATCCTTGGATATTTAGCTCCCAGCTTTGATCTTCTTTCAGTCCATATGGTGTACCTACACAATATCTACAGTTTTTAGAAGAATATTCCAAAAAGAAACACTATATACATTTATTTGAGGCCCTCACGGTTATTAAGCAAAAGCATACAAAATGCTTGTGCATATAATGTCTTCAAAGATTGGCTCCTTTTGTGCCCCTGGTGGTGTAAAGGACCTCCAGTAGCAAAAGTAAAACAGCATACAAAACAGAAACTCCAAATATGACAAATCTCCTCGGATTGATAAAATAAATCCATAACACCTGATTACCAAATTGCTGAATACTAAAAAACACATTCACAATAACAACATACTGTATTGAGATGCTGCCAGGTTCCTTTCACTGAACATACCATTTCTAAACGTGAACAATTGAGCTGAATTCCAAGTGAAGTGAGAAATGCTACCTTAATATCTGATGATGTAATTTGAAGGAGTCCTGATAAAAATTATGTCAAAGGCAGCAAAAGGAAAACTCACTAGTTGGACTCATACCGTGTACAAAGGAAAGCTACTACCAGTTACAGTAGTTTTGTAAAAGCATACAAAATGCTCGTGCGTAAACTGACTTCAAAACTACATTTCTTTTAGGTCTCTGGTGGTGCAAAGGATGTCACGCAGCAAAAGCAAAACAACAAAAACAGAATTTCCAAAGGAGGGTGATCATCACTGCAACCCAGAGACATTGCTACAGCTGTTTATCAAGGCAGTGCCCTAGGCCCCATCATTTTCAGTCATTTCAATGATCATTCTACCATCATTGGGCATGAAGTAATGTTTGCAGAATGTGCACAGTGATGAATTCCATCTGCATCTTTGTAGAAGAGAATGCAGCTCATGCCTGCATCCTGCTGAACATTCACTCCATTCATCACAGGTGTACCAAGCCTCCAGTGTGCATCATCTACAAATTTCACAGTTCCTCCCCAAGGATAGTCAAAAACCCACAGCCTCTAATAAGGACAGCAAGACCAAAAGATACCGGGAATGATGCCAGGTTCCCTCTAATACAAGTACCATTAGGATCTGGAAAAACATGGTGCTTACATTCTTAAACTCTCCACTCAAAAATGCTGTGGTATCACTTTCTCCAGAAGGATTAGAAGTTCAAGGCGACAACTAACCTCCACTTTCTCAGGGGATTCAGCGATGTGCTGTTAATAACGGTCCTATAGCAGTGATGCTCTAATCGTTAAATGAATAAAATCTCAACATGTTTGAATGTCACAGCTTAAAACAATTTTGCATCTCTGATGCTGAAAATCAGTATGGGGAAAAAAAGAGCAATATATAATTGAAATATATAATTCAAAAAATTTAGATAACAAGAATCTCCTATTTGTTTCAGAACCAGCCAGATCAGATGCAAGATTACCTAACTGTACAAGTCTTGATATTTCTCCCTCCACACATTACCTGATCTGTTGTATACTGCCAATCTCTCTTACTTGCAATTTTTAGCAACTGCTTTTCTATGGCCTTCACTGTTCCAGCACAACTGATTGTCCCCAATCATCCTCTATTGTTCACCCACACTCCTCTAGACAGATCAGGAATGATTAATTAGCATCTATTCCCCTCACTTAGACAGAACTAAAAGCAAATGTGTCACCTGGACAACCTTGGCCTCCTTGGCTTTTTCCATTTATCTTGCTCTTTGCAACTGAAAATACTTGTTCACTCCCTTTTCTAGATCTGACAAAGATTTGCGACTTTTTCCCTCTCTCCACAGATCAGATTTATCCCATGTACTTTGAGATATACAGTAAAATGGGTCGCTTGTGTTAACAACCAACACAACAAGGATGTGTGGAGTGCAGCCTGCAAGTGTCAGCACACATTCTCATAATGTAGTTCAACACAACAAACAGAACAAAACAAACCCATTTCCCACCCTCACACACAGGCCTCCAACCCCATGACAGGTCACCTCTGGGCCTCCAATCCTTAGTCCCGGACTTAAACTCAAACTCAGAGAATTCAGCCCTCCAATCTGTGGCCCAGACTCATCAGATGGTGCTGACCTACTAAATATGCCTACTGATTTTGTTGATTTTATTTTAAGATGACATCAGCGAACAACGCAACCAGCAGCAATGTCCTGCAGGCAGTTCACAAACATACTTCTTTCAAGTATGATGCTACTACTAATCTGCGTGCAACTGGAACCTGTGATTTACATTTTGATGGTGTGATTTTGGGCTGATTCAGTAATCTGGCACTTTCCTGTCTATGAGGGAGTTCAATGAGGTTGGGAGTAGTGTGTGTGGCCAAGAGGTCTGGAGGTAGGGTGCAAACCTATGACCAGCTCCATTGCTTCTCTCTGACTGAGGCACCATGCAAGGGTTAAGTCGACAAAGATAAGAGAAGATGACAGGAGGGTGCTCGACACCATCTGCCTGCATTTTACCGGTCCTCCTCACCCTCGCTAGCTGCTATCAAAGGAAAGTGCAGGAGCCTTGGGTTCCACGTTGCAAGGATTAATCAGCAAGGCTGATGGCCGTGGACTCATTTGGGGGACTTTGAGGTTCATGTTACAAGTGTTTCTGGATTTTGGTTCGTTTTTTTTCGCTGTCTGTGAGGACTGGGATACTTCAGTGAAGACTGGCTCAGCGGCCTGCAGTCGGCTAGCGGCGCTGAACTGAACTGAACCGAATACTCCTGGACTCCTGGTTTGATGTTGATATTCTAGGTGTCGTTCACTTGCTTTTTGTTGTTAGTACAATTTGTTCTTTATTCCCCTCCATGCATCGGGTGGTGGATGTGTTTCTAGGAATGGTTCCATGGTGCTTCTATGTTTCGTGACTGCCTTCAGGAGGATGAATCTCAGTTGTATTTTGTATTCATACTTGATCATAAACGTACTTTGAACTTTCAGAAGATCTATGGTGGAGTGTATTGCATTTTTTAAAATCATTACGTCATCTCCAATTCTTTCACATTACTTTAATTCTGTTGCCTCTTTGCCAATCCTTCTACAAAAGATTTTTTTACATTGTTCAATTCTAAAAAGCAACCTTCCTTTTTTGTTTTTCTTTTAACTGCTTTGCAATCTTTTCATTCAAGTTTCAGAAATGTTTTTAAAGCAAAGTAAAATTTCACTTAAACTCTTCAAAATTAGAATACATGTGCTCAGTTCATTTTGAATCTTTGAACTTTGAAAACTATTTCTGTAAGAGCCCTTCCCTTAGTTTTCAATCCAAGAAATTATGCTGTGTATATAACTCCAGAATGCTCTCAATGAACAAGATCAGCTACAGGAATCCAGAAGTGCAGGGCGCTGGGAAAACTGAACAGCAAGCACACTGGTTGACCCCCCCATTCAGAGAAATTCAGACCAGCATGTTTCTAGATGTAGTCAAGAGACAAAGTAGAGAGCAGTCATTAAAATAAAAAAATAAGCTTTGAAGAAACTTAGTCAGTCAGGGTGATTGCAATGCCAACAGTGCAGAGGATGAGATGAGCAGTGCAGATGGTTTTATGGAGAGGAAGCTTAGGCACATGGGGCCAGGTATTTACGATGTTGAGCATATATACCAACATTTGGTTGGTTGGATTAAATTACATGTTTCTGTGCTGCTTTTTTATATTTGATGCAACTCCACAGTGAGGAACACATCTACTCACAAATAAACCTCAAATGCTTTTCTGTCTCTGTCTTATCAACCGCTTCTATCATTATTCTCCCTCAACATTTTACATGCAGTCCAAGTTACAACTTCTGTCCAGAAGTTGAAAACACAGTGTGGGAGAAGATCACAGAAACAACTGTGATGGGATGAACAGCTACTAGGTAGCCTCAGTGAATTAGTGAATGAGCGAGTCTACTTAGCGCTACCAGCTCTACTGGGCTCAACCGATACCACCCCTCCCTCTGTGGCAGCTTGGGACAGCATTGGGGAAGAGAGAAGGCACATGAAATTGTCCAGATCCCACCCAACAGAGGATGTCTGCAACCCCAGAGCAGCAAGCAAATCATTCCTCCTTTCCACTGATCTCCCAAATGATTGCTCATATGTACAGTGGCTTCGAAACTGGGGGGGGGGGGGGGGGGGGGGGGGGGGGATGGTTATCAATGCAATTCAGCCAGATCTTAATGTGGCCAGTCCTTGTCCACATTTATGAATCAGATCTTCCACTTTTTAAAAAAATATGAACTTCAATTGGCTTCTTCACAAAAATTGGTATATTATTGTCACATGTACCAAAGTACAATGAAAAGCTTGTCTTGCACACTACTCACACAGATCAAATTATATAGTGCATTGAACTATAATAAGGTAAAACAACAATACAGAATAAAGTGTAAAAGCTACCAAAAAAGTGCAGTGCAAGTATTAGAATGTAAGAAACAATCTCTTTCTAATTTTAATCTTTCATCATGTGATTCTCCTTTACTTGTGCTTATCCATTTTTCATCAGCTGTGTAAACAGCACAAGCATACATTTATTTTCTCTACCATCAAAATCCCCTTGTAGCAATCCTAGAATTTTTTTAAATTAACTCGTAAGCCTTGAACCACATCCATTAATATGCTAAGATTCCAATTCAGATTTTGTTTCTAATTTAATTAGATTTCAACCAAGTTGATGACAGTTTTAAGATCCACAATCCAATTTCACAAAGGTAAATTATTTCCATATCCGTCTTCAATTTCTTTGAGTGTTTCACAAAGGATTAGCACATCAAAACTTCATACCATTTGCTTAAGAAATACAAATACAAGAAGTATTGTATATTGAATTCCATTTCTTCCTTATTTCAAATAAATCGCCAAACTGCCATCTCCAAACTAAAACTTGGTTCCTGAAGGTTGTTATAGGCGGGGATAGTATGGGGACAAATTCCCACTATCTATTAAATGCTCCCAATGGTGAGTGCCTCAAATAGCGTCTGACAACATAGTCCAGCTCCTGGCCTTCACATGTGGCTTAGCTACTAAGCCTAGTGGAACCGTTTCTACTGACAGGAGAACGGGCAAAGTCGGGTTACTGGTCCCCTAAAACCAGTTGCTTTGGGCAAATGGAGATCAGCCATGGTTGGCAGCTCATCTAGAAGGAAAACTCCGATCTCAAACCTACGTTGCCTTGCAGCTATACCCACTCATGAGGAAGGCTTCAGGAGTAAACTCCGAGGGGAAATCTGGAGCTGAAGTCCCTAAGGCTGTCCTATGTTGAGTTCAACGATGACTGGCAACTCCTGCGATGCTGCTGGTGCCCAACTATATCTGTCTCTTGTCGTTCCTTTTGGGTTCAACTGCTGTGTGGAGAAGGGGAACTTGCTACATAGGCAAGTTTGCTCCCCATATTGTACTGCCCCTGCTTGCGTATTTAGACAGCTATGATACAACATCCATGGTCGACCCTGACCAAAGGAGGCTTCAGTAAACTAAAGCTTACATCATTCTAATAGTACACCAATAACATTTGCCTTCTTCATAACAATTCATGAGTCAATAGATGACCTCAACTCATGAAGAATCTGTGGGTGCTGTCTCTCTCCCCTGGATCTTGCTCCAGGTGATTTATTATTCATCTAGGATTTAACACTCTGATTGTTATACTTTTGAAAGGATCTAATCTTATTAAACACCCATCTTTGATGACCCCCGCCCTTAAAATTTAGCTTTAACCATTGTTTACAAAAGCATTCTTCAGACTGCATACCTTCAAGGTATCAATTTTCCCTTTGACTTGTTCATTCTTGGCCAAGGCTCTCTCCAGGCATTCTTTGGTGTAAAGTTGAGGATTTCGACCTTGATCAATGTACCTGCATTTAAAGTTAATAACCTCCATATTAATGTACAGTTTTACTAAATATCCTGAGATATTGTACAAATCATTACTACAGCCTCGAAAAATTAAACAATGGGCATTAGTTACAACTTGATTGCCTGATCATCTGACTATTCAATCACAATACCCCACCTCCTGTTCTAGATTCACCAATGGAAGTTAACCACCACCATCAGTCCCTCAGTTTCAAATCTACATCTTTTTAAATTTGGGCCCTTATGTTCCGATCTCTCTGCAATTGCTTATCTACTCAACTAAAACCAATCTCTATTTTTGATCGGCATTGTCACATTCCTAAAACCCCAAACAGTGCAAGCTGAAATTCACTCCCCACTGACCAAAGAAACACAAATGCCCTTGTACCAGCACACAAATACTATCAATCTATTACCAAAGATGTACAGCAAGAATTCATGGACCTTGGTCAAAATCTCCACCATCAACCTTATAGCAAAGTTGTTTACCATCATTACCACCTGCCTCATTAGATCCCTGCCACACTCCACGTAAACAAGCAGCTGAAAGATTTACTTAGTAAGAAAAGCCATTCATTCACTTGCTGATGCTACACTTATCAGACATCAAGTCAAACCTCCCCTCTCAAATCTTAACCGAAAATACCTCCGCTTTCTCCGCACTGTTACTGCGCTGCTCACCCAATTTCAATAAATGAACACGTAACAACTTTTTCTATTCCACTGTAGATAATTCCCTATCTGCTATCACTGTGCCACCACCACATTATCAACTGAAAATTAACATCTACATTGAGAAAATGTATTATTAAAACATCAGTCAACATTACGACCCGAAACATCAACTGTTTATTCCCCCTCCTTGCTGCCTGGCTTCCTAAGTTCCTACAGCATTTCCATTATGTTCCTCCAGCATTTGAGTAGGTTACTCAAGGTTTTCTGCATCTGTAGGGTCGATGTGAAAATATCAGTATCTGGTTGCTACCATACTATGTTGTAATCATTAAAATTAAGCTTGTGTCAGAATTCTTTTTTGCTGTAAACTTTAAGCTACGATTAATACTTACTCAAATACTTCCAGTGGTACATTAATATCATGCAGCTGTTGTCGGCATTTGTCAACGTCTTGTAATCCCGTAATCATAGAATTTCTAAAGGTTAAAAGGAAATTAGGCTTTACTATAATATTTCAGAAGCATCCATCAGTTATTTCAGGTGGTGGTGGAAAACTATATTAATTGTTTGATCATTTAATAAATTTACTGTACCTTTACTCTAAACTGTTTGAAAAGTTGTATTTTGTCTTGTAATATACTGTCCCTTTTTTACAATTTGTAGATATATTCTGCTTTTTAAAACTGCATTTATTTTACCATCTAACTTCAGATTTTAGATAGCTGGCCTCTTCTAACTACTACTTCATATTTGCATTTAAGCTTTAGGCAGCTGGCTGAGTCTTCCAACAGACTAAGGTTTAAAAAACATATTAAGTATGAAGAGCTGCTTGAGTTAAAATTGGGAAATAACCAAAGATGAGTGATCCCTGATGGTTTTGTTCTGCCAGGTTCAGGTGCTCAAAGCACCCAACCCAACCCAAACTAAACCATTAGGGAAAGGCAATTCAAACCTGGCAGCTTGTGCCTCATTTGCTACTACTCACTGACAGAAACTAGAATACTGGAAAATACCCACCTCACATTATATTGCATTGTGAAGAGCAAAATATATGCTCATTACAATACTTTACTGAGGTTTAGCACAAATAAATTTTAATTTGTTAGAATTGCCTTCATGCTAATATGCAACTAGCATTTCCATTGGCATTTTTTGTCGAGAGATGTTGAGCTTTATCTCATTCTCCCAACTCATTTTTCTTTCTGTATGATGTTCACACTAGCAATGTTAATTTCAATCTTTTTAATCGAAGAGATCTATTACTTTCCCTCTGCATTCCGATTCCATATTTCATTTGCCACACTAAGATTTTCAGATTGCACTTTCAGAATCAGATTTAATATCACCGGCATATGTCATGTAATTTGTTGACTTTGCAGTAGCAGTACAGTGAATAATAGAGGGAAAAACTGAATTACAGTAAGTAGATATTAAATAAGTGTAAAAATAGAAATAATGTCGTGAGGTAATGCCCATTTGGTTCAATGTCCATTCAGAAGTCTGATAGTAGATTATAATTACACAAACAAGAGAAATAAGGACTAACAGCAAGTTTATTGTAACAAATTACAACCCGATTTTAAGGCCATCCTTGATGTTTCTGATCTCACAATATCAGTTAAAAGGAAAGTGCATTTTGACGGAATTACGTTAGTAAGAGAAGTTACGATCATCTGATTCTGAGGGGAGAATGCAAGTTGAATACTGAAATTAAGTTCTACACATAAAACATTTTGCGCACTTACAAAATGAAAATAAGTAACTGAAGCAAGATGCCTGTTGGCCGGCTGGCGCTCAGCCACCTTTTCTCCCCATCCCGCAAAACCTCATACCACCCCCCTCCTCCCACACACACCTTCATTTTATCCTCAGACCCTCTCGTACATGCTTTGCCAGGGAATCCCCAACGCACCACCTCCAACCCTTCACACACCCCTCCATCCCCTAGCATACACTACCCCTGGGGCGCACCCACACACCCTCCCCACTCCCACTCCCCCCAACCTCACCCCCTAATCTGCTCAAACCCGGCCTGCTCTCACGCCCTCGCTCCTGCCCCATTGCCCCGCTCTCTCTCCCTCACGACCCTCCCCTCCTCTATCCTCACAATTTCTGGTTGAGGCCCGCCTGGCTGCTGGGCTGGAAGTCGCTGACAATTATGCCAAGCTGTCGAATGTTCTCGATGAATTTCTCCAGATGCTCCTCCAGGCTGTCAAACTTCTCCGCCATGGTGCGAGCCGCCTCGATCCGCACCACCACCAACCTCAAAACGCCATCTTAGGTACTTCCGCCCGCGCGCTGCGACCGCTGGGATTCTGGAGGAGCCTCCCGGTCCTCCGGCAGCCGGGAGGCGCGCTGTGGTCGCCGGGATACAGGAGGACCTTCCCCCTCTCCCTGTAGCCAAGGGGAGCCTATCGTGCTGAATTGCACAGCAAGTTGTGTGATCCTGCTGCAATCCCAAATACAACGCAGATTGGCCCATGGGCTGAGTCCAGAGTTGGAATTGGTACATTTAACTAAGACGGAGGCACAAAAGCCAAAAGATGCTGAACTATGAAGCAACAGCCTGGTGGAAGAACGAAAGGGGTTCGAGCAGTATCTGTAGGGAGGAAAAGAATCGATGCAGGGTTACGACCCGAAACGTCGACTGTTCCTCTCGCCCTGCTCGATACGCTGATTCCCTCCGGCAACATTTTGTTGCTGGGTATAATTACATATCTCTGAGGATCTCCCACTGCTGACCTTAATGTGAAGGATGTTGCTTATTCTGATGTAGATTTGGGGGTCCCGCACCTGAGGACTAGCTCACCTCTTGTACAGAGCAGATCAAACA